>NC_052529.2:23074474-23411711 GCF_016746365.2 Drosophila yakuba
TTTAACTGCGCATTTGGGGCAAACAAAATACATTTCAATTTGAAAGGGTGTTCGTGAGTTATGTCAATTAAAATCTGGTTTTATGCTTAATAATTGTAAAGGTGTGCGTAGCATTATTATGGCCGTTGTGTGAAACCCTCTCAATTGTAGAGCAAATTACTTGGTCGTAGGCTCTCTGTGCAGCTTTATGCAAACTTGGCGCACTTTTGTCTAGAGCTTGTTTGAATTCATCGTCAGCGTTTGTCGCATTCGGTCGGTTTTAGTTTCGATTCGATGCAAAAGCTCCCAACATCCACAGGTGTTCTCGTTCGAACTTTAGCTCTAAAGACGTTAACCCGCGTTGGTGTTGTGAATTTGGAAGAGCCAGCACCTTTGTTCAGAGGGAGACTGATTTGGAGTGGATATATTGCTCTATGACACCATAAAAAATTTGATATTAATGACGCTGTTTTAAACGAGTATTAAACCAGTTAAAGCCCAGCTAAACCGCCACAACAGTCTATTCATTTCTTAAGTTAAAAATTTAATTTAAGAGTCATAAACATTGTGAAGGTATTGAAATTAAATCTGTATGTATTTTGTGTTATGCTTGGAACGTTAAACCTAGTAATAGTATAATACTAGGGCAGTAAAAAAAAGGTCTAATACGTTTCTAATCGTATTTGTCAATTTATGTTAAAATGATTGAAACAGCAATTTGTTAAACTTATACTGTTTGGTTTTAGAGTTAAGACACAAAAACGAGAATGCTACAATCGATTTCCCCGACTATTAGATACCGGTTACACTAGTGGAAGTACGAACGAAAAATGTCAACATATTCTGGAATATCGGTAGAAATTGAGGAAAAAAGTTATACAATAAAAAAAAAGAATTAACAATTTTCCAAAAGTTTGGGCGTGACAGATTCGAGCGGTACGTGGGCGTAAGAGTGGGGTGGCTAAATTAGGAGACAAAATTGCGCTGCGTCTATGTCTCTGTATTCTGTATTCTACAGTAAACGACAATAGGATTAAAAACAACAAAGACAGATTTTGTACCGATCGTTCTTTTGATCCTTCCCATGCGAGCCCTTCGATCCGGACCCATACGATAAGGTTGCGTGGAAATGGACGGGCGGGTGGTCATGGTTAGATTGGCTTCGATGGCAATCAACGATGAATGTCCTTTACAAACTTTACTACATTGTAACTTGAATTATAATTAACAGTAAATTAAAATTTCAAGTAAATCAAAGATATTTTATATACAGCCATAGAAAGCACTTGAGTTTAACATACGCGAGCATTTGTAATCCCAATTTTGTTTTCAACAATTAAATTTGATGGTTACCATAGTTATTAAAATCTGCCATAGAATTCATTAACAAAGAACTTGAGCTTCTGAGGCCACCTGGGCTACACAATTATTCGGAGCCCGTAACAACCTGAACAATATCCGCCAATTAAAGCTGCCTTAAACGCAAACCGACTGTTTAGTCTGTCTTGTTAATTACTGACTAGCCCAGCATCATGGCAGCTTTCATTAATTTGCCCGTATGCATTTGAGCATTATAAAGACGTTTCCGCATCACACCCCACACAAAAGCGAGAAATCACAATCACAAATCTGGTGATAATTATATGTGAAAGTGGAATGAATCAGATAATAATTTTGCTCCTCATAATATTTACAATTGTGTGTATATATGTACATTTGTCGTACGGAGATTCGCGGTAATTAAAGGTCGATTGCGTTGGAGTAAAGACCAAGTTGAAGAGTAATGAAAAGGGGTCTGTTCTAGTTTCCTGCTATTGCTGGCAGAATAGCTTTGCTAATTTATTCAAAGCTATTTGGGAATAACCAACTGAAATTAGGCGCAATAAAATTTGTGCGAAAATAGCCCCAAAAGAGTGTTCCCTAACTTTGCAGGCGTGTTCGCGAAAGGATTTAATGTAGACGGATGAAGATGGAGGCGGATGGACTAGATGGGATTTAATGTGGAAAAGTTCTGTGCGGCTAATCACTTATTAATGTATTTCATTAAATGGTTGCAGGTGGCAGAGTTATTTGCATTGTTTAGAAGTCGTTTAAATAGCTTGGAATTGCTTGTAATTTGCCATCGCTGGTTAAAATTGGACGTTTGCAAGTCGACTTCAAGCACAATAAATTAAAGTGACGAATAATTAGGTTGTGGTTGTGAATACTTAAGCAAAATCAAGACACCCAGACGGAAGCGCAAGTCGGAAGAAGGAGAAACACCATGGGCATTATGTTTATTTTGGTGGGATGTGGTTTAGAGCTTTTGGGGATCGGGCCCATATCGTGCTGGTTTAATTTTAAATGTTGTTAAATGAATAAGTCCAATGGCGAAAAAGGAGTGGAGCGTTTATTAGCAGATTTGCATCGGAGCTTTAAATTATTATATGGCTTTATAATTAAATTAGAGCGAAGCCGTAGGCGAATTTTTGTTGTTTACAGCCGCATTAATTTTGCAAACAAATAGAAATTAACCATTCTAGTTGTTTTTCAGCTGCTTTGTTAATCAACCACAACAAGAACTCCCCCTTCATTTCTCCAAAACAACATAAACAACTGACGCAAATGACTTCCGGGCAATTGAAATGGAAATGATAATCCTATTTTCCCACCCCCAATCTCAGCCCCACCCACATGCATTTTAATTTATTATATAAAAATAAGGATTCAACAAAAACCCACCGATTAATAACTTGTTTTTTTCATCCCTACAACTTTTAATTATAAATGTTGAATTGCTAATTTGTCGTAATGCAAATCGCTGGGCCTTGGACGGCGTAAAAGACTAGCCTCTGCCACGCCGCTGGGGGAGTGTATACCCATGCAGAGGGTATATTGATTTCTCTCAGAAGTTTGCAACGTAGCTATGGAAACCACTATATAACTATATATATAAACGGCCGAGTCGATATAGTCATATTCGTCTGCCGGTCAGTCAGTTTTATATTATTTTTCTATAAGTCAAAACTGGCAGGTCGGAACGAATATATAATATATCTGCTGTTATTAAAAAACAAGAGATAATGCTATAGTTAAGTTCTCCGAGGCCCTATGTCGATGCCATGCCACGCCTACTCTAACGGCCACACTTTTGAAAATGATTTGATATTTTTTCATTTTTTAGTTAGTCTTGTAAATTTCAATCGATTTGCCAGAAAACTTTTTGCGTAGTCTACTAAAACGGCCACAAACCGCCAAAGACTGTCAGTGCTAAAATTTCTACTTCACGCTTCCACTAGCTGAGTAACGGGTATCAGTCGGGGAACTCGACTACAGCGTTCTCTCTTGTTTTTAATCCTGTTTCTCAAAGTGTAAGAGGGTATTAGATTCGTCGACTGAAGTGCTCGCTCCTGTTTTGGTTTATAAATTCTGCAAGGGTATATAAGCATCGGCTTGCCAAAGTTATCTTCTTTCCTCGGCTTTACCTAAATCCAACTGCATTAATGTGTGAGCAGTAGACTTGGTCGCTTGCAGTATGCAGCGGCACGTAACAGCCTTAACCTGTTTTTTACGGATCGTGGGGAAAACGCAACGCTCGGGAAAACCCTCTATTTAAAAGATGTGGCTCTTAGATGTACATACATATGTGTATTTTAGTACGAAATCGTGTGAGTTATTGGTTTGCCAATTGTCAAAATGTACTTATGTGTACATTAGCGTATTAATATCTAAAATCAATTCGCAGAATTCGAATACGCTTGAACATACACACAAATATACGTTTTATAAACATCCAATTTATACTCCCTAGCAGTCGTTTAAAAAGTAATATTAAAGCGTGTTTCTAAATTTATATCACTATACCCGTTACCCATAGATTAAAAGGGTATACTAGATTAGTTGTAAACAGTTTGACAACGCCCCTTCTAATGCCCACAAAACCGCCAAGATTGTCACGCCCATACATTTAACAAGTTTTAATTTTTCTTCAATTTTTTTTATTTTTTTCCTTAATTTTTATCGATATGCCAAAAAAGAGTCTACCAGCTGAGTAACGGGTATTTGATAGTCGGGTAACAATACTTTAACCTTCTCTCTGGGATTGTCCTTGTGCACGCTCTAAGATAATTTTAAATATACTTGTAGTAAATGTGATTAATGAACTATACTAAAGTACTACTTCTGCATGGAACCAGTGTTGTTGATTACTGTAGTATTAACTGTTACCCATTTTAAATTTTAAACCCCTTATATACCAGTTTTGTAATTATTTATTGATAAATTAATCTAAAAATTGATATTATTGATATTGATTTTATTTCTTACTTTATCTTAAAATTGATATGTTCAAAGCTTAATTAGGCTATGGTATTCTCATGCAGCAATTAAAATGCTACCGACTGTGTTGTCCCGTTAGTTTTTGCGCGGATCGTCACACCTTCTCTTTATTCCTCTTGATTCCTCTTTGCATTCGTTGCTAAAACGATGTGCGACACAAGTATTCGTCTGCAGTTTGTTTTGTCGCGGATTGGGCTTAATGCATTTCGGGAGGAGCGCGGGAATGGAGAGTTAATTACTGTTGTTGTACCTTGACGCGATCGCAGGCTTGTATGTAAAATAAAGCGAGAATTATTTACGAAAAGTGCTTTCAATAAAGTGTCGTTTGACTGCCGATTGCCGTAATCCCAATCCGCACTGCTGCACATCACGTAAAAGTTATAACCTATCGAACCTGAAACACAGAAAGTTTAAGTAAACTACGGTAATTCCGGTTTTGGAGAGCAGTCGACTGCTTTTTTTCGGCATTCTGAATTTTTATTACCCCCTGGTACTTTCTTTTTGTTTTTGTATTCCGCATATACTATGTAATGTACAGTATTTGCGACATTGAAAATGTGAATATTAGTTAACATATGTGCATATTTCTAACGATTGTGACAGACTAAGAATTAATAAGAATTATGCTAGAAATAACCATATTTTTGTACACGTTACTCGTAGAGTAAAAGGGTATACTAGATTCGTTGAAAAGTATGTAACAGGCGGAAGGAAGCGTTTCCGACCATACAAAGAATATATTCTTGGTCAGGATCAATAGCCGAGTCGATCTGGCCATGTCCGTCTGTCAGTCCGTCTGTCCGTCCGTCTGTCTGTCCGTATGAACGTCGAGATCTCAGGAACTACAAAAGCTAGGGATTGAGCATACAGACTCCCAAGACATAGAAGCAGCGCAAGTTTGTCGATTCATGTTGCCACGCCCACTCTAACGCCCACAAACCGACCAAAGCTGCCACGCCCACACTTTTGAAAAATGTTTTGATATTTTATCATTTTTCTATTAGTCTTGTAAATTTCTAACGATTTGCAAAAACACTTTTTGCCACGCCCACTCTAACGCCCACAAACCGCCAAAAACTGTCACTGTTGAAAACACTCTCCCGCACTTCTACTAGCTGAGTAACGGGTATCAGATAGTCGGGAAACTCGACTATAGCGTTCTCTCTTGTTAAATATATATTCGTTGAAAACTATGTAAGAATTAAAGGGAAGCGTTTCAGGATCACTTGCCGGGTCGACAAGACTATTTACATATGTATGTACGTCTCTCTGCCCGTCCGTAAGAACTTTCACATCTCTTGCCAATTTCTATTGCTATGCCAAAAAATGCTACTGCCCAAAACTTTCACGCCGACACCTGTAAGAAATGTTTAAAGGTTATTCATTTTATTTTTCTTATTCCCAACCAATCGATATGCCAGAAATATTTCTCGTTTGCACTTCCCCTAGCTGAGTATCTGATAGTCGGCAAGCTGGACTATAGCGTTCTCTCTTGTTAATAACTGATTTTAAGAAATTGAATTATAAATTACGTTTCAAGTTTTTTTGCTATTTACAGTGGTGATTTTTTTTTAGATTCAAGAGTTAATTATTTTATTATTTTACAACAATTAATCTTACCTATGGCTTCCGTTTTTCCAACAACACCATTTTTTACTGTAATATCTCATTTTGAATTTTAATTTCGGGATTATTGGAAGCAATTCATGTATGAATATCATAGAAATTAATCGTCGAGAAAAAACGGATCTGAATGTCAAGTGTAAGAACAAGATAATTAAATTGTAAAATTTCTCGCTCACACTCCCACTAGCCGAGTACAAAGTATCTAATAGTCGAGGTACTCATCATAGCGATCTCTCTAGTTATAATTGGATTAGCTTTTTCAGATTTTGAAATCAAAGAGAGCAATGTGATTTGATTTTTATTTTGGTAGAGGTCGTTACTGGGTACAATTAAGGTCATCAGCGATGGCTTCACCTTAGACGTGGATTAGCGGAGTTTTGGCAATGATGATCTGTACTTGGAGTAGGTTAACACTAGGTTGAAGGCTTACTTTCCTGCGATCAGATAATTTACGGCACCGTATTGGCCCGACTATCGGTGAGAAGTAGGTCGGTAAACGGCACTTGGCAACCGAAGCTGATAAAATAATCTGTTCAGGAATAGGAGTGATTTGTTGTTCTCCCCAAAACCAGATTTCAATCAATAATTTTAACAGGCAATCTTAGCTGATTTCCAGAAATATTATCAGTATCAATTTAAAGAATTTAAAGTACGCCGAAAGCAGGTAAATACATTATTCTCTAAGAGCCGTATCAGAGTAAGATTACTTTGTAATCGTGTAATCGGTGATTTACAGAGATAACAACAAAATTGTTGTGGTGGGTAGTTGGCTTTGGCTGGGACTCAGATGGCTGTGATTCACCCCATTGCAATTTCTTGTTGTTTCCCCTGTGCATTCCATTTGACTTGCTTTTTAGCGCACCATTTACATATGTAGCTATTTCGCAGTTACCCTTACAGTTCCAACAGGCTTCGCGAATGTCAAGTCAAGAAAACTTCTCCCGCTCGACGAAAAAGGCAGCTTAAAAGTCACAAACAATTTGCAAGCAACACTGAGCACTCAACAAGCCGTATTAAAAGAGAACCCATTGTTATAGGCACGTTAAATCCCCACAACCCGCACGTCCTCGACGGCTAATGAAAAATAGTCAAGATTTGGAGTACGCAAAATGCTCTCCCCGTTCGCTGTGAAACTTTCTGAAAAGTCCGAAAATGCACAGAGTTCGCTGACTTCTACGTAATTAGACGGCTTGGGGTAGTGGATGGTAAACGCAATCTCGGTGATAAGAGATGTTCATACGTACAAACAGGAACCTAAACACTTCTCCGGTAATAACGTCTAACGGTATTGACAAATAAATCTCAGAAACAGCCAATCAATCAATTTCAAACTCATTGTCTACTTATTGTTCCTTCACAAGTGTCAGCGCAGCGTGCGAGCTCGAAAACTGTTGATAATGGAAAACAAATTCTGACAAAGTATTCACCATAATCTTTTTTTCACGAAATTTAGGTCTGGAGTGTCTATCAAATGGAGCCCGTTGACAGGAGAATCAGACTAAGGGACGGGCTCGTACATTGTCTATTCTTGGTTCCTTGGAGCTGTAAGGACGGCCTCAGGAATTGGTAAAGGCCATGCCAGATAATGTTCAAGATAGTGCGACGAGGAGTGAGTGGGCAACACCCTCTCCATTTCTGTTATCTCTTATCAGGTGAACTCACGAGTCGCGGCCAAATACAATATGGGAATTGCTTGTTTCAGTGCAGTTATCTCTTATCGCGAGTCTTGCCAAATGGATGAGGGCCTACTTTAATTGCATCAGATATTAGGCAAATGAAATTATATGGCACCGCCGACGCGACGGAGGCCGACTTTGCACTAAGCCAATGCATGGGTGCGTCTTCTTGCCCCTCGGATTTTTGTAGGCCCAAAAATCTCGAGCGATTAATCTGCCGCTGGGGAAGATAACGTATGTTTGTGTGCTCCTGAACCCGTGGGATTATACAATTTGACTAATTTTTATTGTCCGTCTGGGAAACGCTATAAAAATGCTTTGATCCCATCTAACGAAAAGGAAAGATGAAATAAAATTGAAAAGATATTTACAATCCTTTTGCTAATTGAGGGCCATAAAGGCAAGAAAAGTGTCAAAGGAAGTGTTTATGAAGTTTTCATTGAAACGAGCCAGTCAAGTGCTTTGAAAAGGTGGCTAGTGGAGGGCAGGTCGGCAGTTTGAACGCAATCGTGCTGGGATCGTAAATGCTGGGCCGCAGTTGGGGGCTCATAAATTAAAAAGCAAATATATTGTGCGGATCGTAAACCGATTTGGCGTGCCATAATCCCCCGATATCGCTTCCCAACTGCTCCATTTTGGACACGTAGTGGTGGCGCTGGCAAGAGAGACCAAGTCCTACCTACCTACACAAGCCAAGACGTCTGGCGAAGGTGTGAAAATGTTTAACCATGGTCAATGAATTGTTCAAATATTTGCAGGCAATCGATTAAAATTAGCGATCAATTACTTCATCTCCGGCAATCATTTGTATCACGCACCGGTGACGTCACAAAACGACCATCTGACGTCAAAATGCCTCGACGAGCCCTGAGAAGAGTGGTACCGCCACGAGATGGCCGTTAATAACACATCAAATAGAGACGTTGGGATTTCGCTGTTTATTATTCGCCGCCACCCCGTTGCATTGGCGCACATGTAATCGCAGCATGGCGATTGGAGTCCATGTCTCACTGCGATTCACATTGCAAAGAAGTAGGCCTACTGGAGGTAGGTAGGCTGGACTATGGACTGGCAAACGAGATTTTAAGATGTTTGGGGCTTTGTGATTTGTTTTTCGAGTTTGACTAGCCCCTTCCACCGCCTCGGCCCCTTTGAGAGCCAGTCTCGCCTCTGTTTGGGCCGTGCCTTGCCAGGCAGGCAAGAAGTATTTTGACAAGTCATTGGTCATGGGCCGTAGCCTCCGCTTAAAATTTGAAATCGGAACCCAGTGGTGAACCGCCTGATCAATTTGATATGAATTGCGATTTGGACCCGGCTGAAGAGCCGTCTAGTCCAAGTCGAGGTGTGGAAAAAAACTGAGCTGCGTGATGAAAAAGTTTTCGTAAGCCCGAAAGGTGTTTCTCTATCAAGCAGAACAGCTGGCAGATGTTTTCAGAACATTTTAGTGTCTTTCGGGCTTGGAGTTGCAGGCTGCGCTAAAGGCCCCCAACAGGGTCAAGGTCGGATGCCAGGTGATCGCCGTAGCCACGCGCGTTCATTGGTATGCGTTTTATGCGACTTGACTGTATTTTGTTTACGCGAGTTTACGGCTGAAACTTCATGGCTAACGGTGGCGAAGCTTGCTCGACTCGCATTTTTCGGTGTACCAACGTGCCAATGTAGCTTTTGCGGGAGCGGGACGGGCACAGTTCACATTGTCCGTCCTGCAATCCACAAAATAATGTGGCCCGAACCGCTCGACAATGGCTTATCGATGGCACGAGCGGCGGTCAAAAACAGCTTATCGCGGTGACGTCAGGCCGCCGAGGCTAGTGCAGCTGCTAACACCCGCTATTAGGCGACATATTTATGTAATTGGGAGTGGTTGCCCGAGTTCAACATACGGCTCTGAGACCAGGTCTCAGAATCTCGGCCAGTCCTATCGTCTCGAAAAGCAACATTATATTGCCCTCGGCCACGAATCGGATTGATCCGGAAATCCAGGGCGACACGGCTTTCGTTTCGTTGGGAAAAAGTGGTTAGCAATCTGCCGACGCGTCGGCCAAATGCGAAACCAAAGCTTTAACCGATCCGCCAGCAGCACACGACGATCAGAAGCACTTTGGAGAGCGTCGCGCGCGGTTACCTGATCGGCAGATATTTTGTTGGACTTAACGCGACTGAAGTGAAACGGTGCGACTTTCAACTCGAGCCGGCGTAAAAATAAAGAGGAAAAGTATGTGTTTTTCAGGACCCAACTTACCGACTGTGTGTATTGGTATTGTTCTTTGAAGTGTGAAAAAACTCGGTGCCTCGGTAACTGGCGGTTCGTTATAAGATTTGTTATCATTAGGCCCAATCCCCAATCTGTCTGAAAGCAAAGAGAATTATCATAAACTTAATGGCGAGCTAATAAAATTGTGTAATTCATAATTGTCATCCAGAACAACGTGAGCTTTTATCAAGAAAAGCCCAAAAATAATGAAAAATAATTGTAAAAACAGTAAAAAACACAAAAAGAAATAAAAATCCACACCGATGCAGCATGTTCGAGGAATATTTATGCTTCGCTATAGGCGTCAACTCTTAATTAGGTATAGACACGATTTAATTTTATGTTCTGCCTTGGCAATCCAAATGCTGTTCTATCGACCTACAAGCTTCGCATCTAGTAAAATGTTTGACAGTCTCTAGAGTGTATTACATTTTATTACGCGGCTCCAGCTCAGGGATACACTTTTGTTTTTACAACCCAGTTGACAACCGTACGCTAGCAGATAAGTCTGTGAAAACAGGTTATCGATATCAGTGCAAGTATTGGCTGTAAACTTGTAACCACTCCGTCGGCCGATTTGACGGTTTGTTAGTACTCGCACTTGCAACGTCCCAGCGAAAGCTCATCATCGGTCCTCGAAAGAATCAAGGCCGGCTTTTGCTTGCCACCCTCGAAATCTATCCAATCGATCCACTCTACAGCCTCTTGAGTTCCTCGACATTGATCCTTGCTTTTACAGCGATTTCGCCAGCTAATCTGAGATTCCTACATTGAACTTCGGCCGATAAGATAAAGCCAGGCGCGTGCTTCAATGGCTGCTAGGCGGTTTATCGGCCGGTGGGGTTGGGTAAAGCCAAATAATTTGAACTTGTAAAACAGTCAGGTACTAGCCCGATTACGGCAACTATGTCGTTAATATTATGATTATTACTGGGTTTCCCAAAAACAAGTCACGAGCTGACAAACTCCAAACCTAATCGTTTCTCTTTTCCTTTTGACAATTACATTTATGAATGTAACATCTGATTTATCTGAGAAAAAGTCTTTAAGCGCGGAATTCGAATTGCCAATTATATACGGAATAATTTTCAAAACTATGACAAAACAGTGCGATAACAAATCCATTTGCAGTTCGAGTTCTATGACACATCAATGTATGTTTTTAAAAGCTAAATTTGTTAACGCTTATAATGCAGAGAGATTTATTGACCTTATAATATTCACGATCATTGTAGCTTTAAACTATAACTTTCTTGAGAAGCAAATTGGAGGCTAATTTAAATTAATAATTGCTGTGCTTTGGGAATTTTAAGTGCTAAAAGACTTTCAAAGTATCAATAATTATACGTTATTCGTAGAGTAAAAAGTATGTAACAGGCAGAAGGAAGCGTTTCCGACCATACAAAGTATATATATTCTTGATCAGGATCAATAGCCGAGTCGATTTGGCCATGTCCGTCTGTCCGTCCGTATGAACGTCGAGATCTCAGGAACTACAAAAGTTAGAAAGAGATTAAGCATACACACTCCAGGGACATAGACGCAGCGCAAGTTTGTCGAATCATGCTGCCACGCCCACTCTAACGCCCACAAACCGCCCAAAACTGCCACGCCCACACTTTTGAAAAATGTTTTAATATTTTTTCATTTTTGTATTGGTGTTGTAAATTTCTATCGATTTGCCAAAAAACTTTTTGCCACGCCCACTCTAACGCCCATAAACCGCCCAAAGCTGCCACGCCCACACTTTTGAAAAATATTTTGATATTTTTTCATTTTTGTATTAGTCTTGTAAATTTCTATCGATTTGCCAAAAAACTTTTTGCCACGCCCAATCTAACGCCCACAAACCGCCAAAAACTGTCAGTGTTGAAGACCTCCTTCGCACTTTCACTAGCTTAGTAACGGGTATCAGATAGTCGGGGAACTCGACTATAGCGTTCTCTCTTGTTTTTGAGTTGTGCTGATATATGTTTACTTGCCTTGCTTTGAAACGCTATCAAATATTAAATATACACAAAAGCATTTCAATGGCAATCGCAACAAGCATTAATTATCCAAAAACACGAGACATTGTACTTTGCTGGAGCAGTTTAGAGTGATTAATAACTTATACAATCCGGACGTAGCCAAACAAAACAATAAAAAACGCTATATTCGAGTTCCTCGACTGGCAGATACCAGATAGTGGCAGTGCAAACGAGAAATTTCAAACACATTCAAACATTTTTCACAGGTAGGCGTGACAGTTTTGGGCGGTTAAGCGTTATAGTGGGCGTGGCAAAAAGTTTTTTTTAACAAATCAATAGAACAAAATATCAAAACATTTTTCAAAAGTGTGGGCGTAGCAGTATAGATTGGTTTGCGGGCTTAGAGTGGCTTTGCAACATCGGTTAATAAACTTGCACTGCGTCTATGCCTCAATTCAACTTTATAGCATTTATAGTTCTCAACGTTTATATGTTCGGAAACGCTTTCATCTACCTGTTACATACGTTTTAACAAATATACTATACCCTTTTACTTTACGAGTGACGGGTATAACCACGACAAGTGAACAATCTTGATTTGAGAATGATATTCGATTATAGACTACTTTTAGACTACTGATTAATAAGCTTACGCATCTGTTTTTTATCGAGTAGAGGGATAAAATGGTACCGAATAATTTAGGATCTAAGTATGATGGAAAGCGATTTAAAAGCGAATTAAGCTTCGATCGCAGAAATCGAAGCAGGTTGTTATGGTTAGGTTTAATTGTCCAGCTCGCTTTTATGTTATACAAGTACATAATTATGACCGATCTGATTCTTTTAAGCCATGACCAAACTGTGGATGGCACTTACGCGTCGCAAGACGGAGGACGTGAACGAAGGCGAGTCCCAGTTGGCGCGAGTTCTGAACCTCTTTGATCTGACTGCCCTGGGAGTGGGCAGTACTCTGGGACTGGGAGTCTATGTGCTGGCTGGTCAGGTGGCCTTCAACACCGCCGGGCCAGCGGTGACCATTTCCTTTCTGATTGCGGCCATCGCGTCTGCCTTCGCGGGAATCTGTTATGCGGAGTTCGCCGCCCGTGTGCCCAAGGCGGGAAGTGCCTACGTATACAGCTACGTGACCATTGGCGAGTTCGTCGCCTTCACCATAGGATGGAACCTCATCCTGGAGTATGTGATTGGCACAGCTTCAGTTGCGCGCGGCCTGAGCGGCTACTTCGACTCTCTGATCAACAACACCATGTCGAAAGCATTGAATGAGTCGATGCACATCGATGTAGAGTTTCTGGGTGACTACCCCGACTTTTTGTCCTTCGGAATGGTTCTGCTCCTGGCAGGCATCCTTGCCTTTGGCGCCAAAGAGTCTAGCTTCCTGAACAACATTTTCACCACAGTCAATCTGGTTACGATCGCAATCGTCCTGGTGGCCGGCGCCATGAACGCCAACGTCGACAACTGGCGCATCCCGGAGAAAGACGTTCCTGAGGGCTTTGGCACGGGCGGCTTCATGCCGTTTGGCATTGCTGGAGTGATGGCCGGGGCTGCCAAATGCTTCTACGGATTTGTGGGGTTTGACTGCATCGCCACCACGGGCGAGGAGGCCATCAACCCAAAGCGCAACATTCCGCTCTCCATCGTGGTGTCGCTGATCATAATCTTCCTATCCTACTTCGGAGTGTCCACAGTACTGACGATGATGCTGCCCTACTACCTCCAGGATAAGGAAGCACCCTTCCCGCACGCTTTCGATGCCGTCGAGTGGTACACCATTAAGTGGATTGTGACCATTGGCGCTGTGTTTGCGCTCTGCACTAGTCTGTTGGGCGCCATGTTTCCACTGCCTCGCATCCTCTACGCAATGGGCAAAGACGGCATATTGTTCAAGAAGTTGTCCACAGTGAACAGCTACACGAAGACCCCGCTCCTGGCCACCATTGTTTCTGGAATCTTTGCATGTAAGTACGCTGTCAGAAAGTGTCCCTTTCGTCCTTTTACTTATAACTCTACGTCCTTCCCTTCCTCAGCAATTATGGCCCTGCTTTTTAACCTGGATCAGCTGGTGGACATGATGTCCATTGGAACCCTGTTGGCCTACACCATCGTTGCAATTTGCGTGCTAGTGCTGCGCTACCAAGACGAGGATATGACCAAGTTGGTGTCTGTCAAGGCTCCGAACGTTTTCCGGCAATTCTTTAACGGCAACTCCTTCCGGGTGCCCAATTCTATGACCTCGTCAATCACCAAAGTGGGCATTGTAGTATTCGCCATATTTTGCCTAGTCTGGTGCTCCTTCCAAAAGGTCTTCGACCTGGACAGCACCGGCGGGATTGTGGCCCTCAGCTTGGTGGGCGCACTGTTAATCCTTATTTGCGTGGTGATCGGCATGCAGCCGGTGTCGACCATCGAGCTTACCTTCAAGGTGCCGCTGGTGCCGTTCGTACCCTGCCTTAGCGTGTTTGCGAATTTGTACCTGATGTTTCAGCTGGATCTGAACACATGGATCCGCTTCCTTATTTGGATTGTGATCGGCTTCGTGATTTACTTCTGTTATGGCATGCGGAACTCAACGCAGATAAGCAGGAGTCGCAACCACGCCGAGGTGGCGGCAAACGCTATGCAGAACCAGGAGCAGCACGAGAATCCTGGCTTTGAGCCGGACTACAAGGTCGAAAACGGCCAACTGCCCCCGCCGTACGAGTTCTCGGAGAAGCTGTAAGGGCCAGAGGCTCTTTTAGCTGTATACACTGTAACCCTTTTCAACAGCTTAAACTTTATTCGACTTTGCATCTTCTTCTGAATAGAACCAAGACTCATCTGCCTTCTTAGCTAGCACGTTTATGTGAGAGAGATGAATAGATTGCGCATGGAAATTAAATAGATCTGCACTCGGCCGGCTATATTTTTCAGGCCCTTGGGATTTGTTATTTCTGTGCGCCTCAGGACTTCTAGAGAGAGCTCAGAGCAGACTCTATTTTACCATTTTATTGTTTTACCCCTCCTTCACCAACCAAATTTTAATCAAGCCAAACGATTCCGCCGCAATGCCCTATTTGTTGTGATATTTGTAAATATACTTATATATAGATTAATATTGGTCACATATTTGTATGTTTGTCACAATTAATATCGTTATGTTAATGGAATTGTATCATAATATGTATGTCATCGCGGATATGCGTGCAGTTCGCCGAGCGTAGCCGCACTTAGTGTTTAAGCTTTTTAGCTGCTAAGCCTCCCACATTTGTTATTATTAGCCAAAAGAGAAACGAATTTTGTCCCTTCTTGTTTATTAAAAATGCAATGATTTTCAACATAACGTGGTTATTTTGTCTGTAACGTAGAAACAAAGACAAATCCTGGGGACACGAAACGGAATGAGAGCTCATAAATATTTATCCACGGACTGGTGCAGTCGGTCTTTGAGCTCCATTCTTTGCAACTTTGCAGGTCTCAACGACAGAACCAAAACTACTTTTTGGGCTTGAGCAGCCCATTCCGAGCGTATTTATTTGTTCCTTTTGGCAACGAGGACTGGGACTGCCGTACTGTCCCAAGTCCAGAACCCACTCTGTTTGCTAACCGGCTTAGTTAAATGGTAAAGAATCTGGCCTCCGACGCTCTTCGTGTCCTCCACTTTCTCCACTCCTCCCAAATATCTAAAGCCCTGGGAAACTTCAAGAGTAAATAGTCGGGACGGGTCGAAAAAATCGCAGCGCATAGCCAAAAAGCCAGACAAAAGTTGCTTGGATAATGCAAACAAGCACACACACTCAGTGCAGCACATATGAATAGATGGGACGGGTCCTGAATATGCCAAATGGAGGATTGCCATCGCCGGATGGTCCACAAAGGCGTCCACTGAGAAAATACAATTGTTTTGCCCGGATTTCGCCTTAACCCCTTCTATTTCAATCTCTTCCCAGTACTAATTTATGCACTTTAAAAGCATATCAAATGCTTACGTGGCAGAGAATGGCTGGCGGAAAGAAAAAAAAAAGGATATTGCGGAGAGGAGTGTAATTTGACTTTTGTGTCTTCGCTGCGCACATATGCGGAAAAATGCAATTTTTCACACGCTGCTATTTTAGCATTGGCGAGCACAAGCCCTCAGCACATTTCTCTCCTATTTTTCGGGCTAGCAAGCCAGAAATCTCCTTTAAGTATGCTTTAAGGCCCAGTTTGATACGATCAGATCGCTGCAGCGACCCGTACAGTATGGAGCGCGGTTCTACGCGCCAAAGAGTGAACCAGAGTGTAAACATTGTGTATTTATCAGAAATTGGACCTCTTTACATGGTCGATTCGTATCTGACGGGTGTAAATGCTGTCGTGCAGCTGAAACTTCTGTCATACCGAGTGGATGGCGGTATTAAATGGCCATATTCTGCCGGCTTTGCGGATGCAATTTTTATTTTATCGATTCACATTCCCCGAAACCGCTCTGCCGCTAGCCCTCCCAGTATGCAACGCAATTTGCGCTGCACTGGGGATCAAATAAAATTTCGGCCTAAAAGTATCCGTTGCGATGCAGCGAAAGGTAGATAAATAAACAATAAATGCCTCAAATGGGCACTGTCCATAGCTCTAACGGTAAGGGACGAGGGGGCGGAGATCCAGCCATTTTAGGCGCTTATTGCGCGCACTCTACGTTTGTGGTTTCATTTGTGAGTTTTAATTAAATACGTTTAAATATTTGTTATGTCCGACAGGCAGACAATCCGAAACGAACCGAAAGACCAGAGCCGGCAACAGCACAACAAACAACAAGCAGCAAAAGGGACGCGGGGCAGAGAATTCCCCTCGGCATCGTTGCACCTGGTAAATATTAGCGAAAATTAGCAAAGTATTTTAAGCGCAACATGTTCGTCCTGCGGCTTTCAACACCAACATCCCTAGCATCCTCGGGAACGGCCCTGTGGGTTGCGGTGCAGAGAGCCGGGGAAGTGGACTGCACGTCATGGGCAAAGTTTTCGGTGCGTGAGCATTTTATTTATTTATAAATAATGCATAATTCATTTAAAATGCGTGCGTAAAATTGTTGCTAAGTGCTTAATCCTGTAATGTGTAGCAGGAAGGGAGTCGGGCCGCAGAGGCAGGCCGCTGGAGTCGACCGGATATTGAGTTCCATGCATTTCTCATGAACCTATCGCCTATAGAGCGATTTGGGATAGGAGTTCAGAAGGCTGACAATTATTCATTTGTTTTTAATTAGAGAAGCCCTTTAGATGGCCATTTATGGCAGAAACTGGGCTCATTTTCTTTTTTCCCATTGTAAACGTTTGTTCCAATTGTATCGGTAAGCTGGAAACCAAAATGAGACTGTTCCTTGTTGGTTCTATCCGGCACTCTGCAGACCAATTAACACAAATTTTCAATTTGCAATACAGAATAAAAACCGAAATTGCTAATGATTCTGGTTACTCCATTCGCTGCCCACCAGCCGCCAGGGTGCTCATGCTTCTGCCCAATGCAATTTGAATCCGCAATTTTGTCAAAGTCAAATAGTTCAAAATGTACATGCGGTCAACAAAATCAAATTAACTTCTAGCGCGAGAAATTTTCCACAGCCACAGCGCGGGCGCAGTTTTAAAATTTAAATTTCGCATTCATTGGCCGATTGCTGGCAGCTGGGGCTTGTGCACATAATAGGCGATCGACATCAATTAAGAAAATAATCCGCGCATTATGCGAATGTAAAAGCGAAGGCAACTAGTATATAAATATTGTTTGACACCGTCCGGGGCATCAGTGCAAAAAACGGCTGTCGAGTGGTCGAAATGGGCGGAAGGTGGTCAGCTGGGCCAGCTGGGGATTTGTGAATTAAGCGGACATATTCAGCATATGCTAAGCGGGCGAAAAAGGTCGTAATGATGACACTCCATATGTGGGTAGACCGACCACGATGACAGGTGCTACATCCAAGGACATGGCATTTATGAACTCGAGTGCTCGAAACTCGCGTGCTCGGACACTGGCAATAGTGGGGATAATGATAATCCGAGCGGACTGGCTGCAAGGCGTACATATATTTTCAATTAACATTTTCCAGATGCTCACACTAATTGCTTTTTACGTGTGTCATCGGTATAGAGCCCAGCTACTAAATAAACACACCATGTTCCCTATTTATTTGCGCACAGTATGTGCCTGATGTCAAAATAAACGAAAATTCGACCTGCGTTCCTGTGAACACGTAAGCTGCGGTAAAAGCGCATTTTAGTTCCGGCCCAAATCGTCGACGCAGCGAGCCGTTTAACCAAATTGATAATACGCACTGTTGCACGGCTCGCACCTCTTGATTATTTCAGATACGTGGACAGCCCACATGGCCGTGAAATCGCATTTGGCCTTTGTGCAAATCAAATCATTGGAATGAGGCGCTGGTGGGTGGGGTAGGAGCTGGACTTTGTGTTTTTTGATGGCTGTAATGAAAAGATCAAACCCCCATTAAATGGCCTTTTGGACAATGGGAAAAATATCATCGGCATGTGGAGAGCATAAAAACAATACTCGTCGCATTGGGCCACAAAGTATGCATAAAATTTCGAGCGGGTTCGCTTACAACACGAAAAATAATGGAGCTTTTAAAAGGGTTATGTAAATGGGTCGTAAAGCAGCTTTGGATAAATCTCGAGATGGATGTGGTCCCAGAGGCCTGACGATGGCACCTAATGGAAATCAAATTTCACATCCTCGGCCCTGAATCAGAACGCCCGCCCCTCAGTTTACACAATGTTGCCTTTGACTGTCCCAAATCCAAATCCACTCAACTGTCCAAATTAGTCCGCTGCATGGGACACAGTGCGAAAACTCAATTTGCTCCGGAAATGGATCGTTCTGCAGCTTGGCCCCATACCCGTTCGTCAACTGCCATCAATTTGACTAACAGTATTCACGCCAATTAACAAATTAATTGCCTACTTTGTTGACTGTATTTGAAGGAGGCGCATAAACCTGCGGCCAATTCCCAATGGCATCCTAGTTTTACAAGCAAGCACAGCAGAGCTCAGCACAACCACAAAGTATATACGCTAATGAAATTTTCAGCCCAGGCGGCCCTTTGGTGGTTCAGTCGGCCGGGGGTGGTGGGCGTTGGGGGGCGATGTGTAATAAGTGGGCGTGACTAGGCGGAGAACCAGGGGTTGCGCAACCTGTGGGCGGTAGGGGGCGTGTTTGCAAAGCTTTTAATATAATGACACATTATCATAGCAATGTCGGCGATGTCAAAAGCAAGGCGAGTACACACTTGAGCCCTTTAAGTGCTTAAGCCCTTTCACTTCACCAGATTGCCGGCTGCAACGGTGAACAGGCCCACGCACCGGCAGGTAATGCGATGGGCAGGAATCGACGGCTCCGTTTAACTTCGAAAAAGGCGGTGCACGATGTTTTATGGCTTGCAATGCACACGGACCCGAGGGGACATAAGTTTCTTTATGAGGTTAGAAAACTAGTTTTAGTAACGCCTACGTCAGTGCAGGTTTCTTATATAAAAAAAACCTAAATAAACTGTTTCAGTGTCGAAATAGTTGAGGACACCGCTACGTTCTTGATTCACATTAAAAACCAGTTGCAGCAACACTTATTCCTGCAATCAGATAATTCGGTAATTATTGTTACTGCTGATTGTCGGTGTCATCATATATATTTGTCTGTTGCTTGTTGTCTGTTTTTGTCGAGTTCTATTCGAAATCAGATGGCTTATCGCTTTGTGACCGATGGATGGAGTGTCCTAGGCGGGAGTTGTAAAAATGTTCTTGTGGGGAGCACCAAAATAGACATTGTGGAGTGATCTGCACCCATTAAAGCGCTTTTACAAAGGTTCTGTCACTATTTAAAACTATAATAAGCAACATAAGTACATGGATGATTGTACCTGAAGAGACTGTGAGGTAATAGGGAAACGAATTTGCAAATCGTGTTCAAGGTCAGCTTTCAAGAGCTTCGCCGAATTTCTCTTGTAAACTGGCGTAGAACTTGTTGAGTGGATGGCGTGTGGAGTGGTCGGCTGAAAACTGGTGAAACGTTCATACATAGACCCGTTCTTGCTTCTCGCAATGCTCTTCCACATTAGCTCCATCGAGCTCTTACAATTCATCGCCGACGCACGAATGGACACTTCACTTCGTAAACCAGATCCAAAAATAATTGTGCTCAAGTGCGTGGTCGAATGCGGATCGACAAATTCGGCAACCGAAGACCAGAGTCACTGTCATCGCCTAAGTGGTTAATAGAGTTTGTTGTTGGTTTTGATGAGCACTCGACTCGGCGGCTATAATTTCATCTCGACTGAGTTTAACCTACCACAGAGATTGGTAATGAAAACTTTATTCCAGCAAGCCTGCCAGGGTCCGGCTATAAAGACGCGGCCGAATTGGAGCAAAACATCATTGGGTTCAATACTAACGACACAGCAACATCTTCAGTCAGTTCGAATAGTTCTAGAATTAACTACAGAACTATAGCTTCAGAATGGTAAGCTTCATTTCGCCCTAAATGTTTCGTCCTAAAATATTTAGTGGTGATATGTATTCAACTATTTCTTAACTATCAAAATAAGTTATCGAATATTTTTTGAATTTTAAAGTCTTTGTTTACGTTTTTGGCATACATTCTTAACAGAAACTCTTCAATGCCGTCCTTACCATCTGCCTAGTGAGCTTCGCGGCCGCCCAGTCCGCAGATCTCCTTACCGCACTGGAGCCTTCCTCCGAATACCTGCCACCCGTCGGCGAGGCGGAGGCCGCCCAGCTCTCGGAGAACGGATATAAGTACAGGACCGTCCGCCGGCTTAGGTTGCGGCACCGCCGCGAGGTACCTAACCAGGAGTACCTTCCGCCCGTGGAAAACGCACCTAGCCAGGAATACCTGCCCCCCGTAGATGCCGCAGCCATTGGGGACACCAAGGTTGCCGACGACGGTTACCGCTATAAGACCGTGCGCAAGCTTAAGTTCCGTGCTCGTCACCGCCGCGACGTCTCCGAAATAGCTGAGCCCAGCAGCGAGTACCTGCCACCCGTACAGGTTGAGCTTGCTCCCGAGCTGAAAACCGTTCTGGGTGATGATGGCTACAAGTACAAGACAGTGCGCCGGCTCAAGTTCCGGCGCCACCGCCGCGAGGCTGTCGCCGAAGAGGGTACCGCAGAGTCCGCCCCTAACGGAGAATACCTGCCCCCCGCCGAGGCCGCCGCTGCCGCCCCAGCTGCTGCTGAGGCTGAGCCTGAGCCAAAGGCCGTTGTGGAGGGCACTGAGCTGGCCAAGGACGGCTACCGCTACAAGACTGTGCGCCGTCTGCGTTACCGCTACCGCCACTAGGCCTCTGAATCGAAACTAGGCAAATTGAACCAAATTGATCCTGAAAGTACATTTAAGGAGTAGAGTCGGACGGGCCTCAGCCATTCGACTGACTTCTCTTTTTTGCGCTTCCTAATACTTATTCACTCAGTTGTCCCAGCATATGGAATAATAAAATTTATTCACAAAAAATCAGTGGTGGAGTCCTCTAACGTATTTCCTTACGAGCCGTCAACCTAGAGCCCCACGAGAATGGGATCGAAATTAACATACTCTCCAAATTGCACATTAAATAATGATATTCGTATGGAAAAAAGGCTCGACTAGAAGCTAAAGCCGATGGGCAAAATGGAATTGAAATCAATGGCCAAGCAATTGGCAAAACGCAAGCGGAAAAACGTTTGGCCCTCGCCAAGAGGGAAAAATTCTATTTTCAAATTAAGTGGCCGGAGCGCAGGCACTTTGAGTGCAACGACTTTTCATCTTTTGCTCGACTGTGCCGGCATCTTTTTACGGTCAACTTTTCGTAATATTATTTTGCATTTATTTGCACAAAGTTGATTTTTCTCTGACTTTTCTGTTTTCTTTGGTTGGCTTTGCAGACTGCCAGCCAAATTACAATATTGTAGCGGTTCTAGTCGTTGCTCCTGATATTAGGTGCTTGGTTCTTGGTTCTTGGCTGGTGGTCCAGAGCCAGGGAAGGACCGAATACAGCTGCAAAAGAGTAAATAAAACAGTGATTTTGCGCCAAACACAAAGTTTCGTAATTGAGCGCTTGACTTTTGCTAGCTGGCCCTGGCCAAAATGTTATCAACGTGTTTAGGTGCAGTAAGGGATCGATGAGCTTCCCAGGCGATCGTTGGAAAGAAGCATTTAGACATTGTATATTTAAAACCTTTTTTCGGGTAGTATATATTTTTTAATAAATAAAATTAAGTGGAGCCTCTGTGAACTATGCCAATTAAAAATAAAGAAAAAATCTTACAGATTACAGGTTTTAAATAACAGCCTTTAAAGCAATCAGAGGTTTCCGTTTAGTGAAGTAGGTGACTGGTAAAAGGAAGTTTTTCCGGCGCTCAAAGCCGCCTGCTGCCGATATGCTTAAAGAATTCATCAATGGTTAAATGGTATTTATTAGTAATACATATATATTATTTGCTATAAGCTACATATATCTTTGTTTAAACCTAAAGAGCAGTACACCTTAAAACAAGAGAGAACGCTATAGTCGAGTTCCCCGACTATCTGATACCCGTTACTCAGCTAGTGGAAGTGCGGGAGAGAGTTTTCAACACTGACAGTTTTTGGCGTTAGAGTGGGCATGGCAAAAAGTTTTTTTGCAAATCGATAGAAATTCTTGTAAATTTCTAATACAAAAATAAAAAAATATCAAAACATTTTTCAAAAGTGTGGGCGTGGCAGCTTTGGGCGGTTTGTGGGCGTGGCAACATGAATCGACAAACATGCACTGCTTCTGTCTTGGGAGTCTGTATGCTTAATCTCAACTTTCTAGCTTTTGTAGTTCCTGAGATCTCGAGGTTCAACGGACAGACAGACGGACGGGCATGGCCAGATCAACTCGGCTATTGATCCTGATCAAGAATATATATACTTTATATGGTCGGAAACGCTTCCTTCTGTCTGTTACATACTTTTCAACGAATCTAATATACCCTTTTACTCTACGAGTAAGGGGTATAAAAATGTCGGACCATAGTTCGTAATCTATAATATTAAGTGCAATAAATTTAAAACATGCCGATTAGTAATACAATGTTTAATAGTTTACATACATTTTTTCCCCATTTATTTTGTTGACAGGTTTTCCCGTTCAAATTTAAATGAGGAAATTTACATAACAGTTCATTAATGAAAGCATTGATTTACTGCAGCCGATGAAAAAATTGGCGATCGAAAGCTTATCGATAAATAGTCGAATTCCAGCTGATTCCATGCTTTTCAAGAACTCTAGAAAGTGCGATCATATTTTCTGTAATATATTTTCCAAAACTCCAGAAAGTGTAATTATATTTTCTGTGGTATTTTATTGCAAGATGATGAAAATCAGCGATGAAAAGCTGGCAAACATAATGGAGAACCTTGAAAAAACCTGGCAGAGGATCACCGTCAGCACTTCTTCGAGCAGCAGAGGCTCAGACTACGAGCTTGGCGACTCGTATTGCCCCCAGGATGTCGTCCGGCCCCTGGTGGCCACTAACTGCTCCGAGTATGCGGTGGCCCATGCAAACTGCGTGTTGCGTCCGGCTCGTCGATTTGCGGAGGTTTTTCTGCTGCCGCACATCCTGGAAACGATGAGGAATTTGGGCCTAAACCGGTTGCTCCGACTGCAGAGCTACACATGGCCACACTTGGCCGGAGGATCTGGGCACGGGGCGATGATTGTGGGGGCTCCGGGCAGTGGTCGCACTTTGGCTTATGTACCATCTGTTTGCCATGCCGTTTCCAGCACCCTAATGGAATGCACATGCCAGCGCAAGGATGTGAAGCACGAGTGCTGGCAAACGGATCAGTATGGGCCCCTAGCCTTGATCCTTGTGCCTGATCTGCGACGCGTTCACCAGGTGAGCGCCTTGTGTCAAGCAATGCTGCGCAAGGCGCAGAAAAAAAACTGGCTTACATTGACCCTCAATATTTGCTCCACGAAAGGTACCCAGTTCTTTCTGAAGCTATTGAACGGAGTTGGTTGCCTGGTGGCCACTCCTGCTCAGCTGGTATGGTTTTGGCAAGAGGCCCCTGGACTAATGCGATTCCCCTGCCTGCAGTTCCTAGTGTACGACGACTTGGACCTGATGTCCAAGGAGCAGCTACAGAATGCCCAGCAGGTGCTTCAGGAGATCCTCCCTCTGTCACACTCTCCCCAAGTAGTAATGGTTTCAAAGTCATATTGTCCCACGCTGATGTCTAAACTAAGAGCGGTCACCGATAAGCCGGCTATTGTATTCGGCGATATTCTGGAGGCGGCCGTTTACGGCGGAGCACGTATACGGATCTCCATAATCCAGTCAGAAGCTAAAGTTAATGCAGTGGTCCAAATGCTGCAGCAGTGGTCTCCCGAGGAGTACCGTACCGTTATATTTTGCAGCGATGACTGTGACATGCAGTGCCTTGTGGCAGCTCTGGAAGACCGAAACTACAGCTGTCTGCCTTACTACCAGACTTCAGATCTGGTGGTTCGGGAGCAAGTCAATAACTGGCGGAAAAGAAGCCACGGTGTTATCCTGCTGTGCACAGACAACTGCCCGGAGCTGGACATCCGAGATGCGCACACCCTAATCCATCACAGTATGAGTAAGTCGTGGAGCAAGTTTAAATTAAGGCACCTCAAAATATCCGACAATCTGTGCAATATCGTGGATTCCACAGCAAACATTGTTAAGATGCCACTGAATTCTCTGGTGCTCCTTGACAATAACAATCACCGTCAACTGCCGCGTCTCGTTGACTTTCTTCAGCTGCACCAAAAAGTGGACTACTACTTGGTTGAGGTGGCCAAACGGGTACGGCAGGAGTTGAGCGAAGCCAGGAACGACCAGCATGCGTTGTGCGACCAAATCCTACTCCTGGGCAAATGCTACGATCCTGTTTGCGAGAGCCGTCATTACCAATCCCATTTGGATAGGAGGCCTGACTATTTGCCTGCGTCTGGAGATGTTAAAGTTCAGTTGGTCAAGGTTTACTCGCCGACACATTTTTGCGTTCGCCTACTTGAACACCTACCGATCAAAGGCACCTGGCAAATGATGGAATACTCGGCTGTGCAGGAATTCGGTATGCAGCTGATGCAGAGCAAGGAGCCCCGACGCTACTGGCCACCTGTTGTCGGAACAATTTGTATGTACCACACCACATTGACAAAAGAGCGGGTTCGCGTCCTGAAAGTGGCGACTATTAAAAACCCTAATATAGTTCAATCCGATTTGACGGTTGAACTCCAGGCCCTAGATGTTGACACGCGGATCTTCTCTACCAATTGTGGAAAACTGTTTGAGTGTCCGGAGACGTTGCAGCAAAAGGCGCCGTTGGCCTGCGATCTGCGGCTTTACGGTTGTGTGCCTTATTCCGGGGAGCACAGCTGGAGTGAAGAAGACTGTCGTAATGTAAAGTACATTCTTACCCAATTTCCAAAGGATTACTTCCTCCAGACCAAAATACATTTCGTCGCCGCAGGAACTTTGTTTGTCCAGGATCTGGTGGCCATGGTGTATGCTGATCAATTTAAGGCTCATGTGCGGCATCTAAGCCTATTACGGTGTCTTGTTGAAACCAATTTAGCCAAAAAGTGTGAGCATGCTGCCAAAAGGATTCGGGAATTTTTTGTGGAGGTGTTATTAAATAAAAAAAAAGATAAGAACGTTCAGGAAAAAACGAATAGCAAACCAAACGAAGAAATTAAAGATGCGATGACCGATCAGCCAGGCAAACTGCACAGCCAGCCCGGTTTAAGCGGAAGGTGTCTGAGACTGGCCAATATTGCTCACGAGTCAGGCAAGGAGAACGAGCTGCTTCAGGAACTGCAAGAAACACGATCTAAAACACCAAAAGCACCACACCAATCCAACGAATCTGACAGGCCTCAACACAATGAAGACGAATTTGCCCAACTGCACGAGTGTATCATGAAATGCGCCTATCTGCAGATAGAAGATGGGGGCAAACCGTGTAAGAATTCGGACCATGTGGTCAGCGATGCAGTTGAATTCCTTAACATTGTGATGAACGGTGCCTTTACAAATAATTACAAGCCGAATACAGCCAATGATGCTACACCATTGACTTTGATATCGCCTGACCATACCCATGAGAAGATTCCATTATTTCTACTACCTACTAATGTAGTGCGTCCGACCGTGACCTACTATCAGACCATGACTACCTTAGAGTTACAGGTGTTTCTTCCAGAAGATAATCAAGAATACCAGGTGCAACTGCTCAAAGCACAGTTGCTCTTCAGGGCCATTTTCAAGTCCTCAGATATAATACTACAGTTTATCATGACCCTCAGATTTCCATACAGCACCATGAGTCACCACATCAGCGGACGGACCGTGTACATAAGTGTCACAAAGGTGCTGGCCCTTATTGATCCTTTGGCATTTGGCCAGTATCGATTTCTCAAGCCTAATCATGATATGTTCGATAAAGTGGATCACCACCGCCTGATGACACAAAACCGATTGGCTAGTTTCCTGGAGGGTATGGATTATGTGAAGCAAAGTTGTGAGGCTCAGGGCGATGTCAGTGAGGACGAAGAAAGGAATATGGAAGGAATTGAGCGTCCAGACTGCCATAAAATATGGGACT
The DNA here is from genome assembly GCF_016746365.2 of Drosophila yakuba. Taxonomy (NCBI): domain Eukaryota; kingdom Metazoa; phylum Arthropoda; class Insecta; order Diptera; family Drosophilidae; genus Drosophila; species Drosophila yakuba. The sequence goes on from NC_052529.2 coordinate 23,100,934, forward strand.
CATAATCAACAACTAAATGAGAAGGACATTTAGAACCATTGTTCTTTTTTTAGACCTAAAAAAAATTATAAGGTTGTTACTGCCCAAAATTACAACATTTTATATCTCTTAAAATTGTCATATTTTTAAATCAGTTAATCTAAACGCTTGCGGTAAAAGAGAAAGTTGAAAAGCATGAATAGTATAAAAAACTTAAAATGAGGTACATAAAAAATTTAAGTCTTATATTAAAACCTGAATAACTTTTTGGTCGCCTAAGAATAAAGGATAGAAAAAAGCCGTTGTAATTGGTATAATAAATTGTGGAAAAGGTCCCAAAGTGCATTGTATTTTCTCAACGCAGTTCAGCTGCATGTTTACCTTAATTAAAATTGTGAGATATTTCTACCTTTGACTAATACGCAAGGGTATATAGCTTGTCAAAGGTAATTCCTCTATTGCTCTATAATGTACGCAGTCCGCAAAGTGATGAAGCGCTCCAGGACTTATGTATAGCATATGTACATAATATATACACGAAGAAAGAAATAACTTCTGTGCTTGATCGATTTTTACGAATGAGTTATGAGATATACACCAAAGTTAAAAAAATTAAGGAGTTATGCCAAAGGAGTGTATGCCAAAACATTAATATTAAATAATTAGGGCTCTTGAAAAATTCTTGTTAAAAATACTTGTCAATTGATGAGTCACATGTCACATCATTTGGTAAAATCAGATGTTACCAAAGATATTCTTTTAAAACAAAGTTTTGGTGAACTCAAAGTAATCCTTTTTGTAGGTTTGTTTGTCTGCCTACAACATAACGTAATTTAATTTAAATATTATTTTTTACATTCTTTCTTCATTTTAATAAAAACTAAATAGGCATGCAGATGAGTAAATTTTATAAATTTTAAAGCCAAGTGCAAAATTTAATTTTAAAGATTTAATTTGAAGATTAAATTTTCCTTCTCTTTGCTACAAAAGAAATTTGTATTATACATGTTCTCGTTGAAAAGGATTTAACAGGTAGAAGGAAGTTTATGTATTTATATTATTGTAATAAATGTATTTATTTTCAATATATACATACAGCTGCGAAAAAAAAAAATAGCAGCACTTGCCCAGTAAAACTTTGAATAAGTCTCCTATCTACAATTTAGGGCTTAAAAGGACCTGAAATACCTTTTTAGAAAGGTTAAACAATTCGCTTTTTAGGAAATAAAAAATAACTACAATTGTTTTATTTATTCTTATCTTAAATGAGGATCTTTGTTAAAAACGACAAAATTAGGCGAAAAATAAAATAGCAGCACTTCATGAAAAATGCTTAAACTTGATAGTAAAAAATTCACTAATAACAAATGTTTGCGTGCTAAAACTACACCCATCCCACTAATTCAATATTTATTACTAATTCAATATTTATTATTACCAGTAACAGGATCGCAACGTTTTGGCATGGAATCAACCAGTTCCTGGCACCGTTTTAAGGATATTTTGCTCCAGGACTCCTTAATTACACCCAAAGTTATTCGTTGTTAGTTGGCTTTGAAGCTACAACTGCTTTTCTTATATCTGACCAAGAATTTTTGATGGGACTACGGCCTGGGGACTGTACATGCCAATCCAAAACAGGAACAGATTTATTTTGGAACGAATCCTTGGCTTTCCTGCTGGTTTACTAGCGGTCATAGTCTTGTTAATAGTATTCGGAAAAGGGTAGCATCATCGTCACCAAAATATCCACAAACACATGTTGATCCATGATGGTTTTTATTCATGGTATATTATGGTATTGCCCCAACTACATAGTACGAGAAACACGCCCATACCATTATACAGAATCCTTCGTGTTTAATTGATTCTACTGTGTGGTTTGGCTTATATTCGGTGTTCCTAGGGTGCCTTAAATGCGATCAAGATCCATTGCCACCAAAAAAACCCACCTTGCTCTCATCTGACAATAAAAAGTTCGTCCATCTTTCGCATGGCCAATTTAAATGTTCCTTGACGAACTTAATGCGCTTGGGTACATACCCAAGCTCTCATTTAAAAAAAATGACTTTCCTTGGACTACAGCCTTTTAAACCATGTTCCCTTATACATGTGTGAACTGTTTGCACTGTTCCAGATATGTTGAGATCCTTTTTCAGTTCGGTAGGAGCCTTCTGAAGAGATGGGTGCCCAATGATTGTTTTTCCCACGTTTTTCGGGATTATCGTTGTAGGTGATTACATTTCCTATAATTTTGTTTTAGCATTGAAGGATTAGACCAATATTTCTGTGTTAATTTTCTTCAGAAATTGGTTTTTTGACCATGTCACGTTTATCTGAAGTGCAATGTTCTCCTCGTCCCATTTTAATATTTTTTTAAGGTATGTTTAAAATATAATGTTAGAAATAGGAATATAAATGTCAAGTTTTATAACCATGTGCTTTTCACCACAACAAAAAAATCGATAGTGCTGCTATTTTTGTTTTCGCTGCTTGTTAGACCTTGGTGCCCAAAAAAAATGATAAAAAACAAGAGAGAACGCTATAGTCGAGTTCCCCGACTATCTGATACCCGTTACTCAGTTAGTGGAAGGGTGAAGGAGAGTCTTAAACACAGTTTTTGGCGGTTTGTGGGCGTTAGAGTGGGCGTGGCAAAAAGTTTTTTGGCAAATCGATAGAAATTTACAAGACCAATACAAAAATGAAAAAATTTCAAAACATTTTTCAAAAGTGTGGGCGTAGCAGCTTTGGGCGGTTTGTGGGCGTTAGAGTGGGCGTGGCAAAAATTTTTTTGGCAAATCGATAGAAATTTAAAAGACCAATACAAAAATGAAAAAATATCAAAACATTTTTCAAAAGTGTGGGCGTGGCAGTTTTGGGCGGTTTGTGGGCGTTAGAGTGGGCGTGGCAACATGAATCGACAAACTTGCGCTGCGTCTATGTCTCTGGAGTCTGTATGCTTAGTCTCAACTTTGTAGCTTTTGTAGTTCCTGAGATCACAGCGTTCATACGGACGGACAGACAGACGGACAGACGGACATGGCCAGATCGACTCGGCTATTGGTGCTGATCAAGAATATATATACTTTATATGGTCGGAAACCCTTCCTTCTGCCTGTTACATACTTTTCAACGAATCTAGTATACCCTTTTACTCTACGAGTAACGGGTATAATAAAGGTATGGACAATTCAAATTTTTTGTTTTGATTTTATGATGGGAAAAATATCTAGCATTATGCGAAAAATCTGTATTTCGTACCTTCGGTACCGCAACCTTAATTTATTTGATCGACAAAAATACGTAGTGGTGCTGATATTATTTTTTTTCGCAACTGTGTACATATGTATTAATTTATTTTATATACTCTTTTATTGTTTAGGGATGCCTAATTATTATCAACATGCTAAAAATAAAATGTCCACGCCTCTACCGCCTATAAACCGCCCAAACATACATTTTTATACCCGTTACTCGTAGAGGCAGAAGGAAGCGTTTCCGACCATATAAAGTATATATATTCTTGATCAGGATAAATAGCCGAGTCGATATGACCATGTCCGTCTGTCCGTCTGTCTGTCCGTCTGTATGAACGCTGTGATCTCAGGAACTACAAAAGCTAGAAAGTTGAGATTAAGCATACAGACTCCAGGGACATAGACGCAGCGCAAGTTTGTCGATTCATGTTGCCACGCCCACTCTAACGCCCACAAACCGCCCAAAGCTGCTACGCCCACACTTTTGAAAAATGTTTTGAAATTTTTTCATTTTTGTATTGGTCTTGTAAATTTCTATCGATTTGCCAAAAAACTTTTTGCCACGCCCACTCTAACGCCCACAAACCGCCCAAAGCTGCTACGCCCACACTTTTGAAAAATGTTTTGAAATTTTTTCATTTTTGTATTGGTCTTGTAAATTTCTATCGATTTGCCAAAAAACGTTCTGCCACGCCCACTTTAACGCCTACAAAGACTGTTTAAGACTCTCCTTCACACTTCCACTAGCTGAGTAACGGGTATCAGATAGTCGGGGAACTCGACTATAGCGTTCTCTCTTGTTTTAAATTGATTTGTGTTTAGGTGGCAATTTTCGCTGTCGCGTTACTAAAGGATCTGAAGTTATTAATAGACGGTAAAATAAATCGGTGTTTGTTGTCGAAATTTTTTTGTATCCCTATTTCTGGATTCAGCAGCTTCCTCTGACAACTCGCCGATCGATATGAGAGCATTTTCAATTATGGCAGGCCCGTGTATATTCTTTTGTGTAAGATAACTCAGACATCTGCAAAGTTCTGCAGCTGAAATTTTTTAAAACATTATCTGTAAACATTGACCAATATTTTAAAATTAATTTCATCGTGCTATCAGGTGCCCATCACTTTTGAAACTCTAAGTGAAAAATAAGTTCACCCAACATTTAATACTTAAAAAAACACAGGTTTCACAATCACTTAACAAACAAAAACAACACGTCAGAAACTCTAACACTGCAAAAAGTTACAGTAAATACCTTTATTTGTAATATTAAATGATTCCATTTTAAAAACACTTTATATTTAACGCGTAACAAAGGACAAGCAGCAAAATACGGCGAAAACTTGACGTTGAAGACTGCAAGACAGCTTGAGTTTATTATTGCTTAAACGTATGTTTGCAAATATTTGCAGCTAGACTTACGATTTTTATTTCCTTAAAACATTGACAAATACAGTTTTAGCACTCATTAAGGGGGGGTCGGAGGGCAATATATCTAAAAGTTTACTTAAACTAGAAAAATGACGTTCACATAATACACAAAAAAGGTATAATCCATCAAAAATTCACCAAATATGATTAATCAATTCAATGAATTTCACAATAAGAATTTATTAAAGTAAATACCTGAAACTTTAAAATTCATTTTAAATAATTAAAATTGGACCTATCAATCGCACGTTTTACCACTTTGAAATTCACTTTTGTTGCGACGAAAAGCAATCAAAACTTCGCTGTGCTGCAAAAATGAACAGTTGTTCTCCCTTTACACTATATTTTTAGAATGTCCCGTTAGAGTTAAGACAAAACGGTTTTGCCATACATTTTAGAGACAATCTAGTTACTTTTCGTAAATATTTGGAAACATTTTTTTTTCATTTTTAGCGCAACCACTGTGCACTGGTAGGCATACAATTGACTCTTAGCCAAATAAATCGGAAGCCCGTTTGTAAAAACAAACTCTTTATGCTTGTTTCTAGGCTCTGTACTCGTGGAGTTTACTAGATTCGTTGAAAATAATGTAACAAGTAGGAAGCGTTTGCGACTCAATAAAGTATGTATGTATATAGATTCTTGATCAGGATGACTAGCAGAATCGATATGCTCATGTCCGTTTGTTTGTCCGCGTATCCGTTTGAATGTCGTGTCCTCGGGAACTATAAAAGCTAGAAGGCTAAAAGATTAAGAATGCAAATTTTCGTGACACCTTGGTGGTGCAAGCTTATTGCATATCGTTTGCCACGCCCACTATAACTCTCAGAAGCCGTCAAAAATACTACTTATGACAAAAAAGGTTCTGGAATCCACTTTTGACACGAAAAATGATATTACATTTCTGGGCATAAGTACGTTTAAAAATTAACATATTGACCATAATGTACACTTACAGTTTGGAGGTTGTTGAAGTGTTATTATTTTAATAAATCCTTGTTGATAAAAAAAAATATTATTATTATTTTGTGGTCAATTTGGAATTTGTCTATTGAAACCTACTGGTTAGTTTCAACCTCATTAATGTTAATTTTTGGTGTTACATAGTACTGTTTAAATAATTGTACTTTTATTTTTAATTATTTTCCTTCGCAAACACCTGAGTACATTTTTTTTTCACTACCCCATATTCACATGAAATGGATAATGCAGTCGATTTTGGAGAAGCATTAAAAACATATTAATAGCTAATATAAATGAAAAACGAGAATGTGGCTAAGGTAAATTTAATACTACAAAATCGTTTGTCAGTGTACTTTACGACGCAACTCACATGTCGATAAGCTTTTAATCACATAACCGCTTCTCCAGCATACAAAATTTCTAAGATCAAATATTGTGACAAAAAATGGTTTGCACTTGAATTTATTAAATACTTACTTGTCCATTAGAAATTTCTATTAAAGCGTGTCAAATAAGTAAATTTTTTTGATAGTGTACTTATACATTAATTTGCAAATTCATAATTTATTTCAAATCGTCCTAATTATTTTCCTCGTTGGTGCTTTAATGCTACATATCAATAGGTGCAGAATTTGAAGAGGTTGCATTTAAAACAAGCGATTAACTTCATCTTGATGATAACTTTAAATTTACGGTATTTAACCAACTAATGTATACTTTACTTGTTAAAAAGTATGTGACAGGCAGAAGATAAGCTTTATCAATTCTGCTTAAATTTGCCAAATCGTTAGAAATTCACAAGATTGGTAAAAAAGTACAAAAAAAATCAAAGGGGTTTCCAAAAGTGTTTACGTGGCAGTTTTGGGCGGTTTGTGGGCGTGGCAAAAAGTTAGTTGGCAAATCGATAAATATTTAATAAATGAATTAAAATGAGATCTTCTTATCTCCGATTGCAGAGGGTTGCAAAAGATGCAATCAGAGATTTTTTTTGTAATTTTTCACCAGTCTTGTGAATTTCTGTCGATTTGCCAAAAACCCTTTATCCATGCCCACTCTAACGCCCACAAGCCGCCCAAAACTGCCACGCCCACACTTTTGTAAAATGTTTTGATATTTTTTCATTTTTGTATTAGTCTTGTAAATTTCTATTGATTTTCCAAGAAACCTTTTGCCACGCACCACCCAAAAACTGTCAGTGTTGAAGACTCTCGTCCGCACTTCCACAAGCTGAATAACGGGTATCAGATAGTCCGGGAACTCGACTATAGCGTTCTCTCTTGTTATACCCGTTACTCGTAGAGTAAAAGGGTATACTAGATGCGTTGAAAAGTATGTAACAGGCAGAAGGAAGCTTTTCCGACCATATAAAGTATATATATTCTTGATCAGGATCAATAGCCGAGTCGATCTGGCCATGTCCGTCTGTCCGTCCGTATGAACGTTGAGAAACTAGAAAGTTGAGCATACAGACTCCAGAGACATAGAAGCAGCACAAGTTTGTCGATTCATGTTGCCACGCCCACTCTAACGCCCACAAACCGCCCAAAACTGCCACGCCCAAAAACCGTCAGTGTTGAAGACTCTCCTTCGCACTTTTTCTAGCTAAGTAACGGGTATCGGACAGTCGAGGAACTCGACTACTCGTAGAGTAAAAGGGTATACTAGATTCGTTGAAAAGTATGTAACAGGCAGAAGGAAGGGTTTCCGACCATATAAAGTATATATAGTCTTGATCAGGACCAATAGCCGAGTCGATATGACCATGTCCGTCTGTCCGTCTGTCTGTCCGTCCGTATGAACGCTGTGATCTCAGGAACTACAAAAGCTAGAAAGTTGAGATTAAGTATACAGACTCCAGGGACATAGACGCAGCGCAAGTTTGTCGATTCATGTTGCCACGCCCACTCTAACGCCCACAAACCGCCCAAAGCTGCTACGCCCACACTTTTGAAAAATGTTTTGAAATTTTTTTATTTTTGTATTGGTCTTGTAAATTTCTATTGATTTGCATAAAAACTTTATGCCACGCCCACTCTAACGCCCACAAACCGCCCAAAGCTGCTACTCCCACACTTTTGAAAAAGGTTTGACATTTTTTCATTTTTGTATTAGTCTTGTAAATTTCTATCGATTTGCCAAAAAACTTTCTGCACGCCCACTATAACGCCTACAAGCCGCCAAAAACTGTGTTTAAGACTCTCCTTTTCCCTTCCACTAGCTGAGTAACGGGTATCAGATAGTCGGGAAACTCGACTATAGCGTTCTCTCTTGTTTTTTTACTTGTCTTGTAAATTCCTATCGATTACCCAAAAACTATTTATCACACCCACAAACAGCCCAAAAGCAACAGCCCCAAACTCCAAATATTTTTTCATTTTATTAATTTTTCTCAAATTTCTACCGATATTACGCTACCCCAATCTTTCATGGCCGTGACATGCTGTTTCCTGTCCGAAAATATCTGTGTGCCACGGATTACATTGCAGTAATTGACTTAATTTAAGCTGTGGACCGTGTTCGACACAATTGCAGATCCATCAGCGCCCAGAACGCATACTGATACTGATAAGTCGAATCAGAATCAGACAGAGCGGTGTGCTGTGTTCTGCTCAAAAAGGAAAGAGAGAGCGAAAACACAGTATGTCTGTGTTGGTGCGATTGATAAATACGAGTGCGTTCTTAAAGCTTATTTTTCAGATGACCAAGCGGGAGACAACAACGAGTAAACAAGGGCAAGAGCAACAGCAGCAGCGGACAATATAGCTGATTGCAGCAGTGGCAAATTGAATATTTGCCAGCGCGTATGTGTGTGCAGCCCTTGTGTTTGTGTTTGTTCGCATTGTTAAATGTCCGCACCAGCAGAGCAGCCAAATGGGATGATAGATGCCGAATGTCGGATAGCGAGCAAGCAGAGCGAGTGGCTACCATTGTTAATCCGCAGTTCGCTCTCTGTGCCCTTTGCCTCCGCCTCCGCCCTCGTCTTCTCAGCTTGCTACCAAAACTCAACTTCAACCCTGCTCTCTGGGAACTCTTATTTTCAAGCTGTTGCTTCAGCTTCCGCTCATCGTTCAATTGTTGCTCTGCGGATGCAGCGCTCTCTGCCGGGTGCTGCAACTTCTGGGTCCGATCCGTTCATTATTTATCCGGCTAGTGGAAAGCAAATACCGCGCACAAGCCACTTAGTACTATCAATCTTGGATTACTCACTTGGCACGGCGAGGCGATAACGTGCCACTGCCACAAACGGAACCGCAACGGCGATAAATACTTTCCACAGCGAAAATAACACTGCTTTACAAAATTACAAATTCTGTGATTAAAGCATTTACACATTTCACTTATACAGCACTATCAGTTATTTATGTTAGAGGAGATGAATAGAACAATCCCTTTTATACAACGATTTTCGATAAATAGAAGTATGTACATACATATAGTTTATATTTTTCTACTACAAATAACACCTTTCCCTAATGAAATACGTTACTCCGCTAAGTTGTTCTTAAGAAAACGACTTTTAAGCTTTCATATAACTTCGAACAGCGCTATCTGTGGTTTTTATACATAAAAAGTTTATAAAACGAATACTTTCAGATTGGATGCGTAATTACAATATTTAAACAACCCTTTGTGGACCCTCGCTATGCCAATTTTTTATGTTGTGTAGTGTAATTGAGCATTGGATTGACAGCCTCCGATTGTTTACATCGGCGTAGGCGGCACAGCAACAACAACAATAGCATCCTCCGTTCTCTTTCTCTCTCTCTGGCGCGGAGGAGAAAAGAAAAGCGCTATTCGCTCACTTTCTCTCTCTAGCCGGCTCTCTTTGTGCTGCTGCGCCAATTTGCAAGAAAACTAAGTTGGTTTGCCGTGCAGTTGTAAAAATCAACGAGGAGAGCATCGGCGCACTCTCCGCAAGGAAGCTGCCAAGCCAACGAACAGCCAAGTGAGAGGTGACAAGTGAAAAGTGGCAAGTGGCAAGTGGAAGTACCAAAATATGTCGTGTCACTAGTACTAATCGCAAGTTAGCTGCCCGTTTGGCTGCAGATTTTCGTCAAAGTTCGCTATTCGTGTTGGTTTTTGTTGTTTTCGCCTCTCTCGACAGCCCGCTTAGGCAGTGTGTGTATACATATCAGCGCTTGCACACCGACAACAGGGACGGGCGCGTGTATGAGTGTGGTTAATTTTGCCGTGTTGCCGAACATCTGTATCTGTATCTGTGGCAGCCAATAGTTGTGGCAAGGCCCTCGAGCAACTCACAACACAACCCATAGCATCAGCATCCCCAATAAGTGGCAGCAACTACGTCGCATGGCAGAGCACCAACGGCCGCATTTGTTGTTAATTGAAATAAATTGAAATAAATTCCCCGACATTGCTGCTCATATTGTTAATAAAGAGTAGCCGGAGCGACGCAACAGCGAATCAGAAGCAGTAAACAAAACTGTGAGCAAAAGTGGTTTTAGTTCCATGCCAGGCGTCCTACGACTTTGTGTGCAAACGACGAAGTAAGAGAACATCTAAGGAATTCCGAGCGAATAAAGTGAATAACATTGGTATCACAAGCAATTCGTGGCAGTAACGAAAAAGAGCACAGGCGTTTATTTATAGCCCCCAGTGTGTTCCCATTAGTGATTGTGTGACGTGCTGTGCATTGCAAATGAGTTTAAGCTGCAGCCGAAAAGTATGAGGCGTCTTACCAATGCCAATCCTTGTATAGTATAATTACCTCAACTATCATCTGCTCGCAGATCCACAGTAGCAGCTGATATCCCTTGATCGTCCCATCGTATGTAAATACTTTTCCGCCGACTCAAATTCCCAGAACGCCAGTGTTTACACTATTCGATTATTGTTTAGCAAACAGCCTCTTATGCGAACTTCAACTTGTATACAAGTGAAATACATACATTAGTTGGCGGTGGAGGTGGGGTTTGGATTATTGTGTGGTTTGGTTTATGCATATTTCATTTGTTCCCTCTATTCTCCCAGACTCGGTGGAGCCCATGCTCCCAAAAATCAAATGTATTTAACTGTGTGCATATGCGATAACGAAAACAAGTACCACAACTCCTGCTGGGGTCATTGCACTCAAGGTGCGTGGGTGCGTGAACCAACACTTTTGAACGCCTAAGCACCCACCCAAGAAAGGCGCCGGAAAGTATGCAATGAACTTGGCGACCATCAAATGCAAAAGCAATTGTAACGATTTTCTCACTTCATTTCCATACTTACTTTGCAGCGCAGCATCCGGTGACACAGGACATGCGCAGTGGCCTTTTTGGTAGTTGAATTTTGGTCAACAGCGTCTGAAAGAGCTGAGAGCGGAGGACCATGGCCTTTTCCCGTCACAACATCGAGAAGCGCCGACTCATCGAGCTTGTGCGACTCAACCCTATCCTCTGGGACTGCCGCCTGCCGCACTACAAGCGCTCGGACAAGCGAAAGGCCATCAAATGGAACGAGCTGGGGCGGCTCTTCAACGTCAGTGGGGAGCGGGTGCAGCGTACGTTTACTTCGCTCCGCGAGATCTTCCGCCGGGAGCTGAACCACGAAAAGATGCTGGGCACTACGCGTTTCAAGTCCAAGTGGGAATACTACGATGCCATGGCCTTCCTCAAGGAGGTCATTCGGGAGCGCAAGTAAGAAGATATTTGACCTGCCCCAAGCTATTAGCTTATGAGATAATCCTGCTTAAAGTCAGATGCTTAGGGTATAATTACCTTTTTCCAATGTCCATTTTGGACATTTCTTTTATTCGATTAATTCGAGTTTGTGGTTTATACAACACGTTGTGATACGAAAGAAAATTAAGTTTTATTTAGAGAAAACGCGTTAGATTTCTATTGTATACATAATTTAATTATTTTTCCGAATCTAATCGCAGAAAATTGTATTAAAACAAAGTCGGAGAGTGGTTGCCACGAATTATATTTATACATATATACCTAATATGTTATTAATTTGGTCTGTACCAAAAAAACTCTTCAGATTCAGATTGAACATTTAGATTTTCACTACCATTTTTATACCCGTTACTCGTAGAGTAAAAGGGTGTACTAGATTCGTTGAAAAGTATGTAACAGGCAGAAGGAAGGGTTTCCGACCATAGTATATATATTCTTGATCAGAATCAATAGTCGAGTCGATCTGGCCATGTCTGTCTGTCCGTATGTCCGTCCGTCAGTCCGTCCGTATGAACGCTGAGATCTCAGGAACTACAAAAGCTAGAAAGTTGAGACTAAGCATACAGACTCCAGAGACATAGAAGCAGCGCAAGTTTGTCGATTCATGTTGCCACGCCCACTCTAACGCCCACAAACCGCCCAAAACTGCCACGCCCACACTTTTGAAAAATGTTTTGATATTTTTTCATTTTTGTATTAGTCTTGTAAATTTTTACCGATTTTCCAAAAAACTATTTGCCACGCCCACTCGAACGTCCACAAACCGCCCAAAGCTTCCACGCCCACACTTTTGAAAAATGTTTTGATATTTTTTCATTTTTGTATTAGACTTGTAAATTTCTATCAATTTGCCAAAAAACTTTTTGCCACGCCCACTCTAACGCCCACAAACGCCAAAAACTGTCAGTGTTGAAATTTCTTCTTCGCACATCCACTAGCTGAGTAACGCGTATCAGATAGTCGGGGAACTTGACTATAGCGTTCTCTCTGGTTTTAACTGGTTTTTATAATTAGTAAGCAGGATTATTATAGGGCGGTAAGAAAATAAATGTCTAGATAGTTTACACTGATTGTGTCCCCATCTAAATTTACATAGATTTTGCACATATACATAGTTACATATGTTATACGTACAGATTATCTTACTACTTTGAAGTCGTTTCAGGGGTCTAGAAATTTTATAACCACGTATTTATTAACTAACTATATAATAGAATCACTAAGAGGCAAGGATAAAATGTTTGCCAGTGGACCTGCAATTTAGGCTGTCTGCTACGCTTGAAACAGCCCCCTGTTCCTGAAACGGTAATAACACATGTACCTTTTTAGATCCCGCGAGCGCATCAAACACGGTACTTTGGATCACGCACCAGTGACCACAGGAAACAAGAACAACAGCATCAACAACAACAGCATCAGCATCAACAGCACCAACAACAACAACAACAACAACAACAGCGTAAGCCGCAATAGCAGCAACAACAACAGCAACGGTGCGGTCCTTGACGAATATCAATACTTTGCTCCCAGCGACCCCAACAACCCGAACAATCAGCCGCAGCCCGACCTAAAGAGTAGTCTGTCAGTGACTACTACCAGTCTAGGTCTCAAACTTAGTCAGTTGCCAGCTGCCCTGCAGCAGCAGGCCCAGCACCTCCAAGCCCTACAGTTGCAACCGGATGTGACACTGACCTCCCTGCAGAAACAGCCTTTGGCCACTTCCCTTTCCATTACCACACCCGTGCCCTTAGCACAAACCTCGCCCGCCCAGGTGTTGTCCAGCTCGCGCTCCTGCAGCTCTTCGCCTTCCATCTACATAAAGGACGAGCCGTGTTCTCCGTTAGGGGGTTGTCCGGAAGAAAGGATGACCGGAAATGGTCTAGAGGCGACGCGGAAGAAGCTGGCCACGATTCGTCCGCAGACCAAACAGCAACTTAAAGCGCGTCTGCAGCTGCCCACGCCCAAAAACTCATCCGCGTACGCTACGTCACCGCCCCATTTGATCATTAATGCCAACAACGAGCTTATTGACACCGACGCCGGGGACCTAGAGGAGGATCTGGACGACTTCGACGAGGACGACGACGTGACCGGACACTGCTCACCAATCGTCGGTCAGTCGGACATGATGGGTGCCGACGGCAGACTCTCGGTCGGAAGCATTTATATCGGAGAGGATGGCGACTGTGGAAGAGGTCTGGGTAGAGCACACACTCAAGCGCGACACGTGCCTACCTCCAGAGAGCTGCTCTACATGAAATTCGGTGAATTTCTTGCCGCCAGATTGAACACTTTGCATGAGACTGTAGCTAATGAGCTGATGAACAAGATGCTGCTGCTAATCGCAGAAAAGTGAGGAAAGCGGGAATCGATGTCAGCTCCAAAATTATGGGATTCGGAGTGGCGTAGGTAAGTACATTGAAATATTGAAAGTCAGCTTACATATTAAGTAATTAAATAAAAACAAGAGAGAATGCCGCTACTAAGCTTGTGCGATTGCAAACGAGTAATTAAAAATTGTTTTTGGCATATTGGAGAAATAGGGATAAAAAAAGAATTTCATGAAATACAAGAGAGAACGCTATAGTCGAGTTCTACGACTACTTGATATATACATTATATGGTCGGAAACGCCCCTCCTTATTAAGTAGCAAAAAATCCGTAATTCTAAAACCTTTTAGAGCAATGCGTTGTGTATGAAAGTATCAGCAATTTAATATTCTTAATTTAAATTATGAAAAAAAACTCAAAATAACTTTTACGACCTTTTTAACAACCCTATATCTTTGGCAGAAAACACCTACAATTTTATTTCCTATTAGAAGGGAGCGTTTCTGACCATATAAATATAAATAGTCGTGTAGATCTGGCCATGTCCGTCTGTATGAACGTCGGGATCTTAGGAACAACCAAAACTTTCTGTCGGTATACCAAACACATTTTGGTCTCGCCCTCTCCAGCCACACAAAACTGCCACGCCCTCACTTTGCCATTATAATCGTTAAAACAGGCAGAAAAATACGATTTGCAATGCCCACTCTGACGCCCACAAGCCAACCAAACTGTCACGCCAACATTTTAAAAAATGTAATTTTCATTTTATTATTATTTTCCCAATTTCTACCGATATTCCAGACAATTTTGAAATTTCTCGTTTGCACTCCCACTAACAGAGTAAAGGGTATCTGATAGTCGGGAAACTCGATTATAGCTTTCAGTTTGTTGGTTTTTTTTCACTATCTGCGAAACGGTTATCTAATACCGAAAAATATCGACTACTGTTTCTCTCTTGCCACGCTTACTTTAATATTTTAAGGTTACAAATTTTGTAAATAATAAGTATGTTAACACATTTACATTGTTGAGCTTGTTTCCTCTGGGGAAAAGAATGTTCTCATCAATTGCAATATGTTGCATGTTTTTTCTTTGGTGCTTGTGCCAGAAACTCTTGAACAACGTGGCTCACTGTACAAATTTATTGCTCTGACCAATTTATTCAGCAACACACACATACTTAAATTTCGAGTTTTATTTACACAGCAAATACCAGGTCCATAAAAAAGTTTTAATTTCCGGACGCTGAAGTGGGCCCCAGACATTCACACGGACTCACAGACACGCGGACTGCTAGAATGGACTGTACCACAATGGTACAGAACGATGCAAGTTTGGAGATTTGAAAGCATTTCACGCATAAATAAAATGCCTAGGACCATGGTAAATGGCAATCCCCATCCATCAACTTCCCAGAAGCCCAGAAGCGAACTCACTACGCACAATGAGCCCAAAATAGGATTTAGAGCCAAAAGGCTCCAGCTATTTCGCATACAGCTCTTAGCGTTGCCTTTTGACTTGAATTCGGACTTGGGTATGGCCACATTTACCCATTGACTGGTGTTGGTTTACAAAAAAACAAGCTATTTTTTGGTATGGGGCAGGAAAACACTCTGGGTACGCATTACAAGCCTTGAATGCTAAAGTATTGTTTTGATTAGGAATTTTAATAAGTGCTGTGTTCTCGTGATTTTCAGAGTAAATGAATAGCCAACCATCCCATGGGATGGACCTTTACATTCCTTGATGGGGATTGCAAGGAGAGAGTGGGTGCAAATTCAGACAGATCATCTCATCCGTCCTAACTTTAGTAACTGTGTGAATGGTTCAGCACTCGGCACTTTCAAGCGTCGCAGCCATGGGGCCTGTGTGTTTTGTAGTATTTATGGAGCAACGCCTTTGGTGTGTGCTCTTTGGTTGGCATTGCGGCTCTAGGCCACTTTTCTCTTTCCCAGAATTTTACGCGCGACCACCATTTCTGCATTCAAAGCCCGTTTGCCCACTCTTATCTACGATTTGGCCAAGTATCTTTACGAGCAAGGGGGGCTGTGGTTGGGAGTGACGCAGACATTCGCTGTCACAGTGGGTGGCTTGTCTGACCTTTTATGGATAGTTACAGCAAGTTTGTTGGCACTTACAACATTATAAATTTGCCATAAATTATAGTTTTATGGATTCAGCTGATGGCGCGACTCTCAAAAAAAATACTTTTGATCCAAAATGAGCAGTAGCAGCATCGCAACCAGCTGCTGAAGCTTCCATTTTCGAAGTATTATATGGGTGATCGATAAGTTTAACAAAACTGACATCTCTACCACAATGTGTTTTGCCCCCACATGCGACCGTTCCCTGCACTTTTATCTCAGCTTTGCGAATTTCGCAGTAAATACCCTTAACATTTCCTTGTCTTGATATCAGGGAGTGACTCCTAAATGGATCTGTGTCTGCGCCCAGGCTGACAGGCTGAGTCCTGACATTCAAGTGATAGCTTGCCAATTTTCACAAACACTTTTTACACTTCCACCATTCCATTTGAGTTTCCGCTTAAAAATCAATTCTGTTTTGGTTACAATGTCTGCGGAAGCTGATATACGAATTCCATGCCTGCTACAGTTCCTTCAGTAGCAACGACCCCTTCCCATCCTGCGGTATATGGCTCAGAGTAGCGCGGCAACCTAGTCAATGTGGCAAGTTTTAAATGGCAGCCCTAAAAAGTATTGCATACCCTGCGGCTCGCGTTCCCTCTTACACATAAAATGCATATGCAAGTTAATGTTTACAATAGTCGTAAAAGTTTAATGGATTTTTCAGTCACTTGCGGGGCAGGGGTGAAAACGACGGCTTAGAATCGTAACTTTCGAAATCAGTTTTTTTTTTCGAAGGGACGTACTCCATCTGTATGAAGTAATGGGCGTGAAAGCGTGTGTGTGGAGGTTGAGGAATTTGTTAAAAATGGTACGCCCATATCCCCCTACAAATTTGTATAATCAAAATGCATTTATTTGATTAATGTACAAACATCGTTCTCCAGCCGTTTTCCGAAAGATAGGGAGTAACATTTGTTGGTTTAAGTTTAAGGATTGTTTTTCTATTGACTTTAATACTTCTCTCCTCCTGAATTTTCGGGTATAAAATGATTTTAGTGTACTAATATTTTGTGGCTGGCAACGGATAAACACTTAGGTGAGCTCGCCACTGTTGGGCTTTGCGAGGTACATGTTTCCGATGAAGTGGCAAAATCAATTTATTAGGATAGAAGAGTTGACAAATTTTGAAATCGAAAACGGAACTAAACATATACATATACATTGTATATGTTGCAAGCCCGTCAAACAAATTTCTGCAGTGATTGAATGCATTTCATTCCGGTCGACTCCCCTCCATCATCTATTAAAAAGTATACGCAAAGCCATATCTTTAATCATTTGTACTGCCATGCCCAAATTAAAAAGGCGACAAAAAACGGATAGTCCGGGCCAAATCACAGATCCAATAACAACAGCATTAGCAATTTCCGCCGAAACTGCAGCTGCCTGATGCAGTCATCATGAGCATATTTACAAGTAGCGAAGCAAGTCCCGCAACTGGCAACAGAAGCTACGGCGGTCAGGAAGTGTATAATGGTGATCGAATGCTAGATACCCCATATTTATTCCATGCATAACCAATATTTCCCTCTTCTCCCAGGCCCATCATAGAATTTACATAAATAATTTATTGGCTGGCAACTTCCTCCGTCTGTCTAACGCCCGTCCCGGTCCGGAATACCCCGTTGGTCCTGGGAAATTGGTAAATCCAACTGCTCAGTGTGCGACAATGCTGGTACGTAGGGAACGTGGCCAAAAGGATGCGGAGTCGATGACAATGCCCGTACCATAGCACATGTCGATGGCTATAACTATGAGCAGTATCAATATTGACAGCCATTAATATGGCATTGTATGCAATAAGCTGAGACATTGATAGAAGACTGGAACTGAGAGGCTGGGGGGCAGTCTGGGACTGGCTCCGTCTCCTGCCAGTGCTGTATTTTTAATGAGCAACAGTGCAAGAGGCGCCTTGCTTTAGCTTCCGCTGCTGCCTGGTGCTTGGTGCCTGCTGGCTGCTGGCTGATGACTGCGAACTGCTTTCGTCTGCGATTGGAAATTTGCCAGCCGTCAGGAGAGAGCAGTTAATTTGAGAGGTAGCGGAAGACCAAGCGGAAACGTCAAGTCACTCACGACCCGCAACCCGTCTTGAATTCCGATGTCCCGGGGCTCCTTCGTATTAATGGTCGCAGGACATGTCAAAGGAACGGGAGCTGAGTCGGGCTGCGAATCTAGCTCGACGTGCGCTGACTGCAATCATAAAACTTCAGCTAGTTATTGTCCGGCCGCCTCCCCGTTTTGGCCCCACCCTTATTGCATTTGATTCTAAAGGACTATCTTGCATATCAATCGGGCATAAAATCGACGCCAGATGACGCCAGATTTCACAAAGGGAGCAGCCGAAATAATCGCTGGGATTTTATCGCAGGTTCACCTTATGCATCTGTCTATCCAGGCGGCAAGGTAATACTATAAATTAATATTTTTGATTGCCTCGTGGATTTAAAGCGAAGTTTCCCAGCCTCTGTTGCCTAAGTTTTTCTCCAAATATTATCATTACGGCTGAAACTTGTCTCTTTGACGGTGCGTTTATAATCATCGGGCTGCGCAGGTCGGAAATTTCAACTAGGCCTACAATAACTAATTAAGACACACAGGTGCCCGAAAATTGACTGATTTCAAAATAAAATAAATCAAAGAAAAGGCAACAACAAATATTTTATCATATTTTCTATAACTCTGGAGAATCTTCACTGATTTTGTTTATCTGGGTGGGCCAGCGAAAAATTAATATTTTCCCAAAAATGAAAAACAGTTTTTCAGTAACTGTGGTGCCGTTCAAAAATGTTGTTCTCTTTTTGATTGGGATAATGACACCTTTTATATTATAGTAACTCAACACATGTCTTCCTATCTTTACAATACAATATGATGATGTTAGATTTTAAGTTTCTAGTAACTGTGTGCAGTTGTATGAAACTACCAACATCTTTAGAGCGATTAAAACGAATTTATTAAAATCGTTACAGGCAGTACTTTCTTTTTACTGTGGTAATCGTCAGCCCACTGTACAGCATCTGAAATGTGAACAACGGCAATCCCAACTGACATTGACTTGAAAGATTGCTTATTCGAAGTTAAGCATTATTTGCCATAAATAAGGGAAAAAACTAATAACGCTGCCAAAACAATTTGTTCAACAATCAAAATGCTCATCAATAAAGCAGACTTTGGCTGTTTAACTCTTCAGCTCGAAAACTCGGCAATATGGCCGAAACATGTTGACAGCACACAGAGACTGTCCCTTCAGGTTGGCACCGGCTCTTAAGAAACAAGCAGCAGGGAGTGAAAAGAGAATTCTGTGGGAGGGCCACTGGTTCACTGCTTATGCATTTCCCTAATGAAATGCAAAGAAAACCAAACGAGCTACGGCCCAGAAATATTTCAGTCAAATTTGAGAAGAGCTCTTGTCGGAAATACTTGTTTTTGCCGTAGTGAGTGGTAGTTAAATATTACTTTTCTCCTGCAGCTATTTGCTTTGATTAGTATCTTACAGAAAAGAATAGGGTAGCTTGGTAGACTTACCTTTGCTTAAATATTCAAAAATTGCACTTTGTTTTCGGTTTTATTTGTTTTGAACTGACGGCTGATGAACTCAGTATATGCATTTTCAGCTAAGGGAGGAAATATTTGAGATCTTGGGTCACAACGCCGCCAAAGCCTCAAATCGGTGGCACTGTTACTTTTCCACTCTGGGGGGCAACCGCATATTCACTTTGCATATTGACACGTCTCCTGGTCGGCATGAGTAATTTATTATTTTGCAGGTCAAGTCTCAGGGCGCCAGAAGGGAAGCCCAGGCAGAACATGCTGGAAGCCTTGCATGCCAACGGCCAGTGGGACACATTACCACATCATTACGAGACCGCGGGGAACAACTTGACCTCCAAAAGGGCCAAAAGCTGCAGTTTTCCTTACCGGACAAACAGCTTCTATCGAACTACAAATGCATAAACAGGAATACTGGGGTCGGTTGAAGGATTTCAGATGCATCATAGCGTCATTAGGTCCATTTGTAATAGCCTAGACGCAACTTAATGTCCAGCCAGGGATTAACGCTGTCAGTTGTCGAAGGCCTCGCTTGGGCCCCAGAATGGACTTACCAATTATCCAAAAATACCAAAATACAAAAGCGATCCCGTAATAAGAATGCAGGGGCCTGAGGATGTGGGCGCTGCTGTTGCTGGCCAAAATGGATTGCGCTTTTGCGGTTGTGTTAAGTTGATTTCCGGCACGTCAGGCCCACGCCCTGACCTCATGCCCTCGTCTTGCGTTTTCACATAACTCTGCCTTGGGGCTTTCGAGATGTCCAACACCAATTATGCGCTCGGCTCCACTGCAGCCCATTTCTGTTCCTGTCGACGTTGTATTCATAAACAGACGCTCCCTGCTGTCAATGCCGTATTCATCCCACCCGTTTCACTCAACATCCCCATTGTCATGATGGGGATCATCATTTTCTGTCTCCTGGCAGAAGGTGTGGACCACCAACTGCCTGGATGGCCCAAACACCACCCAAAAACCCTTCCCCTTGAGGTGTGATGTAAATTATACGCTTTTGCGTTTAGCCTCCAACCTCGAAGTCTGGTCCAGCCCTAGTGAATCCCTTTCTCCGGGCTTACAGTTTGATGTTTTGCGGTTGTGTTGACGTAGCCATCGCTTCAGAAAGAGCAGCCCGGTAAAGTGGCCTCCCAAGTGCTCAGCTTTATTATTTAAAGTACGCTTTAAGGCTGGAGTTTGTCCATTATGCTTCTGACATGTTATGGTCCTGCGCTCTGCGGTTTTCAGCCAATTAATGAGAATTTTGCACTGCAAACATCGAAAGATGGACCTTGTTGCGAAAGACAAATGCCTTCTCATGAACGGCAAAATCCTAGTAGGGTTCTTCTTAATATTTATTTTTTATTTACTTTAAATAGCTAAGGTCATTTGAAAGGTACTTTTCGCATTATACTTTCAAAAGGCCTTTAAATAGTCAGGGCACAGTCAAAAGGGGGGCGAGCCTAAATAATTTTTCCAAATACAAAATATGTCCCACCCACTCGCATTCTGCACGAGGTAGTCAGTCTGAAATTTTCATTAGCTGCAATTTCTATCTGATCAAAGAGTTGGCAACCCGATCGTTTTTCACCGCAAGGTGGTTGGTGCTGGTGCAGGTGGGAAAGCCTCTTTGTCATTTGTTATGTTATTGGTTTCGACATTTTGGAAATAGCTTATTTAGCAATACGTAAAATCCACACGGTCCTTTGCCAGTTCATCCTGCTCCCTACGGGTCTCTTTTTGCCGAGGCCGCACACATGTCAAGGAGCAGGATATTCTGTTATTCCGTGCTCCTTTGCTTCCGCCTCCTTGGGTCTGCTTGTCCCTAGACATTTTTTGCTGACCTGCGTTGCTATAGACTCAAAGTTAACAACGTGTCAAGCGGTTAGAACCCCACTTCTCACTACTTCATTAGACTTTTGGCCTTATGTTCGTCGGGTGGGATGAGCGGGGTCTTCCTGACCCTGGTCCTGAGCCCGAAACAGGTTCGTTTCAATCTCTCCAATCCGCTACCCCCAAAAGTTTGAAAAGCATCAATTCAATGCCATTTCGCCATTTGCACCTAGCCTTAATCTTTCCAGTTATCATTTTCATTCTTTTTCCACTCTCATCTGTCTCCAGAATAATATTTGTTTTTCATTCTGTGCCATTTCCTCCTAGTCCTCGTTTTTATACGGCGCCTAATTGCCTGCCTTTAGCATTTTTGATAGAGGGACTGGAGCTATTCGGAGTGTGGTCAGAAACTTTTACTGCTAATATTTTCTGAGGCTTTTTAATTAGGCGAAATGGTCGTAAAAATTGATTTATTGGCCATGATGGGAATCGTTAATTGGGGGCTTTTCGATGGGGAATGGGCTATAGTGCGGAGCCATTCAACTCATTTCTGAGCTACCTAAATAATGTTCGGTTTAATATATTATTTTTTTGTCTCTTTGCAGCTCCGATTACCAAGGCGACGACATCGCATTAAGTTGCACGAATCAAGTCTGTACTATGTGCCATATAAGCAACTCTAAAGCGTAAATAGTCTATTATTAAAATCAATGGAGTAGTCTTTAAATCAAAACAGTTCATAAAATGTGACAAATAAAATTACACAATTCAGAACTCAAGGTTTCCATTTATCAATTTAATATCATTTCTTCTATTCTGGGTTCCCAGGTTTAATAGGTTGGCAGGCCGCCAGCTTTTATAGCTTGAAGTGAGTGGCAGGTCGGGAAAGTTCGACTCGCCTGGCCACTAAACAGTTGAACTTTATGCAAAATAAGGAGCTAGAGTCTTCAACCAAAAAGCGATTAAACGTCATTAGCATTATAGTACCATTCTACTTTTGCGCTTTACCGGCTTTACCTTGAACACACCTTTCTGTTTGTCCTGATCCGTGCCCGGTGAACTCCTGACCAGTCTGTCGGTCTGTCTGCTGAAGTGTCTGGATGGATGGGTAGCTATTCATCTTAATGGCGAAAACAAAAACAAAATGACGAAAAAAGTGCAGTTCCTTTTTAATTGTTATTAAAGCGATTATTATAGGAGTGTACTGCCGTTTTTTGCTTTCTTGCGTTCATGTCGTTAGCTCTGTGCTTAATTTTAGCTTCTTGGCACAGGCAGCTTATTTTCAATTTTATAATCCCGCCAACTTTTTCTATTTACCCGCACTAGTTTTGGTATCGGGCCTAAGGGTTTTAATGTAACTGGGGCGAGTTCAAAACTGTTGCAACACGTATAGAAAAGTTTTCTCACTTGTTTTGCAGATGTACCTTGGAGAAAAAGAAGTTATTGCTGGTATCAGCTTTCGTATGTCATGACCACATGTAATTTGTACTTAGCGGACGGACTTATGGACGGTAAATTGCCGACATATTTGCTATTGGACTTAAATTGATTCAGTATCTTAGAGGCGGCCTGCTGTAACACGGAATACGGAGATGTTATATGAGACTTATAATTTGCTATGTTCAAATGCCTGGAGAAGGTAATTTCACTTTGCGCAGAATACGGCGTTTTCAGTTTGCACTTTAGGCTTCCACTTATATCCATTTGGAAACTCGGACTACAGAATTCCAGCCACTTTAGCCGTACAACATCACAACGCAAACAGCCTTTGGTTGGTCTAATTTGTGTTACGATATTTCCCAACAAAGTTAAGCAGAGAAACTCATTTCGCATAATTACGGAATAGTGTTGGGGTGGGAAAGCCTGCTGAAAACGTGTAATTAGTGGTGTAAAATTGGTGTTATCCTGAAGAGAAGACGAAAAGCGGCACGAGGAGATCGGAGTGCAGGGCAGCTCGTAAGTGAAATGAAACACACACCCTGATAGTTTTTTAATGTGAGCTCGTATCTGTTGATGTATGAAAGCCACGCGCAGATGCGCCGCCACCTGCAAAAAATACTTCATCAAGACCTGCACCAAGCAAAGGTGACTGCCTGGTTGCAGTGACGGTGTAGTAGGGGTTCTATTGAGCCTTTGGAACAAAAATATATACGTTGCTACCGCTTTTTTATACTATTTTACTAATTTATTGCCTACTAATCCACTGGAAGTGGGGGAAACCACTCCCCCTCCCACTCTTTGACTGCCATAGGCTTTGGCAATGCCGCTAGCTCCACTAGGTTTTTGGGTCAACAGTCGCGTCTACACTCGACTTGCATTCGTGTAGATGTGGCTTTTTTTCTGAACTGTTAAAATTCCAATTAGTGCTGATTGTTTTGATTTACCGGAAAGCGAACGCTGCGTGTAAGCTTTGCCTGTCTTTAAGGGGTCGTGCTTTAACATGCCTTGGGCCCTATTGGCTCGAATCATTTGAATCAAAGGCAAGAAAGAATAGCGGCTTATCTCGCGAGTCAAGTATAATTTAAATCAATAATTCATGCACTTCACTGCACACGGTGAAAGAACTGGATTCCCGACTGATGTATCGTATCTGGCGCTCCTTCTTGATCTACCCGGAACTACCAAATCCTGAGCTATATTGAACTGATGCAAAGGTATTTGGAGCAAGAACTCTTTTTATTACAATGGCAGTGTAGAAAACATTATTTCTGTGAGTTGATTTCTAATTGCACTGCAGAATAAGGAATAAGAGGTGCGACGAAACTTATTGAAAGCAACTCTATTAAACTAAATGATCCAGTAATTATTATTCCGTTACACTAGATTCGTTGAAAAGTATGTTCGGAAACGCTTACTTCTATCTGTCACATACTTTTCACCGAATCTAGTATAAACCATTTAAGTTTTCAAATTTAAAATTTAAACAATTTATTTTTTGGGGTTTTATCTTCGCTTTTTATATTGATTATGTTGTTGCATGTGTCAACGCCCATGTCCAACGTCTGGGGGAACCTTTTGGCGGCACTGGCATTAACGACTCTAGAGTGCATATACACATGCGGCTGCCTGCCAGCCGGAGTCCAGTCTGGGGTCCAGAAGCCATTTCTCGTATCCCCGAACTCGGCATCCAGACACCGTGTATCCCGATATCCTCTCGATGTGAGATATCGGATGGCTCCCGATGCAAGCGTGCTTGTGGCTCCTCCAACGTTTGGCCCCACATATGAAAGCCTGTTAAATATTTATGAGTATTGAAATGTTGCCTCGATGCATATTATAACAAATGAAACGTCAATTTCATGCAAAAAATGCAAACAGAAGCGACATCCCAAGGATGGCTGATGTAGATCTGCCCCACCAGACAGAAAAGGACATGGAGCTGGACATGGGCTGCCAGGAACTCTCCAACTCCAGTACCTAGGCGAAATAAGGTGCAGTTGCCTCTGCCGGCACGTGACAGGCCTATGACCGAAGGACAAGTGGGTGTCCATCTCGTTCGGATCCGTCGGCTCCTCATTGCGGCGTCCCTTGGTTTTTGCACAATTTTATTTTGGAATTGCATGCATGGCCCTGAGGACTGCAGCACATTCAATTTGGAAGCTCAAGTGGTGTTCGACCACATAAGACATACATTTCATGGGCCTTTGGAATAGACAATGGGATAGGACGGACATTGGCCCACAATGAGGTATAATAATAATAATTTTTTTTGTAGATACAGCCTAAATCAAGCAAACCCATTAGAAAAAAAACCCAAGAAGCGCTAAGAACTTAAAGAGCAAACAGATGCAATGGCAACCCGAAAAGCAGCAGGCTAATTTGTGAGGGAGCAATAAAAATTGTTTATTGAAACGAAAAAAGTGTGCGCCAGAGAAACTTGAAATATACTCCCCGCGTCTCTCTACACACCCATATATCTGTGTAGCTGGAGCAGTCTAAATTTAATTAAAAATGCGAGCACAGCTATGTATTTGCCTGGCTTTCCCCAGCTGCAGAGTAGCCGGGGACAGTGCACTTGAACTGTCAAGGCATTGCAGGCGCAATAATTTCCATGTTAGATGCCAAAAGCGTGCAAAATGTTTTCCAACTATCAGACAATAGGCTCGGGACAATTGAGGGGCGGCAGGGATGGGGCAGCTGGGGTGGGAAGTTGGCCCTTCGGCGGCGGAAACTTTGCTCAAAGGACAAAGGGGGCGGGCTCGCGCTGCTAGGTGTAGTCTCTTGTTGGAGAGAGACGAAATCAACAGTTTATAAATAATCATTTTCCTCGCTTTCCCACAGGTCCCCCTGCCGTCGCAAGGGTTGGGAAGGGCACCAAGGCCACATTTTCATCGCCCCCAAAAATAACAATAAGCTGAGCACAACAACAACCAAGTGAGCATAGGAGGAAGTAGGGAAGATGCTTGAGAAATGCCACCGGCAGTTGATAAAGTGCCGACCGCCAGCCGTTGCCAGGCAATGAAGTTGGTCCGCCCTCCCGCAAATTACCACTCACCACCTACCATAAACCACCCACCAGTCACCACCCACCGCTCAGCAACCATTCTTTAAGAATGGTCACACCTGTCTCTTTGGGATCTTAACCGTTTGTCTGCCCACTTTTCATTGTTTTAATTGTTTGTCAGCTTTGCGCCGTCCCTCGGCGCCTGTTCTTCGGAAAATTTACGACACAAATTCTACCTTTGTTCCTGTTTTTGTTTAGCTCCCTAGGTCTTGGCTCGGCAATCTCAGGGGCAGTTCATTCAATTAGGCATATTTATTAGGCGGAGTCTCCTAAAAGTTTGTGTCACGGTCTGATTTGCCCCGTTATCAATGGCAGTCCATTAAGATGAGGAATCATCAGTTGATGTGGGTCATATTAGTTATGTCATTCACATGTACATTATCTTTAAATTTAAATTTAAATTTACTCATCAGTACACAGGCACAGTAATCCGTGCCTAACGTAGACGAGGACGGCAAAACCAATCGGAGCACTGACGGCAGGTGAAAAAAGTCGCACAAGGCACATTGTTTGCAGCCGCAGCTGGGCAAAGACTGTGTGCCACTGCCATGGACCAGTTATTGTCAACAGGATGCGGCAAATATGCCACTTTTACGGCACGCTTCCGTATCCGGTTCCCGCCAGTGGAGTTCGCTAGCAGCGTGGCACCCATTGTAATTCGGGTGTGTATTGAGGCAGGTAGCAGGCAGGAGGGAACATGCGCCAGGCAGCAGGGCGTATATAGTTGGTAAATTACGATGGCAGCCTGTGCAAGTGCTCCATGCAAAATCGCAAAGTGCAAAAACGCAAGTGCCGTTGCTCAGGCTGCATTCGGGCCACTTGGGCCAACCAGGCAAGGTGAAAAATGAACTGCGAGCGAGCAAACAAGGCAACGCGAATACCCTTTGCAGAGCGATTCACTGCCAATTTCCAGATCGCAGCTCGCCTGGTAAGTGGGCGCCAGCGGAGCTGCTTCGATAGGTTTCGAAATTTGGTTTGGAAATCTCAAGGAGCCACCTGGCATCGCAAATGGCCCGATAAGACTGAAAAGTCCCATCGTATAGAGTTTGCGACGGGAGTGCCCTAGAACGTTGTCTTCAATGGCAACTGGTATTGATAGCAACAGTTGGTGCAGGACGCCGTGTGGCAGCAGGGAAGTTGGCTGCAGCTGATGGTGCGGCATTCTTAAGTTTTACGTGTTGCACGTGCCCCAAACGGGGGCAGTCAAGGATGCCAAAATGCAAATGCAATGCAAATCTGAGACTAAAACTGCGACGTGCGTCCTGGGTGCGTTGTTTTTATTTTTTCCCATGACTTTCAACAGCGCGTAAAACTAAAGAAAAACTGCAAGCCCATAAAAGCGGAGTGGGTGGGGCAGATGGATAATCGCCCATGGTACCATGTGCGGTACTTTAAGCTGCGGCATCCAAGAGCTAGGGACCGCGGTATTTAGGGCTGCTGAGTAGATGCAGCCGCATTCACTTCTCCGTTTGATTGCGATGGTGGGCCAATACGGCACTTTTAGCGACAGAGTGCAGGATATGCATGCCACACTTTTGGAGGACCAGTTAAATCACAGGCACCTTATGATCGCCCACGATCCGATGCCTTCACGCTATAACTCTTATTCATGACCACTCACTTATGCACGTAATATCCTGCCGCTGGGCACGTTCTGGGGACTCAATTCTAGCACTTGAGCCCCGAGTTGCAGGTCAAGTGCCCGGGACATTACAAAGCGATTGACCGGAAGAGGACACGGCACGCACGCAGCACACTTGCGGCGGCCTGAGATGGCAAAGTTTGTCGATGAGCAGCAGGCTTCAAGTTGCACCCGTCTAGGAGGAGAAAGATCCTTCGCCAGATGGGGTTTTGAAGCGTCAAGCAAACACTCCGCCGGGCGACTGTTGTTGCAAGTGGCAAGTTGAGTAGCGAAATGCCGGGTCCGAGGAGTCGTTGCGAGATGCGACAGCACGGGTCTTAAAGCGTAAGATGCCCCTCTTGTGTTCGGTTTATTCTTGCGCCACGCCGTTCTGCAGTGAATGCGCTTAAATTATGCGGCATTTATAATGCAACAGAGTCGAGGATGCACCGTCTTCTTTGACATATTCCCTTCAGAAACTGTTGCTAAAACTTGGCAACAAGCCGGGGCAGGGGTCTTAAATTTGATGCACACTCACACACACATCGCATACACACTCCCATCTGGATGACTGCTTCTGGTACCCGCTAAAGCCCAAGTTAATGCCAAGGCTTCTGGCCCATTATTTCACCGAATTTTCCGCTGCACACTGAAGTGCTAGTGGCCTCCGGCTTTTCAGGCATGGCATCTCAGCCAACAGTGCTTTTTTGGTTTTTTCATATTCTATTTTATTTAAGAACTTTTCCAGGGTAATGGTAAAGTCAAAAAAATGTATTTAAAGTTCAAAGTTTTCCCCTTTTATTTTATTTTACTGCTCCTTGGTGTACTTGCTTCACATGGATATTAAAGCACGCCCCATCGACGTATACCATAAAAATTGCAGTGGAGCCATTAGGGTGTTAAAAATTGTGACTGCCAAATAGTTCAACGATGCTGCATACTTGTTTTAAAATTAATATTGTTGGATGACAAATAAGTGCACTATTCTTGCTCAGCTGTTCATGTTTTCATGTGTCGTCGTATCGAGATGGATAGTATTGTTGCAATGAAAACCTAATCTATTTTTGATGAATCGCAATTGTAAATTTCAACAATTGCTGCGAACCTAACGCTTCAAAGAGCTTCGCCGAATTATTGTGCACAAAATATACATGGCCATGTTCGTGAACGAGCAATGTCCCATGCACTGCAATTTGTGACAGGCTACATTTTCCTTTAAAAGGAAAATATCCTGAATACTCGCTGGTTTCGCACTGACTAAAAAGAGTATCTCTCCCGGTGGCTACCAGTAAGTTGACTCGTTGTCCTTCCCCAAGTTAAAAATGAGTTTTGTGGGTTGTTCACCGAATCGGCTTCAGAATGCAATTGAAATGCATATGTGCGCCTACCCTCATTGTTGTCTGTTGTTGATTTGATGATTATATTTGAGGATACTGATTCAGATGTCGAACTGATTACGTATGCAGAAAAACGTTCGAGTAGCAGAAGGAAATTGTCATCAATAGCCGAGTCGATCTGGCCATGTCCGTCTGTCCGTCCGTCTGTCCGTCTGTCCGTCTGTCCGTCTGTCCGTCCGTCTGCCCGTCTGTCCGTCCGTCTGTCTGTCCGTATGAACGTCGAGATCTCAGGAACTATAAAAGCTAGAAAGTTAGGCATACAGACTCCAGGGACATAGACGCAGCGCAAGTTTGTCGATTCATGTTGCCACGCCCACTCTAACGCCCACAAACCGCCAAAAACTGAGACTCCTACACTTTTGAAAAATGCTTTGATATTTTTTAATTTTTGTATTAATTAGTCTTGTAAATTTCTATCGATTTGCCAAAAAAAACTTTTTGCCACGCCCACTCTCACGCCTACAAACCGCCAAAAACTGTCAGTGTTGAAGACTTTCCTTCACACTTCCACTAGCTGAGTAACGGGTATCAGATAGTCGGGGAACTCGACTATTGCGTTCTCTCTTGTTTTCGTATCATTTCGTATCTGATATTTCGCTATTGCGAAGTGAAACCACTTAATGAAGACTGATATTAGGGTTCAATCAAACATTGCTTCAAAACCTTTCCGCCGTGCTTTTTGAAGATAAATAGCATTTCTGCTCGAGTGCCTCCTTCATTTCACCTACACTTTTCAAAAAATCTTACGCACTTACGTACTGTCGAAACCTTTCTCGTTCTACCTGTCAGTTTTTGATGTTGGCTAAATTAAAAGAAAATAATATTAGTGCCCACATATTTTTCCCAGTATCAATATCGATGGAAGTGCACTGCATAAATCATAAAGTTTGTAAGTGTATCATATGTGATGCAAGAGGCAGGAGAGGATGAAAAAGTCCTATGAGCTGAGCCAATTGTGTGGAAACTATGAATGCTTCTGAAAAGTGCAACCCATGGGACGAAGTAAACTCAAAACAAATAAATTTGGCGTGGGAACTCATTTAAAAGCTCAAACAAGTGCAGAGACATGTAAATGAAATGGATGTAAATAAGTTTGCGGAATATCACCGACCGCGTTTTTTAACTAGACTTATACATCGGTATGCTGCGGAACGGGTGTTAAATTGCCGAGGACCTCATCTGCAGCAATATATGTGGTTTGCCTAAAAGGGCAAACTGTCAATTTTCCAAGATAAGCCGGTATCACCGGCAGGACAGCAGGATTATATAGCTATTATATATTTCATATTACATGTTGTGCATTATGACAGTATGCCACAACCAAACTTTTGAAAAACGTTAATTTTATCGATTTTTATACCCGTAACTTGTAGAGTAAAAGGGTACACTAAATTCACCCTCCACTAACATGTAGAAGGCATCGTTTTCGACCATATAATTTATATATATATATATATATATATATATATATTTATATATATATATATAAGTTTTTGGAATCTGTATCTTAACTTAATCTTAGTTTTCTAGCTTTATTAGTTTTTGGGACCGAGGCGTTCATACGGACAGACGAAATATATATATATTATATAGATTCCAAAAACGTAGGCGCACCCAAGTTTATATTCACGCCCACTCTAACACTATAAACCGCCCAAGTCTGCCACGCTCACTCCTTTGAAAAAGTTTAGATTTCTTACACCCGTTTTACTTTACGAGTATAGTACATTTGTTTAAAAGTATGTAACAGGCAGAATGAAGCGTTTCTGACCATTTAAAGTATATATGTACATATATGTACATATATTCTTGATCAGGATCAATAGCCGAGTCGATCTGGCCATGTCCGTCTGTCTGTCCGTATGAACGTCGTGATCTGCCACGCCCACACTTTTGAAAAATGTTTTGATATTTTTTCACATTTTTGTGTAAATATATCTAAATTTGCCAATTAACACTCCAACGCCTACAAACCGCCAAAAACTGTCAGTGTTGAAGTCTCTCTTTCGCACTTTCAATAGCTGAGTAACGGGTATCCAGGGAACTCGATTATAGCGTTCTCTCTTGTTTTTCTTTTCTTTCATTTTATTATTATTTTTTTCCCCAATATCGATATTCCAGAAAATGTGAAAATTTCTCGTTCTCACTTTCACTAGTTGATAGATAGAAGCGGCATTCAACTATAGCGTTCTCTCTTATTTGTCTTGCCAATTTTTATCGGTGTTCCAAAACATTTTTCCTATGTCCACTCCGAGATAGAGACCAATTTTTGGCAGTGAGTATTCGTTTAGTTAACATTTATCGAAACACTCAAAACATTACAGTCTGAAGTCGTCAGAGTGTCGTGAGTAATTTAGGTAAGGCCCTCGTATGCAATCTTAAGAAACTGTTCCTGTGTTTTTCTTCATCTCCCTCGCACTCTTTTAGCTGAGTAACGGGTATCTGATAGAAGCGTTTTAAAAATTATAAGCCAGTGGGTATAATGTCTTATTACGGCAAAGCAAAACCAGTTTAGTAATTTCTGTTCACATGTTGAATTGGATGTTATATGCTAAAGATTTTAAATGCAAAATATTAGTGTTACACGAAAATATTCTTTTTTTGTTAGGTCCGTCCTAGAACCTTAAGTATAAGTGTGACTTTGGACTTATGTTACTTGTGCTAGAGCACTAAGAAAGTTTTCATCCACTGACAGCTGTTGAATAAATGAAGCCCAGTTTCGTGGCAAATCGGCAAGAGCAGTACTGAAGAAGAATCCGGGACATTTTGAATTGTAAATTATGGGCGTGAAGTGTCTGCGAAAAAAGAGGTGCCCAAACGAGTAAGCGGATGGAAGCTTAGTCGGATAGATAAATGATGCCTGCGGCGCGACTGTCAAATGTAGCAAACAACTTTCGGAGCTCCTACACCATATGTGGCGACACAATAGCGTCACCTGGCACAACACGGTCGCCCTATCTCCTCTGAAGCTTTCACAGAGATCGCACTCTTCTTTCATTTACTCACTAAAAATGTAAAATCTCTCAAAATTTCCGTCGTTGCTGCAACTGCAATGCAATTTGCACTTGAATACAAAATGTTGCGTGTCTCTTCCCGGCTATAAAAAAGGAAACGCAAACATAAACCTGAACCGGAAACATATCTATCGGGCGTCCTTGTAGTTCTATCGTGGGGCGAGTTTCGGGGCCTGCAGAACAACAAATTTCTATGCGAAAATGCAAAAACTCTGGTGGCACTCACATGCACAGTTGCTTTATCGCAACTGCGCATATTAATTTTGAACACTCCCAGTTGCTCCCGCTGCCGCCTTGGGCCTAAAGCCGGATAAAGGCTGAGTGGAAACCTTGATTGGTCAAAAAAGTCGTTAATACTTAAGCCAATTGGAATTGCTAATAAAAATTTTAAAATAAGAAGAGTTTTAAAGTGGTAAAATAATGTCATCGTTGCGTACTTCATCTTTGTAAGCAAACTGCAATTAAAAAACATGTCCCCGACTATTAGATATTTTTTTAAATTTTTCTGGCATATTGATAGAAATTGGAAACAACAAGACTCAGCATGAGTCCTGAGATCTCGACGTTCATACGGAAGGACAGACATGGCCAAATCGACTCGGCTATTGATCCTGATCAACGCTTTATTCTGCCTGTTACATACTTTTCAACGAATCTAGTACACCCTTTAACTCTACGAGTAACGTGTATATTTACCCTTCTAGAGCAAGAATGAACTTTATACCGCGATCGAAGATTAGGAACATGCATCTAGTGGTAAATTATGTTATTACAGTTATACCGCATAATAGTAGAATAAAAGGATATACTCGAGTGAAAGGGTATACAAGATTTGTTGAAAAGTATGTACCAGGTAGAAAAAACCCCAAAACTGCCACGCCCCCACTTTTCAAAAACAATTATGTTTGACTTTTAATTAACTCTCGATTTGCCAATTAACTTTTTGTAATGCCCACACGCCCACAAACCGCAAAAAACTGTCAGTGTTGAAGCAAAGACATTAGAATAATTAATATAGTGTCATCGGTTGAAGTCTCTCCTTCGCACTTGCAATAGCTGTGTAATGGGTATCAAATAGTCGGGCTATAATAGTAGTAGCGTTCACTCTTGTTTTTATATACGTTACTCGTAGACTAAAGACCTAAACTTAAAGGACAAAGCTAAACTAATTATATGGCTTTTTGTCTGAGTTATACCTGAGTGCATCGTTTTCTAATTACTTTTCTTCCACAAAAGCCCATACATTTAAAAGGGTTAACCTCCCCGTGTTCACTCTGTTTTCCTAACTTTCGGGCGAAAGTTTTAAATGTTCACACGCAGAGAAGCTGCACCTAACAGAAGTCACACCTCCGTTCCTCCAGCAACTGTACACCCTCTAATCATTTTAACAGTTGCCGATCATCATTATTGCAAGAGTTGAATGTTCCTTCTCACCAAGACTGTCGCTTTTTATACCCGTTACTCGTAGAGCTAAATGGTATACTAGATTCGTTGAAAAGTAGTAACGGTACCTAGTACCTGATAGTCGAGCATCCCGAATTGGGGATCACGGTTAGGAGGTAGTCCGCATAGTCGGTCGGTGACCTACGATTGGGCCACCCGAAATTTGCAAGGCATTACAAGCTGCAACTATAAAACCACCAATTAGCAATGCGATGTCAATTCACTATGCAATTCACTGTGGAGGACCACACTCGCATCCCGTTGTACGGAACCCAAAGAAGGTGGTAGTCGCGTTCGGTGAGTTCCCAACAGCGTTTCGCAGGACTTCAATTTTTCATTTCGCTCTTTGCTAGTGTTAACCACGCGTTTTAAGCCAATTAACCTGACGAATCAGTATAAACCACGTCAAAGCATTTGCCACGTTGAGGCTACAAATTTCCTTTTTTTTGTTGCTCTGCGATTAGCTTGAATTCTGCCGTGTCTGGCACAGCGCCTCCTAAGCCTGTCCATTCGTTAAATTCGTCGATATAAAAACAGCATTTGCAGTTCCATGGCAGGTTTTCTCCTTTCCGCGCGATAAATCCAATCAAAGGGGAACAGCATCCAAGTCCGCCATTCCCAATGGTCACAGGAACGGACTGCGGCTCCCACTCAAAAGGAAGCACTCAACATCCGTCCATCTCACAGCCGGCAAAAGGCACTTGCTGTGATAAGTAATCCCCGACTAACGTGCTAAAATGTGTAATTTAATTTAAAGCACGAATCTCATTTCCCCGAACATTTGCCGCTCATGCTGGTCTTAAAGTTTACGCTGAGGGAAACAGAAGCAGCAGAGATTGGCATTTACCCGGTAGAAAAGTTTATCAAAGTGTTCTTCTGACCACTACCATAAGCAAAGCAGGCAAGAAGACAAGTAGAAAAAATCAGCATTGACAACTGGAAGGCGGCAAGTTTCAGAAGTTTCGAGGGCCCAGCTCAACTTTGGTGGCCATATGTCAAATTGCTGTTACAACAAGTACTGTGGGTCTAGCAACCACCACCACGTTGAAAGTTTGCAAGCTGCGGATTCCCCACTCAATTTTAAAGATGCCTCTGATTTCTGGATCTGCCGTCAACAGCGACTAGTGTAAAAACTTCCTGAAGAACTTATGCCCCTTCCGGCCAGAGTACTTTTTTCTAATAAATTTCATATAGGTGAAGAAAGGCCGGACTGTGATTTTCGATTGTGAGTTCTAAACGACGCGTTGACCCGAGGCCCGTGCAGGAAACGCAATTGTTGTTATTCCATTAACAGAATAGGTCTGGGAAGGGGAAGCAAAATAGAAAGTCAATATAATGCTGACAACTTAATGACTGGTGCGCAAATAGAGCTATGTTTGTGCGCTTGGTTGATTTTTGGATTTTAAAAAAACTGGGGAAGTCCTTCTGGACGCATTAAATTTAGGATTTATGGTTGCCAACGCAAAAATGTTTCGGGTGAGAAGTTTCCGGCAGAAAAGATTAGACTGGGAAAAGCTGGATTTAGTTCTTCGTAGTTCATTGCATGACTAAATCGGTTTAGTACATCCTACGCAGGAAAAGCGGAGTGCTTGTCCTTGCCATTCATGATTATTTCTATAATTTATAGGAAAGGGATGCAGCAACCACAAACTTTTGCGGTGGCCATACATATTCTTCCACTAAAGCTTTATTTTATTTTCAGTGTTATTATCCGATTGCAACGCGTAAACTGCTTAAAGTGGTAAAGTGCTTAATAGTGGTAATGCTCAAACCACTTGATCCTGGCCCGTTCTCTGGTAACTGCAGAAGTAATTTTTTTAACCAAAACTGTTCAGGAAACACAGGTAACTCACACATTTATGGCATTGCTGTGATGGCAATAATGCCAATTTCATCGACCAAAATGCTGATAAAAATGGCAATTAAAAGCGAACTCAATGTCCCACTCCTGCATACACGTGCAGACACGACGTATGCGTAATTTATCATATTTTTACAACCATTTTTATTTGCATTTTCCACCATGGCAAGCACTTTTATCCTACTTTAAATTCGATTTATAACAATTTGCGGCAAATAAACTTGCTTCATAAATTGCATAATTGCGTGGCGTGATAGAGACCTTTATTTGGCAGGCATTTTAACGTAAATTTATTAAAGTGCAATGCACTATGCACCATTTTATTGCTTGAGAATCATCGACCCTTCTGACTCATAATTAATGCATACATTATGCATAACGATTGCAAAGGCTGCTTACAATGAAAGGCATCCGCTTGTCAGTAATGCTATGGCTTGTATATACTATTTTACATGGCCATTTAACCGTAGGCGATTCAATACTTCAGGAAAGATGTGGCTTGCATATCGGATGATGCTTTTCATTCCCAGTAAAATAAAAAAGCAAAAGATTTGTTACCATTAATTTAATGGTAATGCCAATAGATTCAAAATTCAAAAAGTCACGTGTTTCGTTCACCTATAAACAAATTCATGCTGGTTAGCCAACAAAACTTCCCAATTTTATTGCTGACAACTGTAGGTTGTTTCTAAATTAGACTCAAGTCGATGGAACAAAGAGGGACAATAGATATAGTCGTTTGCGTTAAGCAAGTTGGAAAACCATTAGCCAATTTAAATGTTGTTAGAACGAGCCACAGACAACAAACGCATCGTTATAGAGTAGACAAACCGAACAAAGCTAAGACAAGAAGGAAAAAGTTGCGACCAAGAAGCAAAGCAGCAAATCTCTTTTGGTACCACGGCAAAGGCGAGCCCCGTCGCATCCATGAAACATACATACATACTAAGCGCAGGGACTTGAAAAAACTGAGATCGGGGTAAATTTAGTTTATCGTCCCTTCCTCCAACCACACTTCACTTAATTAGATTGCGCTCTGGGTGCATGTTTACTTTGGCGGGTTGTAACAAAAAATCTTGAGAAAGACTAGGGACCGTGGAAAAAGTGGGGGACAAATGAGGCAACAGAACACCCAGTAAAAGGAAAGGAGAACAGTGAGAAAACTTATAAAGCACATAGCACATGAGCCAAAGCTATCCTCGCTGGGAAGAGTGTGGTTTATTTCAATTCAAGGTCTTCGGTTCCGACTTCGTTTACCTTTTATCTAGCAACAATAATAACGCGTGGAAATTGATTCCCCGAGGTAAGCTTCTTGTCGTCGTGGCTGGCAACTTTCTTTAGTGTGTGACAACAAGGACTTACTTTGGATTGATGTTGCGTGGCAGGGATATATGGGCAAACAGCTCATGTGCAGGTGAAGTCCACCCCGAGGACTTTGAAAATCAAATTTTGCTATGGCTAGGAAACTAGTTCGCTGCGACAGGGGCACAGACTGCTTTTTTTCTACGAAGCTTCTCCCAATTTAGAAGTACGAAACAGCAGTCAGCACATGTTGCCAGCCAGTCCTGCTCAACATTCTGGTCCTTCCTTCTGTTTTTGTCGCTGCTGTTGGTCCCCGCGGGCAGTTTGCCTTGATTATGACAGTCGGGTTTACATGTCAAAAACAACAACAATACCAGCCGCAACAGCAATTTCGGCCAAAAGGAGTGAGCTTTTGATTTTGTGGGTTGGTCAATGGTATACACTGCCACCTCTCCCACAAGGACACGCTATATTCGACACTACACATGTTTATAAATCTTGGGATGAAACCCGCCCTCGCATGCTAACCTAATGGCGGCTGCTTCGGCTAACAATTCCCCATACAAACGCCGATCTAGGCTTCCATTTCGTCCCAATTTCTATTACATGATAGTGCGCCTTCTTGGCATGTTCTCTTGTAATTACTTGCCAGTTTCCTCAGATGGCTAAGGGTGGTCCTTCATGCTTTGCGACCTGCCTCCGATTCTTGAGTGATAAGTTGTTGTTGCAGTTGTCCGTTGTCTGTTGTCTGCTGCCTGCTCTGAACATGACAGCTTTTCCTCGAGCGGAGAGTCCTTAACTTACATCTAACAACGCGCCCACTCCCTAGCTTTCTTGTTGCCAACTAAAACCACCTCACCATACCCACTCAGTTTGACTTTTGCGTCGTCATCAGCACCGCGGTGGCGTTGGCTTTCGGTCTTTGTTTTGGTGTTTCAAATGTAGCGCCAAATTGTTAATTAAATTTTTTAGTCCTATACTCTAAAGGACGTGTGTAAGCCCCTACGGCTAAGGTGGTCCGGAATTTGACTGCACATAGTCTTAAAATAATTCAGTTTTTTTAACAAACAAACCAGTTTTCGAAAAAACGCTTAAAGCTGTTAATTTTATCTAAGTATTAAATATGTACCATAATTCTTAGTTTATAATGAAAAGTTATTTACTTTTAAAAAATAATACTAGTTAAAGTACTTTTTAATTAAACTTTTGACAAATCGTTTAAGAAAAGTTATTATTAATTTAAAAAAATTAATTTTTTGAAATTATAGTTTTTGAAAGAACAATAACCGATCTGTTTTCATTCTTAGCAATGCTAACCCGACTGTCATAATCAAGGCGAATCGCCCACGGGTACGAAAGAAAGCGACAAAAACAGAAGGAAGGACCAGAATGTTGTGCAGGAACTGGTTGGCAGCATATGCCGACTGCTGTTTTCGTACTTTTAAATTGGGAGCAGCTTCTAGGAAAAAATCAGCCAATTCCGCTGAACCATTACCTAGCTATAATTTAAATTTAAGTTCAGGAGCCCTCGGGGTGAACTTCACTAGCACGTGAGCTGTTTGCAATTTTTAATTAAATAATAATAATAAATAATGAACAAATCTAAATGAAATTAAACGTGATTATACGTTTGTATGTTACTCATTACACCATTCGAAAAGTAACTAACTTAAGAGTATTTTTTTTTTTTAAGAATACTTTGAATTTGTTTAAGCAAGGATAGTTAATTATTATTTTAAAGTACTTTTAAAAATTTCTAACTCATTTTTTTTTACTAAAGTTCGCAGTTTTAATATTAATTATTTTAAATTTTGTCATTAACACACTCTCTAAGAATGTAATCCGGACCGTTGTTTACCGTAGCCCTTATATATTTAAAATATATTTCGTTTTAATATTTAAACTTCTTGTTTAGTACAAAGTCTAATATTTTCTAGCAAGTAGTCGTGGCAACATATAGTTCCTGAGATCTCGACGTTCATGCGGACAGACGGACGGACAGACAGGCTAGCCAGATCGACTCGGCAATGATCCTAAACAAGAATACATATCGATTAAGTCGATCCATGTTGGACTTTTGTCTCTCCGTCGTGCAGAATGTAATGACGTCTACGCAGCAATTTTGTTTTAAACTATAAAGATCATAACGCTAAAGTCCATCTGGCGCCCCAATGCCTAAAGTATTTGTTTCGAAGGTATTTTATTCATAAATGAGTAAAACGGTTTTTTATTTAATATAGCCAGTCAGGTGCCAAAGTTCTTCAATTCGTATTAAAAAGGTAGTTTTGGGCTTTTGTGGGCGTTAGAGTGGGCGTGGCAACATGAATCGATAAACTTGCGCTGCGTCTATGTCTCTGGAGTCTGTATGTCTAATCTCAACTTTCTAGCTTTTATAGTTCCTGAGATCTCGACGTTCATACGGACAGACAGACGGACGGACAGACGGACATGAACAAATCGACTCGACTATTGATCCTGATCAATATCGATCGGAAACGCTTCCTTCTGCCTGTTACATACGTTTCAACGAATCTAGTATACCCTTTTACTCTACGAGTAACGGGTCTAATAAACAAGAGAGAACGCTATAGTCGAGTTCCCCGACTATCTGATACCCGTTACTCAGCTAGTGAAAATGCGAAGGAGAGTCTTCAACACTGACAGTTTTTGGCAGTTTGTGGGCGTTAGAGTGGGCGTGGCAAAAAGTCTTGCAAGTCGATAGAAATTTACAAGACTGATACAAAAATGAAAAAATATCAAAACATTTTTCAAAAGTGTGGGCGTGGCAGCCTTGGGCCGTTTGTGGGCATTAGAGTGGGCGTGGTAAAAAGTTTTTTAACAAATCGATAGAAATTTACAAGACCAATACAGAAATGAAAAAATATTTAAACATTTTTCAAAAGTGTGGGCGTGGCAGTTTTGTGCGGTTTGTGGGCGTTAGAGTGGGCGTGGCAGCATGATTCGACAAACTTGCGCTGCGTCTATGTCTCTGGAGTCTGTATTCTTAATCTCAACTTTCTAGCTTTTGTAGTTCCTGAGATCTCAGCGTTCATACGGACAGACGGACGGACAGACGGACATGGCCAAATCGACTCGGCTATTGATCCTGATCAAGAATATATATTCTTCTGCCTGTTACATACTTTTCAACGAATCTAGTATACCCTTTTACTCTACGAGTAACGGGTATAATTAAGGTTATATCCATCCAAAATTTGCTAAACTCACACACTCTCACATATCTCACCAACACTACCTTAATTAATGCCCGGTAAACCTCGCGATCTCTAGCTTCCGAAGAAGCTAATCTTTAAGATCGACGAATTCAAAATCATGTCCAATGGAAAGGAACAACTGCTGGTCAGGATCAAAGAGCTTTAATCTCAAGATGAGGCGCTACACGTCAACTCAGCTGCAGGACCACTTGACAAGCGACGTGGGCAACAGGCAACAACTGTGGTTCGCCCAGGTAGAACGGTCTTTTCGTTTGCATAGCGTCAACGATACCGACGACACGTTTGACTCCATCACCGTGAATTGATCCAGAAGTTGTTTTGACCGTGGAGGACCTAGTAGCGCATCCGCCGGCCGCAAAACAAATTTGAACGCTAAAAAGCCCGTTGCGTGACAGATTTGCAGCGCGTGCAGAGTCCAAACTACGTTGCTTGCTACAAGGCAGATATTGACACAGCGACGGCTGGTTCCCGAGTCCAGAAGCAAACCAATAATTCGTACGCTGATTCTTGATGAGATGCCCCAGATCGTTCGACCGATCCTAACAATCTGGGACAAGAACTTCTCTGGCCATTTGTTGTAGATGAGACCGAAGTAGTTATCACTGGCCCAGATTTGTTGTCCCCTTTTTATTTCAATAGTTTATTGTCGATATATTCCGCGCCTTCAATTTGGTATACTATTGATGATATCCCTATTGGGAGGAACAAAAAAATCTTCTTCGAACCGTCTTAAGGTTCATCGCAAGAATTGACTTTGAATCAACCAAAGCAAGTGCCAGTGTATCAAGCCGAGGTAAATTTTCTTAATTCTGTCATTAACAAGCAAAGAATATAACTGAATATAAAAGTAAACGAAATCAATGGCGCGGAATGGACATACTCTCTATTCATAAAGCCATTAAGCATTTTAAAAACTGCTTCAAGGATCAAGCATTTTGTATCAAAACGGACTACAAAAGCGTCACCAAGGCAACTTCATCATCTTGGATACTTTTCGTAGCTTACGACCAAAATCATGCATGTCAAAGGATCTGATAATGTAGTCTGATAATGTAGTCATTTTCCAGGCTATGTGCTGTTACCATGCCAACGTCTGTCAGTTTAAAGCAACTCGAGGAAGCATAGGCATCTGATTACGAGATTTCACATCTAGTGCAAGGAATTACTTCGTTTAAACAACAACTTTCGTCCGTATATACCCAATTCTCTTCGCAAACTAATTTTCTTATTCGTCCACAACCCTTCACCATTGAATGGAGGAGGACCTGCCTTCCATGCTACGTGTAGTTAAGCCAGATTAATCATCTAAACCCAAAATAGGTCACAGTTCCCAACGACAGCTTTAACAACGCTCATCTCGTAATAGTCATGCCATTTTATCAAAATGTTCGATGTTGCCTCACTATAATAGACAGATTTTATCACTGGCCTGAGGCTATTGCTCTCACAAAAATTACAGCGGAAACAGTGGCTACAGCTTTTGGTCGCAATGGGTTGTACGTTTTGGAGCACCTTAAACAACTACACCAGATCAAGGCACTCTGTTAAAATATGCGTGTGGGCGTGGCAGTTTTGGGCGGTTTGTGGGCGTGGCAATAAATGTTTCTGTAAATCGAATCAAATTTACAAAACTAATAAAAATATGAATAAATATCAAAACCTTTTTCAAAAGTGTGGTCGTGACAGTTTATGGGCGTAAGACTGGGCGTGGCAAAAAGTTTTTCTGCAAATCGATAGAAATGTACAAAACTAACAAAAAAAGTAAAAAATATCCAAACCTTTTTCAAAAGTTTGGACGTGTCAGTTTTGGGCTAAACTTGCGCTGCGTCTATGTCTCTCCAATGTTTTCGTCGGGACCGATACCGCCATTGGAGCCATCCTACTGTGGCCCGTGTGAAGTCGCAAATCGCAACAAACATGAATAGGAAGGAAAAAGGAGACCCTGTCGATAACATTAAGCCGCACTTTATGGTTCGAAATGATGCCCAAATGTATGCTGGACCTGAGTTTATGTCTCAGCCATAAGTGATAAGACCAGTTTAACACGCTGTGACTTCTGTGGCGGCCCAGTGTTGGATATTCAAGCTGGACTACAATTACAATTATACAATACAATTAAGGTAAATAAATATAGGTTACATACATCCGCGTGTAATACAGTTGCTTTACTACTTGTATGCCTGCATCTGCCTTGCACGCCCTTCAGCTAAGTAACGGGTATCTAATAGTTGAGGATCTAGACTTGCTTTGATATTTAAGAGGTAAGTAACAACTAACTGGTAGAGCACGCGACTACAGGGTCCCTTCTTGCTCTGCTGACACTGCCCCGTCGTTAATCAAGACTTCATAGGTTGTTTAAAGATATGAGGTTGTGTTGACCCCAAGAAACTGTAAAAAAGGAAATATAAAAAAGAAAAGAAAGAGAAGCCGCACTCGAACAGATTGAAACTGAAAGGCACACACAGCTGAATATTACGACATTGGAATGGGGTTGGGTCAAAATTTAAATATTCTGCTGAACGAGCTGCAATAATAACAAAGTATTTAACGGCAACTGACTTTTCGCTTGAGCCCGCCCGATCGTCTCAATTCAGATTTCGATTCAGTCTCGACTTCAATATAGATTTGGTATTGACTTTAGGCTCGTTTTGCTTGAATTGGCAGGGGTCCAAACCGATTATGTATTCTTTGTCCCCTTAGGAATTTTTTGTATCTAAGCAGCTGTTATTTGCGGCGTCTCAGTCGATTGGTTCATCAGAAAAACTTGGTTAAAACTGATCTCAAATTGGTCTGGATTGCTTACCCATATTGTTGACACTTCATGATCCCCCATCAGCAAACTCCGATCACGGCGCTTGAAAGCGTTTATTCATTTTATGACCGGTTTCGGGTCGACTTGGGTGGGGCTCTTAAAAACGCTGAATTTAGGGTTTCTTTTCGTTCTTATCGAATGGGTATAAAAACGGAAAAAATACAGTTACCATCGTTCATGTTGTTACGTACAAATGCTCATCCCCTGAAAGAGTCTCTCTTTTCTGACATTTTGACCTAAGTCAATATTTATCAGCTTTCTACTTACAGCCAAAACATTATTTGCATTATTTAGCGATTACATTTTCTGATAAGTGACCCAAAGCGAAATGAAGGCCATTAACCACAATTTATATAATATCAACAAATACTTTTAAATAAAGTGTAGGCATACTTTTTTTTGACAGTTGCGTTTTGTCAAGTAAAACTGCATTTAGGTTACTTGTTAAAACAAAACTAAAATCTAGCTATGTTCGTTACTCCGCCTTCTGCCTGGACGTTTGTGCGTGTAAGCGTAAAGATTTCGCCTACCCGTCCTTTCTTCTATCTATTGGCATGGGTTGGTATGCAGTACCAGTTTTAGGCCTATTTAGTGAAACTTTATTTCAAAACGTTGCTACGTACTCTACGGACCTTCAACCGCACAAAGCTGTCATGCGCCGTCGGTCATGTCCGTCTGTAAAAGCTGGAAAATTAGGATAGAGCATGCAGATTCTAGTGACGTGTATAAACATGGTCTGACCGATTTTTAATTTTTTAAAGTATTCGCAACGGCCGCTCTACCGCGCACAAGCAGTCCTAATTATTTTTCTTCTTATCATTTTAAATATAAAGTAAGAAAATAGAAATGCATATTAATGTGA
The DNA here is from genome assembly GCF_016746365.2 of Drosophila yakuba. Lineage (NCBI taxonomy): Eukaryota > Metazoa > Arthropoda > Insecta > Diptera > Drosophilidae > Drosophila > Drosophila yakuba. The sequence continues at coordinate 23,144,154 of NC_052529.2, forward strand.
TCAGAATAGTTTTTTTAATGGAATATTATTCTACCTTAAAAATTAACTAATTCGTTTGACCTCGTTTATTTTTGACCTTCTACTCCAGCATTCGCAAGTGGTCTTTAGTATATAGGCCACTGTATATGGACAATAGCTATAACCGTTACTTGAAGAGTAAAGGGATATACTAGATTTGTTGAAAAGGATATAACGGGCAAAAGCGTTTCCGACCGTATAGAGTATATATACTCTTGATCAGGATCAATAGCCAAGTCGCTAGACGCTAGAAAGTTGAGATTAAGCATGTAGACTCCAGATACACAGATGCAGCGCAAGTTTGTTGCCACGCCTAATCTAACGCGCACAAGCCGCCCAATCGCCCAAACGCTCACACTTTTGAAAAATTATTGATATTTTTTCCTTTTTTTACCCGTTACTCGTAGAGTAACGTCTGTTCGTCCGTATGAACGCTGTGATCTCAGGAACTACAAAAGCTAGAAAGTTGAGATTAAGCATACAGACTCCAGAGACATAGACGCAGCGCAAGTTTGTCGATTCATGTTGCCACGCCCACTCTTACGCCCACAAACCGCACAAAACTGCCACGCCCTTTTGAAAAATGTTTTGATATTTTTTCATTTTTGTATTGGTCTTGTAAATTTCTATCGATTAGCCAAAAAACTTTTTGCCACGCTTACTCTAACGCCCACAAACCGCCCAAAGCTGCTACGCCCACATTTTTAAAAAATGTTTTGATATTTTTTCATTTTTGTATTGGTCTTGTAAATTTCTATCGATTTGCCAAAAAACTTTTTGCCACGCCCACTATAACGCCTACAAACCGCCAAAAACTGTGTTTAAGACCTTCCTCCTTTCCACTAGCTGAGTAACGGGTATCAGATAGTCGGGGAACTCGACTATAGCGTTCTCTCTTGTTTTTATTATTAGTGTTGTGAAATTTTATCGATGTGCAGAACAACTTGTTGTTCGAAGAATATTAACCATTATACAAAAATCTTATTAAATAGCAAACCTTACCAACTATTTGGAGGTATAAGAACCGATGGTATAACGTGGCTTTTATTTGTTTTAAAACTGAAAATTATAAAAAAAACCACAAGAAAATAACATTTATGTATATACACTCTCTATGTTCGTCTCTAGAATCTTTTACCAGATGGACACGGCCAGGCCGACTCGGATAGTTATCCTGAGCAAAGTCTCCGCAAGGGCATAAAAGTATTGCGTGACAAAGAGGACTATTATACCCGTTACTCGTAAAGCATATGAAGTATATATATTCTTAATCAAGATCAAAACCAAGTCGTTCCGTCAGTCCGAATGAACGCATCTATCTCGGGAACTATCAAAGCTGTTTCAGAACGTTGCCACGCCCACTCAAACGCCCAAAAACTGCTCAAAACTGAAAACATTCTTGTTTTTCTACCCGTTACTCGTAGAAAAAGGGAATACAAGATTCGATTAAATGTATGTATCAGGTAGAAGGATTCGTTTATTATTCGTTTTCATTTTATATAATTTTGTTTTTCAGTTTTATTCCAGAAATTGTGAAAATTTCTTGTTCGCACTTCCACGAGCTGTGTAACAGGTATCTGATATTTGGGTTACTCGACTATTGCATTCTCTTTAGTTTTTTTTTCATTTCATTATTTTATTTTTTATTCTCACTTACAGTTTCAGACAAAAGTTTGCTAATCTGGATAGGAAACCTTTTTCATTTTGTATAATATGGTAAATTGTGGTTCAAATAACCTTGTACACTTTTGCACTCTGTGAGCAAACGGGCCAATCGTTCATTTAGGCAATCTTTATATCAGGCCAGATGCATACATATGCATGTAGCTGAGGGTAAGGAAAGACAGCAGCGGAAGCAAGCTATTGCCTTGGTGAGAGGGTGGGGAATCAGATATAGGGCGGGGATCGCAGAGTTTTGCCGGAAAAATGATCGTGGCAACGTTTGTGCGGGCACGTTGTGCTGCCCCAAAACGGAATACATTAATTGACACTTGGCCGGAAATAGTTCATTAGGCATAAATTACGTACAGACAAAGCGTTTTCATTTTGCTCTGGTTCTCTGTTCGCCATTTGCCTCCCTGCCGACTCGGTTGTCGATTGCAGTTACTGGATTTCAGCGGCTTAAATGATCGGGGGGCAAAATAGACAACCTCGGACGGTCTTATCTGTGCTGCAACTCACACACACATACTTGTCGATCGCCTTCTTACTCTAATACTCTTTGTCCCTCCCTGTCGCTCTTTGGCAAGACCAACATGTGTGATCCAAATGTTCATTTGTAAATTCTATAAACGGGGAAATACGATAATGAACTGAACTTCGACTCTACAACTGCAGCAAACGAATACGGCGAAAGACGGAGTCCACAAAAACACACGGATACTAATACTGATAGAATACTAACCCTCCCTTCAACTGTTCGTTGCTTAAGATATGGCCGGGACCCCAGGAAAAAATTTAGAATCTTTAAGACGACTCGCCGCAATTGATGTAATCAGATAGACCACTAAGTATATTTAGCACTCCTTACAAGTAACAAAAAATATTTGGGCTCTAATATTGTAAACCTAACATAAATTATTTTCTATTCTATTTTTTTGATAGTTAACACTCTAAATTTCGATTCCAGAGCGCAAGTTTGTTTCCTGATGGTGTCACGCGCACCCTACCGGCCACAAATCACCTAAAACTGCCACGCCCACCATTTAAAAAAAAATGTTTTGTTTTTATTTCAATATTTGTCTTGCCAATTTCTATGCCACCATTTTTTTGGAAAAATGTAATAAAGTTTTTATATCCGTTACTCGTAGAGTAAAAGGGTATGCTAGATTCGTTAAAAAGTACGTAACATTCAAAATGAAGCGTTTCCGACCATATGATGTATATTCTTGATTACGATCAGTAGCCGAATCGATCTGAGATCTCAGGAAAGCAAGAAAGCTAGATATTTGCCTCGCTCACTCTAACGCCCACAAACCGCACAAAACTGCCACGCCCACACTTTTGAAAAATGTTTTACTATTTTTTTCCATTTTTGTACAAGTCTTGTAAATTTTTACCATTTTGCCAAAACCTTTTTGCCACGTCCACCTAACGCGCACAAATCGCCCAAAACTGCCACACCCACACTTTTGTAAATGTTTTGATATATTTTCACATTTTTGTTAGTATTGTAAATAAATCTCGATTTGCCAAAAAACTTTTCGCCACGCCCACTCCAACGCCCACAAGCCGCCAAAATGTTCGGTGCTGGAATTTCTTCTTCACAATTCCTCAAGCTGAGAAACGGGTATCAGATAGTCCTGGAACCCGACTATAGCATTCTCTCTTGTTTTTGTTTTTTTTAATTTATTATTTTTTTTTCCAGTTTCTATCGATTTGTTCGCACTCCCGGGTAACGATTATCTCGTGGTCGAACAACTCTCTGCAAAATTCTGACTGCAGGGCAAATACCCTCTGCTAGGATATTAAAAAAACGACAGAACGCTTAAGTCAAGTTCCTGAACGTGAAGATCTCCGAAACTGTTGATCCGAAAATTAAAATTTATTTTCCTGCAAATGCGTATTGATTTACAGAAAGTTCGTTTTTATGCATGGTTATGTATATTAGAATAAAAGTCAATTCAACATTCCAGGATTGGACAATTTAGACGAATTAAGTGTACTGCATATTAATTATACCCGTTACTCGTAGAGTAAAAGGGTATACTAGATTCGTTGAAAAGTATGTAACAGGCAGAAGGAAGCGTTTCCGACCATATAAAGTATATATATTCTTGATCAGGGTCAATAGCCGAGTCGATCTGGCCATGTCCGTCTGTCTGTCCGTCCGTATGAACGCTGTGATCTCAGGAACTACAAAAGCTAGAAAGTTGAGATTAAGCATACAGACTCCAGAGACATAGACGCAGCGCAAGTTTGTCGATTTATGTTGCCACGCCCACTCTAACGCCCACAAACCGCCCAAGACTGCCACGCCCACACTTTTAAAAAATGTTTTGATATTTTTTCATTTTTGTATTGGTCTTGTAAATTTCTATCGACTTGCCAAAAAACTATCTGCCACGTCCACTCTAACGCCCACAAACCGCCCAAAACTGCCACGCCCACACTTTTAAAAAATGTTTTGATATTTTTTCATTTTTGTATTGGTCTTGTAAATTTCTATCGACTTGCCAAAAAACTATCTGCCACGCCCACAAACCGCCCAAAGCTGCCACGCCCACACTTTTGAAAAATGTTTTGATATTTTTTCATTTTTGTTATTGGTCTTGTAAATTTCTATCGATTTGCCAAAAAACTATCTGCCACGCCCACTATTACGCCTACAAACCGCCAAAAACTGTGCTTAAGACTCTCCTTCTCCCTTCCACTAGCTGAGTAACGGGTATCAGATAGTCGGGGAACTCGACTATAGCGTTCTCTCTTGTTTTTTTTTGTATTATACTCATAATGCATGCAAATATAAATATGCAAAGTAAATCAAGTTTGTCAGGGCCCTTAAATATAAAACATATTTATATGTATATATATATATATATATATATTTATATAAACAACTAAATATATTAATATCTGCTTTAGAATTTTCTACTCGATTCCCTGCCATTATTAATTTTTCGCGTGTTTTCGCTACGTTTTCTTTGGAAAATGTAAAGATTTTCTCTTATTTTATGTACCTGGACGAATGTTTTATCTCGATAAAGTGTATGTACATAAATGTGTTTACCCACACAAAACATATGTATAAACTTCTGTACTCTTGTAATTAATATTTTAGTCTAAGCCCTGTCGCTTTTAAGATTTAAAATATAGTAAATAACTCCTTAAATTCTTTACAATGTTTCCCGACATGCGAATTTATGAATCGCAGCTGATATGACCAAAGTGCAGTGTATATTGCCAAGAAACGCTATCCAAGTAGTTGGTACATATGTACATGCATGTGTATATGGTACATTCATATACATATGTACATACATACGTACGTTCGCTCGACAATTCCTCTGCAAAAAACCAAAGGCGAACGCGTCAACGGATTTTTGTATTACACACATTTTCTGATGTTTCGTTCTGCGCGGTCCGCTAGTTGTGAGTGTGTGCGACGCCGCTTTTCGCTCGCTTTTACTTTCTGTGGCTTGTGATTGCGATTAAACGGGGTTTTCATCCGGAGAGTCGCGCTGTAGGCAGCGCCCGGAGAGCGCTTTAGACCTACATGCCTGAGTCTGAGACTGGGGTCTGGATCAGATAACGGGAACGGTGGCAGCGAGCCACGGCCGGAGAGAGGCAGAGAGCGCAAATGCGCGTGATTTCTTGGCTCTGAATGCGGGCTCGCTGCCAACTGCGCTGCTGGCTCGGCGTCGACGACGGCGGAGCGCAGCTCGCTCGCCGCGGTGGTTGTTATTTTCTGGTCTTGGTTTTTAGTCGCCGTTTAAACTTGGTCGTGAGAGGGTAGCAGCCCCGTCATCAGCCGCCCGCGATCGCGTCCAAACGAACGAGTACATTGAGAGCCCTGGCCAGCTCAAGTCTTCAAATCCTCCAGAACATTCTGATGGCGCCCGTGAGTGGCTGTTCGCCTACCGCCACCCACTCGCTGCAGGACATGAGTGCTGCTGCCGCGGCAATCGCCCTTGACATGAAGCCCAAGTTGGAGCCCCACCCCTCGGCCGCCGCAACTGTCCTGCCCTCGCAGAAGATCAAGAAATGTGCGTACACAGATTTATTCCCCCACAAGCATGCAAACATACACACATATGTATATATGTACATTTTTATGCAAAATGCAGTCGAAAGTCGATACGTCGAACAAGCAGTAGAATATATTTTATCGCTTCATTGCCTATTCAAATAGTTCAGTTCACCGTATGTGCAATGTACATATATACGTACACACATACATATGTACACATGGATTAAGAAAGTTCGACTTATAGAAGTTTTGCTGTGCCTGTACCGGCAGCTATTCGGCTGACAAAAACTCAAGGACGTTCCTATTTAAAATAGAAAAAACACTCTTTTTTGGAAAACGTTGCCAATTTTTCGATTTTAATTTTTAATAACTTATATGTATTTGCGTTCATTCCTGTGTCCTAACAGTGGTTCGGCGCAACGCCTCCGACAAGCTGAAGCTTATACAAATGGTTCACGACAACCCAATTCTGTGGGACTCCCGCCTCCCAAATTTCAAGGGCGCCGAAGAGGAAAAGAACCGCGCCTGGGAGCACATAGGTCGCGAGTTCAACGCCCCCGGGCGACGCGTTGCACGGGCCTTTAAGTCTTTGAGGGAATCCTACCGCCGGGAACTCGCCCACGTCAAGTTAATGGGCAATGGCTTCAAACCGAAGTGGAGTCTCTATGAGGCCATGGATTTCCTGCGCGATGTCATCAGAGAACGAAAGTAAGTAAAAGGCGTAGTATTGAAGCGATATGGTGCCCCTGAGTCGCTCTTGAGTTTAGAACCTACAAAAAGTTTTCATGCCACTACCGACTCCTGGGGTTGATCAGTGATATACGTATATCCCGAAACGTGCAGACCTTTCCATTCTCTTCTCAACGCAAAATTGCCACACAATCATATATCATAAATCATATCATTAATAATTATCTAAATCCAAACTGTTATCTGTCCTCCATCAATCCGAGGGAATATAAAAAGATATTGTAAGGAAATTTATTTCGAGTAGTCGAAAAAACTAAATAAATTAATCTTACTATGGGGAAAATAGCAACGCCTAACAAGAGCGAAACTTTAAATAAAATTCAAGAAAACAACATTTAAAGTTAAAACTTGTTCATAAATACGAGTAATGATTATGATACGTACGTATATCTCTTATTTCAATTACAAATGACAAGTTTTTTTCTATGTGTTTTGGTGGTCAAACCGAAAACCAATCAAAAACGTGATACCGTTTTTTTATAGAGGCGATTTACGACTTCAAATCTTTAATATTATTTTGCTAAATAATATCGTCTTACATTATGACAATTTTTTGGGTCAGAAGTACATTTTGCTACTTATATTACAATAAGTTTGATAAGCCTCTAACCATACATAAACCGAACAACGGTCAAAGTTCAGCTTGAGTCGTGGAATAACAACTTTCGGTTATTGATCGGTTATCTTCTTATAGGTTCTTTGTCTTACACGGATTGATTCATTCGAAACAACTACATATGTATATCAGTTCAAAGCCTAGCATACTTATCTTTTGCATTATGCTTTTCTGTCCTGTGTCTGGAAAAGGTTTTCCCGAATTTGTCCCCCTAGAATTATGTATGGTTGTTAGTAGTCAATGAAGAGAACCTTGTTTAGCGGGGGTTTATAAATAAATTATTGTAGAATATTCCAAGAATCTTATCATTTCATGCGAGTAGCTACTTCAGCTTATATGAGCCCATGAGTCATGACTTAGATCTAATGTTGGACAAAAAATTTAAATAAATTTATTCGGTAAATCACGGAGGATAAGAGTATTTTGTATAGATCAGTCGATAAAAATAATCCGGAAATCCCGAAATATATTAGGATTGATTAGGTCAGCACTCATAGAAGTCGATTATGCACGAACGATTAACAAAAGAGATCTAAATTGTCACATAAATACATGTGGTAACCAAAATATAAATATAAACTTACTTACTTACTACGAAACTCGTGTAAATATTCGTGAGCACTACCATTCGAGTCTTCAGACAAAACGCATCCCTTAGCCCAGTCGATTTGCATAAACGCTAAGCAATTCAAACAAATCTCAGCACTGTGTCTGGTCTGAGGAAACATCTGCCCAGCGAAAAAGAATAGCCAAAACAAGGCAAAGGGGCATATGGACACTAAGGAGCGGTAATGTGGAAAAAACCAATCCGAACAAAGGAATGACCGGGCCAGAGACCCGCAAATGGTCTCTGTCGAGAGTCTGCCCCGTCCAATGTTCTGGCTCATATGGAGCCGTGCTCGAGCTGCGTGCGTGTGTGTGTTGTACTTTATGTACATATTTATATGAAATAAGGCCATTTCCTTTCAATTGACTGTACCCACATGGGCAACAAGCAGTCGACGGCCCCGACACATGCCCGCGCACACTCACCCATGGTGTGTGTATATATTTAAATTTTTATTATTGTGAGCTGATAACAGACAGCTCAACGGGCCCGGCCAGTCGGGCAGCGCTTGAGCCGGAGCTATAGCCCCAGCTATAGCCACAGCCATAGCCATAAGACAGATCTCGCCAAGCGGCGAATATTATACAACGCCGCAGCATCGTAGCTACTTGAACCAAAAACGAAATTGAGGGAAGCTGCAAACGCAAGCCCAAGACCATCGAATAGAGCTGTCAAAGGGAGGGGGACTATGGGAAGGCGCCGAGAGAGCGATAAATTAATGAGAGCACTACGAAAATGACAATCAGCACCGAAGAATATGGATTGCGAGTGGACCAAGTTGGGAAAGACTGGCAGCTCATGAGCGAGAAAGGGGCTGGTAAGGGAAAATGAGCGAGGTTCTGCCTACATACACATACACATGAGCACGGAACATTCGTACAGATCGCTGTATGGGTGAGCTGAGTAATTGAACGAATCGCTCGGTCTGTCTTTGGCCAGGGTTAAAAATATGCACACGACCATAAGCCAGCCGCATCGGTCCCGGCCAAGGGGATGCTCAGACCCAGAGTCGGGGTCTGGACGCCTCTTCCATGCGCCCTGGCCCACATGCAGTCAGCGTTCAGGCCTCTCTTGATGTGGGGCTCTCGTACCCACACACACGGGGCCACTTGGGTGTGAAAGTTCTGCTGGGCTCTGTCTGTGTCACGCTTATGATTTAATAAGCAAATGAGCTGCGAAATTGCTAAAATTGTTGGGTTCTCCGTCATCCCCACAATCCGAATCTCGCTCCACGCCCCGAAATCACTGTCCGCCGTATTTCGTATTGTAATGCTTAAGCCTATGCGTCACGGAAAAAAAGTGGGCGTTAGTCCGTACTTCCATTTTGATTCTTGGGATCTGTGCGTACCTTTGAATGGGAATAAAGCATGTATAATAAAGATAATGAAACCATTTTAGTCTACACAAATCAAAAGTGTCATACGGATAATTATTACATTTAGTTCAGGTGTAGTATATTCATGGAGTTGTTTCCAAGTGCAATTGGACGAGATCTTAGATTACAGACCCAAACCTCAAAAACCCATCTAAATACGCCACAGACTCGGCAACGGCTTGGGACCCAAGCAAGAGCGGAAGCAAATATTGATAAGCCGAGACACTCAAAACCCGAAAAGAAACCAAGTCAAAATAGAGTCGAAACCTTTAAAGCCGCAAGTAAATAAAGCCATTCCCGATGGCGAAACATGTGAAAATATTTTTCGACGTGATTGGTCCTGCGAGTTTTTTGGGCTTGGCTGGCGAACGAGTATCACTTTTCAAATTTTCCAATTGTCAACTACCTGCAGCAGATTGCGGTGATAAGCATGTCTGCGAGGTCGCCCATGCCCTTGCCAGTGGTGGCCTACTGGGCCAGGCTGTGGCATACGGCAAATAACTGAAGACATGGAGGAGGCCTAAAATAGCCACGTTTTGATGTTCTTTGAGCACCCGGTCTAGGCAGCTGCATTGCCTGGGAAAATGCTCTTGAAACTTGAGACGGGAAGCGATAATACACTGAAATGAAATACATTTACATGAAAATACATTTTGTGCGTTTTCGAACTCAAAGAATGCATTCTTTATCACAATCATTTTCTAAGATCCTTAAGGGGATATTTTAATAATAATGTATTTTACTTGATGTGTTTAAAATTGTATTATATATTTAATCTATGGTAAACAGCATCCTCCAACGATTCTGATGTGATTATATTTAATTTAAAGTTTGCTTGAATTCGATTAAAAGAACACGAATGCAAGTATAACCAGCCAAAGTATATGTAATTAGGTTATTAACCCTTAGATTTATAAGTATTAATGCTTGATGAGTTGGAGTTTATATTGAATGAAATATATACATAACAAACGTTTGACGGAAATATGTGAACTAATTTAGTCTTCAAACATATGTTCTTTTTATTATAGGGGCGCAACTCATGCAACCGATCTTAGCCTGACAGCCTATGGCCATATTAGCAATAACAACAATAACAGTAACAACTTGGTTGCAGGCGGAAAGGCAATGACCGTGAAGCTGTCTAATTCGTTCAACGAGTCCGCCGCAGTGTTAAATCTCTCCAAGTGCTCCTCGCTTAATGTAAGCGGCGATCACTACTACTGCGATTACTATGTGAAGCCGGAGCTGGATCTCTCGGTGGGCGGCGGGGGCGGAAGTAGCACAAGTGGCAGTAGCTCCGGCGGCGGACAACTTCCTCTGCCCGCTCACCAACACCAGACTCACAACGACAGTCGGGTGAGCTCAACACGAAACGAGCATCGGGCTCTGCAGCACAGCTATGAAGACATTGACGACAGCTCGATACGCAGCGGGGACGAAGATACCGGCCTCACATCCGACGTAGTGGAGGAGTTGGATGCCATCGATGCTGACTTCCCTTATCCTCTGATCCTAGATTCCAACTCACGCGGTAGCCCGAATGCTGGTGTGGACGAGGTGGTTTTGTCCCGCAAGCTCCGTCGTACCGTCGATCAAGATAGTTTGGACGAAGGCAACGGGCACGGCAATGCGGTTATCGATGGTGATGATTACGAAGAACAAATGCTGCAGCAGCACCGCCATCTCCGGCAGCAGCAGGGCGTCGCAAGCGGAGTTCTGGATCTGCCGCCCCCACAAACTGTACGTGAGGTCTTGAACTCCAAATTTTGCGGCTTTATTTCCGCCAAGTTAAACAGCATGGACGACTCGGACGCGGACAATTTAATGAATCGCATTCTTCTGTTACTGGTTCAAGTGCAGCAGTGCGAAGGGTCCTCAAAATAGATGGTCTAAAAAAAGAGTGCCAAGTGTACGGGTGTGTTTAAAGTAGCCAAAAAAAAGTTCAGTATGGAATGAGGTTGCTGGTCAAAGCACTTACAACTGATTTTTTCTTGCCATTCTATATCACCTCCCCTTACCAAACACGATTTTACTTGCCAATACCAAATCTGTGCCATACCAAAAGGATCAATTAAATATGAATGATTTACTAAAACATTCTTTAATTTTCGCTTCTATTTTCAAAAAAAAAAACCAAACTCAACGAAAAGACAACACAAAGACGTAAACCAAGAAATAGTCAAATAAGAAGAATAAATTAATTAAGCTTTAAATGTTAATTTCGTTTTAAGTCGATCAACTGAAGATCATACTCAAGCCAACGTCTCATCACATGAAACAATAGTTTATATAACCTATTATTTTATCAAGATTATTGCAAATCTTATAATATAACTTCTTGTTAAGTTGAAAAACCTTAATAAGAAAAGTTTAAACATAAAAAAGCGAGCATATTACTCATAGTTTTATATACAGCGATATGAATATTAATAATTTCTGAACACTAAATAAGAAAACTTTTTACAATTTGTCGATGCTGACGTTTTTGAATAAAACACTATATATGACAGTAATTATGTTTTGGTATTGATAGACGTCGTCCATATTTTGGACATTTAGCCGTATATAAAAATAGGACCGAAAATATTTATTGTAAAAAACTAGTGTATACATAATTAGGAAACTTTGTTATCAAAAACAGCGCAGGCATGGCACCATAGTCAGTTGAAATTGATCAAATATACACCTTATACGATCGCAAATGATCCTTTACTATGTTGCAAACATCTGACCAAAATCAATATACCCTCTGGATAGACAAATCATTAATAATGCGAAAATGTCAATTTTTTTGTTTGACTTTGACTTTTGTTTATGGACTTTGGAATGTGAGTGGACAATGTATATATATTTACTTTGCGTTTCGTAATAGTCGCTTAAATCTGCATGCTGTTTTCTATCTTTAAAGCTCTTTTACTTCCTAAGAGTCTGACATTCAATCCTGATAATGTTGAATGTGATGCTTGTCCTTGAAGTACATGACTGTTTTAAAAATATCTTGAAAGTAATAACAAATTAAAAGCCTACTACAACAGCCCAACAGCAATGGCAAACACACACAATTTACCTAAAACACATTCCATATAGCATCGATCAAATTCTGTTCAAGTGAGACTGTAGGGATACCATTTATTAATACAGAAGGCGTATAGGCAAAGAACAAAAGACTATTACAGCGTTTAAGCCAGGGTATGCGATCCTCGCGCTTTGAAAAGACCAGGGTAAGCAGATGTAGGTAAGCGAGGTCAAAAGAACTGCGAATCTAGGCTGGGTGTCGCAGAATATGATAGAAAACTTCATTTAGATAAATACATAGCCACATCGAAACTACGGTAAGCAACCCTTATCAAGAGATTCGGCCAGGCCAAAGCAGCTAACTACCTCAAACCCTACAGAAATAGCGTTGCGCATGCGGGGAAATTGCCAAAACATGGTTGGCCTTGTCACATCCCAAAACTGGTTTTCAATGTTGAATGGATTTATTGTAGTGCCCCTAAGGGATGCTGCCTACGTTTTGACCTCTGTTGCTTAACGAATCGGGTTCAATGACCTGGGCGGCCGCCTGAAACTTAAATAAGGAGCCAATATTTTCGTAAGACCGAATTTGATATCTTGGTGCAATTAGTTTGTAACTTTAAACTCTAATTGGTTTAAATGAGCTAACTTCAAAGCTATCTTTGGCTGAATAGGCTGAATGTACCGAGTAAGGATAGCTTATAATAATTTTTTTTCTTATATTTAGAATTCATATTCCGACTGATACTATGACAGATATATTTAAATTAAAATATAATTAAAGTCAATTTTATATATTTGCCTGCATTATTAAAAATAACACAGGTTTATTTCTTAAGATTTATTTTTTTTGATAATATTTTGGAAGCGATGTGTTACATTTTTTTCCGGCCTTTTCCATTTTTACCTGAACTACCTGAAAAAGATTTTGGAAAAGTTGTTTGCAGAAAACCTTAAAACTTTAAAACTGAAAGACTATTTGCGGACGGACAGACGGCAATGGCTATTTCGACTCCCTTGTTGATACAGATCAAGAATATACGTGAACATACATACATACATACATATGTACATATATACTTGCCTCCTTCAATGCAATCTCATAGAGTAAAAGGGTATACTAAACTCTATGAAATGTATGTAACAGGCAGAAGAAAGTTGCACGTTTGTTTCAAAATGTAGCCACAACCACACTAACGCCCACAAACCGTCCAAAAATTTGTTGATGTATTTTAATTTTCTCATTTGTCTCGTGAATTTCAATCGATTTGCCAAAAAACGCCCATAAACCTCCCAAAAACTGCCACGCCCACACTTTTAAAAAATATGTTGATGCTTTTTCAGTTTTTTTATAATCTTGTAAATGTTTACCGTTTTGCCAAACAACTTTTTGCCATGCCCACCTTAACGCCCACAAATCACTTGTTGGCACTTCCACTAGCTGAGTAAGGGTTATTGGATAGTAGAGGACTATAGCGACCATTTTCTGTAAAAATCTAAATGGTAAAATAAATAAGAGTACTAAAAACATTTTTATTTTGCAAAAATAAATTTACCCTTTCATCTTTTTGAAATTTTGTCTTCGTCTTCTTTTCGTTTTATTTGCTATCCCTCAGTTAATTTTTGCTTTTCATCATAATGCTAAATCTAATATTATTCGACAACAGCTCTAAATAATTCTTTTTTGTAAGAACTTTTGGAACTATCATTAAAGATAAGTGCAGAGCTATAAAAGATCCGTAATAGGGGTCTAGCGGTCTTTTTTCGAGTTTCTAAGAAATTATTTTGTTTATCACATTCTTAAAATAATTTCATCGCTTGCAATATGCTTCAATCTTCCTTTTTATACTTTTCCAGAATATCTACGAATAAGTTGTTGTCTTGGGATGCAAAAAATGTGTATCTTGCTTTCCGTACTCAATATCACAACACGTGCCTTCCATGTTTGCCATGTTTTCTTTCTACCTTAGCATGGCCAAAATTTTTTTTTAGCTTTTTCCACCGCCCTGGCTGACAACTTTGTTGCAGGGAGCTTTATTGGAAGCATCTGTAGAAATGCTCAAAGATCTGGTTATAATAGGATAATGATTAGCATGTAAGCAGATACCAGTGGTTTCGACCAAGTCTCCGAGACTTCCTCGCAGTTGGCAGAGAATCTTGTCTTGCTTTACGTGATGTTTGGCTTGCATGGACAATTTTTCGTCCCGTATGGGACCAGTCGCATCTAGTCCTTTTGCTGTTAATCGCTCCAGATCTTTTAACAGATTGTCTCTCTCGTAACCTGAAGCCAATGATATTTGCCTCAGTCTGAATTGCACTTTGGCATAATGGGAAGAGATTTTAAAAAGCGCCTCTTGCAAGTGCTCCACTTCACCCTCGAGCTGACACTCATATGGGGTCATAGTCCTGCTGACTATGCGCCCTTCCGAGTCAAGTTCGGCGTAAAGTCGTTCCTCGTCAATTAAATCCGGTAAACAGGATATTGTCTGTTCGGTTATAGCGACATTTTGGTCTACATTATTATTACTACCCATAATCTGTGCAGAGAAAATTGACGCTTGTTTTTTTTCAAGAAAGCTTAGAAAATAAATAAGCAATTTTATTTTGACAGTAAAATTCAGAGTAGAATACTTAGTAAACGTAGTCCGTATATCAGTTGTATGAACAGTTATTTAATATGGCTTCTGTGGAGTGTAGCCATTGCTAGTGACGCTAACGCTATGGACTACAGTATGTCTTTCATATTTATTTATTATATATTTATACCCGTTACCCAGAGTAAAAGGCTAGCTAGATAGCCGAGTCGATTTAGCCATGTCCGTCCTATAAAAGCTGGAAAGTTGAGATTAAGCAAGCAGACTCTGCAAATCGATAGAAATTTACAACACTAACCAATAAATGAAAAATATCAAAACATTTTTCAAAAGTAAAGGCGTGACAAAAAGATTTTTGGCAAATCGAGAAAAAAAATTTACAAGACTAACAAAAATGTGAAAAAATATCAAACCATTGTTCAAAAGTTTTTGGAAATTCGTGGGCGTTAGGGTGGGCTTGGGAAAAAGTTGTTCTGCAAGTCGATAGAAATTTACAAGACTAATACAAAAGTGAAAAAATATCAAAACATTTTTCAAAAGTGTGGGCGTGGCAGTGTTGGGCGGTTAGTGGGCGTTAGAGTGGGCGTGGCAACATGAATCGACAAACTTGCGCTGCTTTTATGTCTTGGGAGTCTGTAAGCTTAATCTCAACTTTCTAGCTTTTGTAGTTCCTGAGATCTCGACGTTCATACGGACAGAAAGACGGACGGACAGACGCACGGACAGACGGACATGGCCAGATCGACTCGGCTATTCATCCTGATCAAGAATATATATACTTTATATGGTCGGAAACGCTTCCTTCTGCCTGTTACATACTTTTCAATGAATCTAGTATACCCTTTTACTCTACGGGTAACGGGTATAATTATACAAGCGGCCATTAGGAACCTCCTAGTTGGACGAGCCCGATCACTGTTAATGAGGAGTGCACCACAGGACTAGAAGGAATTAAGAACCCTATTAAGAAGAATTATAAGAACAGCTTAGACAATAATCCATCCAACACAGTTTTAGTTATATGGACGATATCTGAAGTGCTGCGTGAAAAACTTCCAGCTTTACAGTAAGTAAATATAGTTTTTTGACACCCCTTAAATTAAAACAAGCTGCCCAGGCTGCACGGATGCATGAATATTGATACCAAATTTAATCCTTCATGTTTCAAAATTCAAGATTTTATGCCATCAAAATCTTAATTAAACATAAAACTTGTAACTCAAACACCAGTCATTTAATAACCAATAAATAAGCCAAAAAATAATTTGTATGAAACTAGGTATAATTACAACAAACAGAGACAGCTCAGATTTGACTTTAATAGAAATTGAATTGAAATTCATAACAACCGGTCCTTTAAAAATAATTTCGGAAATCAGTATTATCCTAAAAACTATCAAAACCATCAGGGACAAGGTACTCAGAATACTCAGAGTACTAGTATTTCCTAAAAGCGTTCCCGAGTCCAAGACTTAGATCAGCAACGTAAACCCGAGCCAATGGACGTATTCGAAAATTTTCAGACAATAGCCTTAGAAGAAACACCACCGCATTAAAAATGAATGCCTTATTGATACAGGTTCAAGTATTAACCTAATAAATGACAACTTTTTAAATTATCCAATCAAAAATAATCATACTAAAATTAAGACTATTGGAAAATCTGTAACATTAAATAATTATATCGAGTTTAGTATTTCAAAACTATTTTCGACTAAACAAATACTTTGTATTAAATACTTTTTAAATCATTATGACATTCTGATAGGAAGACAAATTGTAAAAGATGTTTCAGCCAAATTTGATTTTATGAATAATAAGTACTATAAAATTAAATAAGGACCTTAACTGAAAAAAGGATTCAACCTTGTTCAAAAGGACTTAACCGACCAAATTATAGAAGATAATCATTTAAATAATGAAGAAAAAACTGAACTTCATTATTTAATGTCGAAATATTTTGACATCAGTATCATGAAGGCGACAATTTGACTTTCACTAATGAAATCAAACACGTTATAAAAACAAAACACGAAGATCAAATTCATAAGAGGCCATATAGTTAAATATAGGGACAGAAGCAGCAAAACAAATTAAAAAGATGTTAGATCCAGGAATCATAATAAAATCCAAATTTCTTTATTGCAGTCCAATTGTAATGGTACCCAAGAAACAGGATGCATCGGGCATACCCTAATTTCGTATGCCTATCGATTACAGAGGATTTAACGAAATATCTATAAATGATAAATTTCACATTCCAAAGATGAACGAAATATTATACAAGTTAGGAATATGTCAATATTTTATAACATTAGATCTAGCTAAGTTTTTCCATCAAATTGAAATGGATCCGGAATTTATTCAAAAACAAGAGAGAACGCTATAGTCGAGTTCCCCGACTATCAGATACCCATTACTCAGCTGGTGGAAGTCCAAAGGAGAAATTTTCATACTGACAGTTTTTGGCGGTTTGTGGGCGTTACAGTGGGCGTGTCAAAAAGTTTTTTGGCAAATCGATAGAAATCAATAAGACTAATAAAACAATGAGAAAATATCAAAACATTTTTCAAAAGTGTGGGCGTAAAAGTTTTTTGGAAAATCGATAGAAATTTACTACACTAATGCAAAAATGAAAAAATATAAAAAAAATTTGTTTAAAATGTGGGCGTGGCAGTGTTGGGCGGTTTGTGGGCGTTAGAGTGGGCGTGGCAACATGAATCGACAAACTTGCGCTGCGTCTATGTCTCTGGAGTCTGTATGCTTAGTCTCAACATTCTAACTTTTGTAGTTCCTGAGATCTCGACGTTTATACGGACAGACAGACCGACATGGGCAGATCGATATATAAGGTTGTCAAATATCTACCTTCCGCCTTTTTGTCTTTTGAATTTCGCGGCTATGTACAAAGCGCTACAGAGCTCGTATCTGGCAATACTATACATAATTTGAAAGGTCTTGACATAACCTACAAAACGACGCTATGCTATGATTAGTTTGGATATTGCGTTCAACAGTTATAGACGTGTAAACATGGAGTTCACTAACGCCGAAACTTGCGCTATTTTAAAGTTTATATATACTTTATATTGCCAGAAACGCTAGTAGTGGGAATATACGGGAGCGGCGGTTCGGGAGCGGCGGTACTTAGCGGAGACACGAGCCTATGATTAGTCAAGACGCATTTAGTTGGAAAAATGCAATTCTTATTGGAACATTCTTGTTAGAACACTTATTAGGTTTCAGGAAAATCCTGTTAGAAGGTTTGTGTGTAAACGGTGTAATAGGAAAAATGAGCTAGAGAGATCCCTTTTGGGGTTGAGTGTAATTTTACGTATTGATTTTAATTCGTCGAGTAGATATTTATGTATAGAAGAGTTGCTTATAATTTTAAATAGGTTTGAGAGATAACTTTACATTTGTGTTCCTCAGCGCCAAACGGGGAGACTGCTGTGAAGACGCTCGCTCCCGTATATTCCCACTACTACCCGAAATCAGTCCACAACCGCCGATTCGGTATATGCTATGGGGATCCCTCTCTAAAAAAAAAAAAGAAGTTGGGTGTCATTGGAAAGGATTTTTCAAGCCCTTTCCAATGGTATGCTTTTCACGATTCTGAAATTAAAAATCCGAATTTTCATAAAAACTCTCAAAATTACAATTGCACTTCTTCGCGCACAAGCAATCTTGGAAGGGGGTGCGCACAAGCAATCTTGGAAGGGGGTGTACCTGCGCGCACAAGCAGTCATAAGGATGATCGCAAGGGTGGGGGTGAGATTTCTGTTCAAGGCTATGCACCTTATTGTGTCCTCAATTTGGAAAACATTCCTGCCAGCGGATACATTAAAGCTCCTCAAAAAATAAGAGCTCGAAATGCGCTAATAAACGTGCAGAATGCCGACGTATTTTGTTTCAAGTGGTGTATACTAGCATTTATAGCTAATCAAAACCATGAAAATAGGACTTTAACAACCCCCCAGCAAAGGAAATATTCTAGAGAAAGGATGACAAAGCCTCAAAGCTATAACATTAATATTAATGATGAAACTATTGTGTATGGCGGAATGACTTTAGATTTTTCGGGATTTAAATTTCCAATCGAAAAAATAGGAGTTCGACATTTTGAGAAAAACAATGTCAACTTTAGCATAAATATTTATGAAATTGATGAAGCAGGTGAAAAAATTGTTGGTCCCACGATTAAAACAAAAGAAAGAAAACGGAACCACATTAATATATTGGGAATTGATAATATTACCCAAAACATTATGCATTATGCGTATATAACAAATCTTTATACATTATGCTCTTCACAATTTTCTAAACGAAAATCGGGAGGATATTTTTGTGAGAACTGTCTTCAGTGTTATCACGTGAAAAGCACTACTCACAACAAACTGGAATGCGGAAAAGTGTCCTCATTTTATCCGGATCCTAATACGACAACATCGTTTAAAGGATATCACAAAAAATTTTCTCCTCCAGTGGTAATTTATGCAGACATTGAGGCTGTTCTTGAAAATTACAAAACATGCTTGAATTCTTCTGCTTCCTCGTCAACCACGCAAGTACAAAAGCATACGGCATGTGCCGTATATTTTTATGTTGCCCATAAAGATTATCCTAATCTTAACGAACTGTGGACCTACGAAGGTAAATAGAACCACATTTTTATAAAATTATATTTAACTAACATATTTAAATTTTATAATTTTATAGGCGTTGATTGCATACAAACATTTTGTAAAACTCTTAAAGAAAAAACTAAGTCTGTATTACAAATATTGGGTTAACTCCAAGAAACCGAGGGATGACACTTCCGATGAACAGCTTCAAAAGGGAAATTGTTGCGCCTGCGAGAAAGAAATAAATGCGAGCGACCTGGACAAATTCTTTGATCAATTTTCTGGAGAATACGTAGGTCCTATCCATAGAAATTGTAAGCCTAAGTTTAGATTAAGTGACCCTTTCTTTCCTGTAGTGTTCCATAATTTATCTAAATATGATATTCATTTATTTATTACTGAATTAGAGGGTTACTTAAGTCCCATACCTTGCAATAAAGAGCTCTATATAGCACTTACGCAAACTATAAAAATCAATGCTACAAGCAGATACAAAATAAGATACATAGATTCAGTCCGATTTTACTTAGATAGTCCGACTATTTAGATAGTTTTGAAAAGTTTAATGATACCCAACTTCCAAGCATTGATAGTTTTTATAATTCTCTTAGTGAAGAAAATTGTAGTATAGATAACTTTAATTTCGCACAGAAAGTCTGGGAGACATTAAACTGTCGAACTATCAAAGACTATTTAAAACTATATTTAGAAAGCGATGTTTTAATTTTAGCAGATGTGTTTGAAAATTTTAGGAAAATTTGCAAAAAAATTTATAAGTTAGATCCCATTAATTATGTTACTGCGCCATCAATATCATGGGATGCTATGCTTAAGTTCACTAATGTAAGTTTAGAACTAATAAGTGATGGTGATATGTACAATTTTTTAAAAAGAGCAATTCGGGGAGGGTTGACTCAATGCACTCAGCGCATTTCTATAGCAAATAATAAATACTTAAAAAACTTCGATCCAAAAAAACCGAACAATTTTTTAAGTTATATTGATGCCAATAATTTATATGGGTGGGCTATGAGTCAACCCTTGCCACTATCAGGGTTTCAGTTTTTGGATAAAGAAGAAGTTGATTCATTCGACTATAAAACAAGAGAGAACGCTATAGTCGAGTTCCCCGACTATCTGATACCCGTTACTCAGCTAGTCTAAGTGCGAAGGACAGTTTTTGGCGGTTTGTGGGCGTTAGTGTGGGCGTGGCCAAAAGTTTTTTGGCAAATAGATAGAAATTTACAAGACTAATACAAAAATGAAAAAATATCAAAACATTTTTCAAAAGTGTGGGCGTGGCAGCTTTGGGCGGTTTGTGGGCGTTAGAGTGGGCGTGGCAAAAAGTTTTTTAGCAAATAGATAGAAATTTACAAGACTAATACAAATATGAAAAAATATCGAAACATTTTTCAAAAGTGTGGGCGTGGCAGCTTTGGGCGGTTTGTGGGCGTTAGAGTGGGCGTGGCAAAAAGTTTTTTTGCAAATCGATAGAAATTTACAAGACCAATACAAACATTTTTCAAAAATGTGGGCGTGGCAGTTTTGGGCGGTTTGTGGGCGTTAGAGTGGGCGTGGCAACCTGAATCGACAAACTTGCACTGCGTCTATGTCCCTGGAGTCTGTATACTTAATCTCAACTTTCTAGCTTTTGTAGTTCCTGAGATCTCGACGTTCATACGGACAGACGGACAGACAGACGGACGGACAGACGGACATGGCCAGATCGACTCGGCTACTGATCCTGATCAAGAATATATATACTTTATATGGTCGGAAACGCTTCCTTCTGCCTGTTACATACTTTTCAACGAATCTAGTATACCCTTTTACTCTACGAGTAACGGGTATAAATATAGCATGTGATGGTAGTATAGGGTATATGCTAGAAGTTGATCTGGAGTATCCTGCCGATAAGCATGATTTACATAATTATTTACCATTCTGTCCTGAAAATAAAATTCCACCCGGGGGCAAGCAAAGAAAGCTTATAGCTGATTTAACTAATAAAAGTGAATACATAATTCATTTAAAACAGCTTCAACTTTGTTTAGAGCATGGTCTTATTGTAAGAAAGGTACACCGAGTTTTGTCTTTTACGTAATCATGCTGGCTGAAGCCTTATATCGACCTAAACACACAGCAGAGAAAATTGGCTGAAAATGATTTTGAAAAAAATTTTTTTAAGCTAATGAATAATGCTGTTTACGGAAAAACAATGGAGAATGTAGCAAAGCGTCGTCAAGTAGCTTTAGTTAAACATTATCAATCGAAACAAAATTCTCCAGGTTTTAGACAGCGCATAGCTAGAAATGATTTTCATAGCGTAGAAATATTTGGTTCAGACTTAGCAGCAATTGAGTCAACACCGTCCAAAATTATGTATGATAAACCCATATATATAGGAGTAACGGTTTTAGAACTCTCAAAATGGCTAATGTATGAATTTTATTATGACTTCCTTTTAATTAAAAGTCCATCTACGAAAATAATATATATGGATACAGATTCATTTATACTATCTTCAGAAGAAGATTTTTATCAAACTATAAAAAAAACCCACAACGCTTTGATACTTCTAACTATAAGCAAGAAAACCAATTTAATATAATACAGGCTAATAATAAAGAACCAGGAAAAATGAAAGATGAACATGCCGCTAAGGTTATGACCTCTTTTGCGGGACTTAAGGCTAAGGCATACTCTTGTTTGGTTGATGGAGAAGGAAATGACCCCGAATGTATAAAAAAATTAAAGTCGTAAAAAAATCTGTTATTAAGAGGCTGAATCATGTAGATTATATTGAATGCATTAAGTATAAAAAGACATTTTATGGCTCACAGAGAGTAATTCGTAGTAGGTCTCACATTCTTTATACCGAAATTGTAAATAAAACAAGAGAGAACGCTATAGTCGAGTTCCGCGACTATCTGATACCCGTTACTCAGCTAGTGGAAGGGAGAAGGAGAGTCTTAAACACAGTTTTTGGCGGTTTGTAGGCGTTATAGTGGGCGTGGCAGAAAGTTTTTTGGCAAATCGATAGAAATTTACAAGACTAATACAAAAATGAAAAAATATCAAAACATTTTTCAAAAGTGTGGGCGTGGCAGTTTTGGGCGGTTTGTGGGCGTTAGAGTGGGCGTGGCAAAAAGTTTTTTTGCAAATCGATATAAATTTACAAGACCAATACAAAAATGAAAAAATATCAAAACATTTTTCAAAAGTGTGGGCGTGGCAGTTTTGGGCGGTTTGTGGGCGTTAGAGTGGGCGTGGCAACATGAATCGACAAAATTGCGCTGCGTCTATGTCTCTGGAGTCTGTATGCTTAATCTCAACTTTCTAGCTTTTGTAGTTCCTGAGATCACAGCGTTCATACGGACGGACAGACAGACGGACAGACGGACATGGTCATATCGACTCGGCTATTGGTCCTGATCAAGAATATATATACTTTATATGGTCGGAAACGCTTCCTTCTGCCTGTTACATACTTTTCAACGAATCTAGTATACCCTTTTTCTCTAGGAGTAACGGGTATAACAAGAAGTAGTAAGAGTAAAGCTTACTGAAAAACAACGCAGGTTA
This sequence comes from Drosophila yakuba, assembly GCF_016746365.2. Lineage (NCBI taxonomy): Eukaryota > Metazoa > Arthropoda > Insecta > Diptera > Drosophilidae > Drosophila > Drosophila yakuba. The sequence continues at coordinate 23,167,031 of NC_052529.2, forward strand.
AGAGAAAAGTTAAATAAAATTAAAGCAACGGAAACATTACCATATCAAAATTTAAATTATATAACAGGTCGTGAAAAATTGCGAAGATCAACTAGAAAAAATTTAGTGCAAATAGGGAAAAACAAACTTAATTGGATATCTTACCAATAGCAGAAATTTAAATATAAAAATGAATTATGTAAATGATTTCTTTATTACATTGCTCAGTAATGACTCATTGAATGTATTTCCTGATAATGTAAAGTGTGCATTTACAAACATTGTAAATATCTCCGAAGACATGAATGATGACTGGGAAGTAGGCATTACAGATATGGATCTGAATAATTATATTAGCAAAACAACTGCAAAAGAAACAAATTTATCTGAAGAAGCAGAGTTTGTGAGTTTAGTAAATGCTGAAACATTTAGATATAAAAACGTCGCTGTTGAATCAAAAATATCTGAATGTGGATTGATTTTTATTACCTAATTAATCCCAGGTCTGTTGGTAGTAAGAGACCTCGATGTCTTCGTGTAATGCATTGTAACGGAAAAGAAATAAATATTCAGTTTAAAAATATTGCATATTATCCTTTGGATATATGCTCTCCAAATGAAATCTCAATATTAATTACAGATTCAAGTGGATATAAAGTACCTTACGAGACTTCCGCAGTGCCGCTTTGTTAGTCTTCACTTTAGAAAAAGGAGAAGGTCAAATCTATAAATAATACATACCCAAATAATGCTTACTTAGAACACTAATAGTCATCATGGTGAAATCTTATCAGAATTATTATGTAAATCAGTGTGGAGCAGGATTGTCCAATATAGGAACCCTATATGTAACCCCGCAAATTATTCAACAAGGTCGAGGAATCGGAAACTTTTTAGTGGACTTTTTAATTACATAAAACCACTTTTCATTTCGGGTTTAAATGCTATAAAAAATCAAGCTGCAGAGACTGGAAAAGCTGTAATTAATGAATTTGGTAGAAAGCCATTAAGAAATATTATTCAAGAACAGAGTAAAATTGCTTTACAAAACCTATCAAATAAAGCAATAAATAAAATGACACGGTTTCAAAATGGCAGTGGAAAAAGAAATAAAAAGCGAGGTGGTAGAAAAAACCGAAATCATTTAACATCTAAACGACAACGTAAACATACCCAACCGTCTCATAAAAGAAAAAAATCATCAAGGAAATTAAATATTACGGATATTTTTTCGAACACAAAATGAGTAACCATATAGAATGTATGAAAGGCGAATTGGATTTGTTTGCACCACACCCTACGCAAAGTTCAATTCTACGAACCGAAGAGGTTTCTTATAATCCAATTGCATTCTTGGATGGTGCCTCTTCAATCGAATTTGTTTGTTTAGGGAATGGTGAAACATATCGAGATCTATCAAGTGTTTATTTACGACTTGTGGTGCAATTGAAAAAAAATGATAACAGCGTCATTGAAGGAAATGCTGTCGGTGTAGTAAACAATATCTTACATTCAATATTTAGAAGTTCTTCAGTATATTTAAATAACATATTAGTTTCGCAGAGTGATAATAATTATCATTATAGAGCATATCTGCAAACAGTTTTAAACTATGGGAGTGACGCCTCGGAAAGCCACTTGGCCTCGCAAGGTTATTTTCCAAATTTCGTACGATTAACATCAGGAAAATACGTTTATCCGAGCTCTAATGAAACTCTGAAAAATATATTTCAAAATAGTAATAAGGTAGAACTATTTGGAAAAATTCATGGTGATATATTTAATCAAACAAAACTTCTTGTCAATAATGTCGACTTAAGAATTAATTTTAATATTGAAAAAACTGCATTTTATTTAATGGAAAAGGATAGCGAATCAAATTTAAAGATATTAGAAGCACAACTTTTCATGAATCATGTAACTGTGAACCCAAGCATTTTATTGGCTCATCATCATGTTTTACAAACAAAAAATGCTCTTTACCCATTCAGTAAAGTAGAAGTAAAATCGTTTACAATTTACCCAGGAAACAATACGCTATCAATAGACAATGCTGTAATTGGACAATTACCAAATTTTCTAGCTTTTTGTATGATTAAAAACCGTTCATACTCAGGCAACAGAGGACTAGATCCATTTAATTTTGAACATTTTAAAATGCAACGCTTTAATCTAATGGTGAATGGAGTTCAAGTTCCTTCGCAAGCTCTGGAATTTGACTACTCGAACTCTGAAAACGTTCAAAGCTCAAGAGGCTATAATATGCCATTCAGATCAAGCGGAATAAAACATTATGATCGTGGTCTTCAAATTACCAAGGAAATGTTTGATACGAACAGTTTTATATTAGCCTTTGACTTAACTGCTGATCAGTCAAATACCACCATATGTTCAAATTTGATGTCGCAAGGCACAATAAGAATCGAAGGAAGATTTTCAGAACCTCTTAGTGAAGCCGTTACTTGTCTGGTATATTGTGAATACGATTCCATGATTGATATTGATAAGCATAGAAATATTCGAACCCTTTTTTAAAATGAATACTTTACAAATTCACAATTTGCTTACAAAACATATATACACAAAATCAATTTTTAAAGGAGTTTTCCCTTCAGACCAGCTTCCAAAAACTATTTCAAAGTATCCGGCTTTATTTATTGCAAACACCGACACATCAGATCAACCAGGAACTCATTGGATTGCATTTTATTTCGAAAGTCGCAAATCAGCAGAATTTTATTCCTATGGACAATTTCCACAAAACAAGGAATTCGTGACATTTTTAAAATCTAACGCAAATAAATATTGCTATAACAAGCAACAACTACTAGGATATTTTTCTAATACGTGTGGTCATTATTGCATAATGTATGGTCTTTTTAAATGTAAAAAGAAAACGCTAAAATATTTATTAGCAAATTTTAAGAGAAATGACTTTTCATATAACGATAAATTAATACTTAAAATGTTTAAGTCTAATTTTAAAAAATAAAATGCAGGATATTTAAGAAAATCAATGTAGTTTATTTGTTAAGTCGTTTATTTAGCTTATAATATTTTAACATAATATTGAAGGCCTCGTCTCTTAAAATTGGAAGCCTATGACACTGGCACGTATCGGGTCCTTCCGAAGCGTCATCATCACTCCAGGGACAAAGCTTGTAGTGGAATCCATATTTAGAATGGATCAGTTCTTTATCCTCTAAGTCCTCCAGAGTGCTCTTCAAATATAAAAGCTGCGTTACGTGCTCCTCAAATATCATGTCTTCGAACTGCATCAAGAAGAGCTCAATTTGTTTGGAGTCCATTATCGTTATGGTTCTTTTAAGGTTTTTAAAGACTGATGTTGGATTTAGAAAACTCAAACCTTTATATTGGAAAATTTCATTTACTTATTTATTTACTGATAAAAATTCAATTCGTGCAGAACTATATCTATTTACATCCTTCCCCTTATATACCATATGGGTAATACCATTCTCATTTAATTTCCTAAAAGGTGTCTTAGTACAGAATTTGTTTACATAACTCTTAGGTAGAAAAATCCAAACATCTTTTTCGTCCTTGTCTGCTAAATAAAGAGCTACCTTAGTTCCATAAGGTGTCTTTTTCAGCTTACAACCAGTAATCTTATACTCAAATCCAATACATATATCTTCAGTTTTTGTATAACCAATCACAGGCTTCGATTCATTCAGAGTCTCTAGGAAATCCTAGAAATTCAATAAAATTTAAACAGGATTTATTTATTAATGTCCTATATGCATACCATTTCTGACCAACGTGAGATTTGATTCGTTATGCTCTTGTAACTATTCGTATTATACTAATGCATTTACTTACAATTACGAGACTTTTATACTGTTCAGCACTACATATATATATATATTACAAGAACAAAATACTACGTGAAAGAGATACCAATATATCTGTTTTTCTCTTTATATACATAAACTCAGTTAAGCCTATGTAGAATATTTTTATATACTTGAGTATATCTATCTCATTTTGTATAAATATATAACTTCATATGAAATAAAAGGTTACTACAAACCTAATATAAGACAGCACTTTTCTCGAAAACTCAGATTCAATTTTTACTCTCAGAATGACAAAGTTGTATTGTGAGTTGTGTTCGGAAACAAAATCGTTTGCTTCACGCAGCGGTTTAAAAAAACATACATGCATAACTTCAGCTATCAAAAATCAAAATCTTCTTATTATTGTTGCTTTTTCTGTCGCAATGAACGAAAATTCTGGTTGCGATATAATTACAATGTTCATCTCTTGCTGATGCACGATGCAGAATTAAAGAGTATGCGTAAATCAATGGAAAGTTATCAAATAAAGATAAAACAAGTTTGAGAATTTAATTTTGTAAAATAGTTTTATTTAATAAATTTCTGTATAATATAGACAAATTAAAAACCTAGATCAAATAAAACGTCTAGTAATGAATGGTCATCTTCATCCTTCATTATTCGTAAATAAATGTTGGGTTGACTTGGCTCGATGAACTGATCAAAAATATGATCATCATCAGGAAACTCATAGATTATAGGATCTGTGTGCAGTATATCCATATCGAAATGCTGTGCACATTGCATTTCTTGATCGTCTCCATTGCCTCGTATAAGGTCATTTAAAACGTCCTGCGTTGCCGCTCCAAAAGGAAAATCGCTCCACTCAAGAGACGCAAATTCACTTCCAATTTGTGTAGTGGGGGTAGATGACATAGAAGGGGCAAATACTCCTCTTAAGAAGCGATCTATCGAATCCTCTGTGTCGATAGCCTCCACATAACCTTCCTTCGAGCCTTCAATTATTTCGACATCAGAGTCTTGAGTTAATGGAACATTTATTCCATTTACTGAGTCAACAAACTCTACAGTAAGATCCATTGGTATGCAGTGCTGAGGTATTATAAGAACTGATCCTGAGCAATTTAAGGGGATCCATTTTTATACACGAGTATTAGAGAGTTTGACATCTACAGGGGGTGTCTACTCTTAGAATCCACCTGATTGGTTCTCGATTTAAGGAGCCGTCACAGACTGCAGACTGCACAGACTGCAATGGGGAAGTCAGAAAAGGAGGGTGAGCTATGGGCTTGGATGCAGGTAAATAGCCGCTTGACTTTCTCGATAATAGGTTCAAAGAGTCATAAATATTTGATTTTATGGGGTCTTCTAGCATAATGAAAATGGAGACAGATCACAGATAATTTGAAATACATATCTCTGTAGGGAATTATTTCGGATGACCGCAGTCAGGGATCATGAAATTATTGGTGACTACTAGTCATTGTTACTTTATAAGTAACATTTTGCAAGGCATACATTTAAAACGTGGGTAGCTGAAAGTCGCTATGACTTCAGATTGTTTAGATTTTCTTCTGAACGGCTCCATAGCTTTTAGCTGAAAGTAGCTGGAATATACGGGAACGACGGTTTTTTAACGGTTTTATGATTATATGATTTTTTATATATACGTATACACGACCCTATAACCAGTTTGTTTGATATTTCTAAGATTTCTCAACTAATAATCCAACCACCAGTTACCTTCCCAGAAAATTGAGGACACAGTAAGGTGCATAGCCTTGAACAGAAATCTCACCCCCACCCTTGCGATCATCCTTATGACTGCTTGTGCGCGCAGGTACACCCCCTTCCAAGATTGCTTGTGCGCGAAGAAGTGCAATTGTAATTTTGAGAGTTTTTATGAAAATTCGGATTTTTAATTTCAGAATCGTGAAAAGCATACCATTGGAAAGGGCTTGAAAAATCCTTTCCAATGACACCCAACTTCTTTTTTTTTTTTTAGAGAGGGATCCCCATAGCATATACCGAATCGGCGGTTTTGACCTGTTTTCGGGTAGTAGTGGGAATATACGGGAGCGAGCGTCTTCACAGCAGTCTCCCCGTTTGGCGCTGAGGAACACAAATGTAAAGTTATCTCTCAAACCTATTTAAAATTATAAGCAACTCTTCTATACATAAATATCTACTCGACGAAGTAAAATCAATACGTAAAATTACACTCAACCCCAAAAGGGATCTCTCTAGCTCATTTTTCCTATTACACCGTTTACACACAAACCTTCTAACAGGATTTTCCTGAAACCTAATAAGTGTTCTAACAAGAATGTTCCAATAAGAATTGCATTTATCCAACTGAATGCGTCTTGACTAATCATAGGTTCGTGTCTCCGCTAAGTACCGCCGCTCCCGAACCGCCGCTCCCGTATATTCCCACTACTACAATTAAAAATACGACTTTTCATAAAAACTCCCAAAATTACAATTGCACTTCTTCGCGCACAAGCAATCTTGGAAGGGGGTGTACCTGCGCGCACAAGCAGTCATAAGGATGATCGCAAGGGTGGGGGTGAGATTTCTGTTCAAGGCTATGCACCTTACTGTGTCCTCAATTTTCTGGGAAGGTAAGTGGTGGTTGGATTATTAGTTGAGAAATATTTAGAAATATCAAACAAACTGGTTATAGGGTCGTGTATACGTATATATAAAAAATCATATAATCATAAAACCGTTAACGCTTCCTTCTGCCTGTTACATACTTTTCAACGAATCTAGTGTACCCTTTTACTCTTCGAGTAACTGATATAATAAAGTCAAAATAATGTTTTAGTCGAGTTCCCCAACTATCAGAAACCCGGAGAATAACTTTCGAATGAAGCATCAAGTTTAAATAAACTAATTAATGCATATTTTTTTTTGGGATTTATACACATTCAAAAACTATTCTTCTGGACCATAAAATGTATATTTTTGCGCATGGTGTGCGCTCCGTCACTAGGTAGACTGTCAGTTGACACGAATTTTTAGCAAGAATATCAATATGGTCCAAATTATTGTTTCTTCTTAAAAATTCTATAAATATACAAATAAGCTCATAAGGCCTTTTTAATGGCCGTTGAAGAACGAGACTCACGCATAAGAGACGGTCTCTTACTTCACTTAAATTTCATATAGTACTCAGGCTTACCACTCCCATAAGGGCTTGCAGCGGCATCCTCGTGTTCCCTATAGGAGTACTAGTAGATAATAGTATTCGGACCTGCAAATCAATTGTTCTCTACATACAAAATCTTTTGGAAACATGAATTATGTTGGTATGTTCTACTATGCCGCCCTGTGGGCTACTCCGTTGCGCGAGAAATAGACGCAAATAGGCACCAGGTATTGATTACAACGGGTAACCCGTTACTCGTAGAATGAAATGGTGTACTAGATTCGTTAAAAAGTATGTAACAGGTTTTTGATAATATAAATTATATAAATTCTTGATTAGGATACATAGCCGAGTCGATCTGGCCATGACATTCTGTCTGTCCGTATAAACGTCGAGATCTCAGGAACCCTTAAAGCTTAAAAGTTGAGATGAAGCACCCAGACTCCAGAAACATAGACGCAGCGGTTTGTTGCCACGCTCACTCTAACGCCACAAACCACCCAAAACTGTATTGATATTATTTCATTTTTTTTATTACTTTTTTAAATTTCTATTGATTTGCAAAACATTTTCTGGCCATGCCCACTCTAACGCCCAGAAATCGACCATAGCTGCCACGCACACTTTTTTTAAATGTGTTGATATTTTTAAATTTTATTTTAGTATTGTTAATTTGTATTGATCTACCGAACCACTTTGTGCAACGCCCACTCTAATGCCCACAAACCGACCAAAACTGACATGCCCACAGTTTTGAAAACTGTATTGATATTTACATTTTTTTTATGAGTTTTTTAAATTTTCTATCTATTTACAAAACGCTTTCTTGCCATTCTTCACTTTTGTAAAATGTTTTGATATTTTTTCATTATTTTATTAGTATTGTAAATTTCTATCGATCTGCGGAAAAACTTAATTGCCACGCCCACTATAACGCCCACAAACCGCCAAAAACTGCCACGCCCACACTTTTGAAAAATAATTTAAAATTTTTTCATTTTTGAAGTGGTCTTGTAAATTTCTATTGATTTGCCAAAAAAACTTTTTGCCACGCCCACTCTAACGCCCACAAGCCGCTCAAAGCTGCCACGCCCACACTTTTGAAAAATGTTTTGATATTTTTTCATTTTTGTATTAGTCTTGTAAATTTCTATCGATTTGCCAGAAATACTTTTTGCACCGCCCACTCTCACGCCCACAAACCGCCAAAAACTGTCAGTGTTGAAGACTCTCCTTCGCACTTTCACTAGCTGAGTAACGGGTATCAGATAATCGGGGAACTCGACTATAGCGTTCTCTCTTATTTTAAAAATCAAAACAGTAACATAGCATTTATAAAAACACATTAATATTGATATAAGTGTTTCTGCCTTTTAAAAATTACGTTCAATAGCAGTAAAATTTGTCCCGTCCAGCTTTGAACCAGCAACGTGTTGGACAGTCAGATAACAGCATTAGTTAAGCAGTTTTTTGTGTCCTGTGAATATTTATCGAATGCTGGGGTCCTGAGCCGGCACATTCCGTCTTTCGGGAGCTGCTCTGGACTCCAGCTTCACCTAGCTCTTGCACTCCGTCTGCAAAAACATCGGTCATAAATCGCGGCCTGCAACCGGAATAACGTCAGTTGTCAGCAGTTTGTGGCTTCTAAATGTAGAGCACATCTAGGAGCGGTGGCCAAATTACTCTTAGTTAAAAGATTTATAGCAACTTCGTAACTGAAATTTGGCTCGCTCAGTTTATAGCGGTCTATTTAAGAGAGCTGTGTTTGCGGAAACCCTCGCGAATTGACGCAGTTTTTACGTGTCCTCGGCTTTCCAACGTTTCCAATGTCACATGTCGGCTCGCGGGTACACAAGAGCAGAAAGAGAGCAGAGCAACCCTCAATACTCTCCAGAAAACGCACTTTGCGGTGCATTCCCCTTTTTGCAGAAATCTTCGCACGTTTTTGGGACAATTTTGAATGGTTTATGCAATCCAAATAGATGGAAAGGTAAATCCCAGAAACGAGTAGTCTGCCGAATCCTGCAGATGCGTGTATTCGGCTGATTTTCCTCTAGTTTCTCCGGCTTTGTCAGTCTACTTCGCTGACTTTTGCCCGACTGCGAATGAGTTCGCTTCTCGACGGGCGCTGTAAAAGAGCCGTGCAGTTTTCGTCCTCCACGCTGCGTTCAGTTGCAAACGGACCTTTCAGACGCTGAGTTCAAAGTTCGCTCGTGGTAAAGGCGGAAGCTGCAGTCCAGAAATCGTGGGAAACGTGTATATACGGACCACAGTCCTTTGCACGCGGTAAGTCCCGGGACCGAGTGCGAAACGGCCATGTAGCCGACTCTGTTCTGTGTGCCCGCATCCGGTTTTCGTTTCGGTTTCGCTCGGTGCTTGTCAACAGCTATTTATGCAGCGTGTTTTGCGTCCACATCCTAAATAAATGGAAATGTACCCATTTTAAGCGAATGCAGTGGGGCTTTAAAGCTCGTTTCACATTGGGAGTATTATATGAAAACTTAAGGGAAAGGGTAAGAAAGGATATTTTTCCAACATTTTTGGTTGACCAGAGCAAAAACATTACTTGGCAAGCCGGCGTAAGATTTCTTTTTTAAATCGCAAAGTTTTGGCACGTGCCTGAATATTGGGCGGATGCTCATCAGGTGCTGTTGGATAATAATAGTTCTGATTGATGGTAATGGGCTTATGATCGTAGGAGTGGTGTGAATCATTAAGCCTTGACTTTTTTCGAAGTGAAATCTAGTAAAATCCAATTTGGAAAATTGGAAATATACAGGTGTTGAATTTATCAAAGACCTATACGGAAGAACATTGTGCTTAAAGTAAATTACTCAGTACCAAAACGAAGTGCGGTTAATCGTCTCAAAGCAGCTCAAAGACGAATACCAAAAATTATTGTGCTTGCTTAGGTTGAATATTTTTATATATTGAGTGACGTGAAAAGAGCCAGAGAGGAATCCAAATCATTCTAAAGTTCATTTTAAAGGTTCATATGAAAAGTGAAATAGTACAAAAGCCAGCAGAAAAGTTTAGCAACTCATTCGCCAGTCAGGCGGGAGCCATTCAATCAATCAGCAAGCAAACAACAGTAAAAATTCTTGCAAAATTACAATAAAGAATGCACAAAGTGCGAAAAGTACAAAAAGAATTTTAATTAAACAAAAATGAGAGACGGGCTCTGTTGGAAAAATCGGCAACATAAGGAGTAAAAGGAAGATTGGAGCGTGATTTTTTAATTGCCAAGGCTTCCGGTATCAATGTTTTTTGTAAGTCATCGATTGGCATTTGGGGACGGGGAAGGGCACTGAACAGTCTAGCTTTGCATTTGGGGGCGTGGCGGGTGCTCCTCTTCAGGTGAAGTGCAAATTGAGGCGCCGTTTGAGTGCCACCAAAGATTAGCTTCTGGCTGAAGCGGTAAACCGACAGTAAGAAAAGGCGATGCAAAAGATTTCATAGACTAGCACAATACGAAGCATCAAGAAGAAACAGAGACGCAGGCAACAAACTGCAGATGCTTTGTCTGTCGTATAGCAGAAAATGGAAGAATGCAGAAGCGAGCGAGAGTTAAACCAAGAATCGGAAAAGGTGGCTTTAGATTAAAAACAAAGCTTAAAAATGTTAAAATTAATTTTAAAGACCGTCTCGGGAACTATAAAGGCAAGTTTGTTGGCCTATGTTACCACGGTCACAAACCGCCCAAAACTGCTACGCCCACAAGTTTAAAAAATGTTATGAAATGTTTTCTCTTTTTTATTATTGTAAATTTTTTATCGATTTCCAAAAAAACTTTTTGCCACGCCCACTCTGACGCCCACAATTTTTGATATTTTTTCATTTTTTTATTAGTATTGTAAATTTCTATCGATTTGCAAACAAATTTTTTTACGCCCACGGTAACGGCCACAAACCGTCCAAAACTGCCACGCCCGCACTTATTAAAATGGATTTGATATTATTTTCTTATTTTGGTTAGTTGGTTGGTTACTCTTGTAAGTTTTTCTGGATTTGCCAAAAATCTCTTGGCCACGCCCAAAAACCGCTAAAAACTGTCAGTGTTCTTCTTCGCAATTCCCCTAGCCGAGTAACGGGTATCAGATAGTCGGGGAAATCGACTATAGCGTTCTCTCTTGATTTATACTAGACATGCAGTGAGGTCTTCGCTGCGCAAGTTTTTTTTAGAACGCTGTCACACCCACTGCCACGCCCACACTGTTGAAATTTTTGAATCTTGTTTAATTTTGTTTTTTTTCCTTCAATTTCTATCGATATGCCAGGGAAATTTTCGTTGGCACTTCCACTAGCTGAGTATCAGATATCTGATAATCCAGAAACTTGACTATAGCGTTCTATATTTTCTTATTTAATCAAGTTTTTGCATGTTAATAGTAGTTATTAATGATTTAAAGTAGGCATTGTAAGCAACAAAAGTGCACCTTTTGGCCCATTTCGTGCGGTATTACTGCGGCAGACAATTTTACAAAACGTCCAATAATTGGAGCACCTGCCGATAAAGGGGCAGGGGAGATTCTAGCACGCAACTACCAATAATTGTTACGAATCGAATAGCTAACCCCCTCCGCGTCTTGGTAAAATTTTTTTTTGGATTGTAACTTTATACATTTTTGTTCATGCAAATCGGGTGATGGCGCTTAGCACGCACTGTGGATAACACAAAGTTTGTTGTAAAGAGTAACTCATAGATTCTCTGCGATTGCCGTAATTCAGATAGCCCAGCTAGTGTGTTGACCAGATATTTCTTAACAATTTTAGATAAAGCCTGCAGATCATATTATTATAATTGTCATTATTGTGAAAAAATGTGTATTCTAAAAATTATCAACAATTACAAATTGTACAAATTACAAATGGATTTCATGAGTCAAATGGGTTATAGTTGCTAAGATTAAACTTATATGATAAGGCATGGGGCTTAGAAATTAAGATGTATTTACAAATTTAATTTAAAGTATGTAACAGGTACACTGAATCGTTTCTGACACTATAAGGTATACATTTTTTAGATCAGCATTACTAGCCGAGTCGATCTGGTCATGTCTGCCCGTTGTAATTTTTTTTGGATTTGTTATTATTCTGGCAAATTTTTAATCGGTATACCGAAAACATTTTGGCCACGTTCACAAACCTGTAATGACAGGTATTTGTATTTTTTTCCTTACTTCTATCGGCTTACCAAAAAATTTGAAAATATCTCGTTCATTAGTTGAGTAATATCTGATAGTAGAAAAACGGTTTCCCTGATTGAAATGTTAATTTGCGTGTAGTTGTAATATTTTAAGCATGCGAAGGAGTATTATGTAGGGAAAAGCCATCTAAGAATAAGAATAATTACATTTAATTGGGTTTGATTTTTATAACCAAGTGCGATTTGATAACGTGTTATTAATTTTGGATGTTTTATCTTTTTATTTTAGGTTGATTGCTTCTGAACTGATTTCATTTAGCACTACATATTTTCAGTATTAGTGCGTCGGAGATTTTGGTTTCCCTTAGGTGAAGTTTATATATTCTTGATCAGAATTAATAGCCGAGTCGATCTGTCTGTCCGGCCGATCTGTCTGTCCGTCCGTGTGTCTTTCCGTCCGTCCGTCCGTCTGTCCGTCTGTCAGTCTGTCAGTATGAACGTCGAGATCTCAGGAATTACAAAAGCTAGAAAGTTTAGATTTAACATACAGACTCCAGAGACATAGACGCAGCGCAAGTGCCACGCCCACTTTCACTTTCAAAACTGCCATGCCCACTATTTTAAAAAATATTTTGATATTTTTTCATTTTTGTATTAGTCTTATAAATTTCTATCGATCTGCCAAAAAACTTTTTACCACGCCCTTAAACCACCAAAAACTGTCAGTGCTGAAGACTCTCCTTCACACTTCCACTATCTGAGTAACGGGTATCAGATAGTCGGGGAACTCGACTATAGCGTTATCTCTTGTTGGATTTAACAACTTTAGGAAAGTTAAATATATTGTATATCTGATATTAAACATATTGTAGTCTCTAAGTTGGTTGATCAACGTAATAAGATTCTGATCCAAGATAGGATAAGATTTTAATGTAAAAACCACGAAAAAAACGCTATACTGCATTTTCTTGACTATCAGAAACCCGTTACTTGACTAAAGGGATTATTATTTACAGAATAATTTTTATAATTTAAAAAAAAACGTTGAAACTGTGAGCGTTGCTAAATAGAAAATGCCTCCTGTTTGAAACCAGAGAGATTGAATGAGAGAGTTCCCCGACTATCAGATACCAAATTTTCACATTGACAGTTTTTGCTGTTAGTAAGCGTTAGAGTGAGCGTGGCAGAAAGATTTTTGGCTTATCGATAGGAATTTAATCTAACAAAAATGAATATAGCATATCAAAACATTTTTAAAAGATGTTGGCGTAGCAGTTTGTGGGCGTTAGAGTGGGCGTGGCAACATAAGTCAACAAACTTGCGCTGCGTCTATGTCTCTGGAAACTGTATGCTTAATCTCAACCCTCTAGTTTCTATACTTCCTGAGACTTTCATAGGAACAGACAGACGGACAATGGCTATTGATCCTGATCAAAAATACAAATTACTTAAAATTTTAAGAAAGACCTAATCCATATTTTAATCTTAAGGACATTTATCACCATTAACAAAAAGTTCAATATATTATTAAATAAGTTTATTATCTGGCGATTCAAAGCCTTTTAAAGTTTTTTACAAGTTTTCCTGTGTGCTGGTGAGAATCGCGCTCAGGGGTCCCCACCAAAGTCGGCTCGACAATCGTTCGTGTATGAAAAGTTTACTTAATTTAAAACTTAATAATATTCTTATTTAAAAAAGTAAAAAAAGAGTCCTTAAATTTATAACTTCTCTGGACGCGTTGTTTCCCTATCCCGTCGGACAGATCCTTTATCTCCGTCACACTGCTGTTGTTATGCTTGGTAGCTGATCCCACATCTTAGATACAACAGGCTTTGGAAATACAAAAGCGTGTAAGAGTATTATTAATGGCTAGAACAGGGAGGGGCGTAGGGTGTCCAGTGGGATGTGGTTGCATTGTGCCACAATATATGACCACCAGCGCATACTCACAGCCTGTTCCGATTTTTTCCAGCATTGTGGCCAGTTTTGCTAGCCTGGGGAAGCTCTCTATTCAAGTTCTGCACTAATCTATCAGTTTTTGCTTGCCTGGACATGCTGTAATAAAAAACAAGAGAGAACGCTATAGTCGAGTTCCCCGACTATCTGATACCCGTTACTCAGCTAGTGGAAGTGCGAAGAAGAGCCTTGAACACTGACAGTTTTTGGTGGTTTGTGGGCGTTAGAGCAGTTTCCAGAGGCATAGACGGAGGGCAATTACTTTGTGTGTGTTGCCCTGCCCTCTCTAATGCCCAAAAACAGCCCAAAGCTGCCACGCCCAAACTTTAAAAAAATGTTTTAAAATATTTCCATTTTTGTTAGTCTTGTAAATTTTTATCGATTTGCCAAAAAAATTTTTGCCACGCCCACAAACAGCCAAAAACGGTCAATGTTAAAATTTCCCTTTCGCACTTCCACGGGGAACTCGAGAATAGCATTTTTTCTTGATCACTTTTGAGTTCTTGCCAAATAATTAAAATTATTATGCTAAAATGCACTACAAATTAATTTGGCCCAGACAAACGCAGAAGTACTCTAAGAAAAACTTGTAATCTCTTTACTGAATCTTGAACATCGAGTACTGGCAAAGAATTTGGTACAATGTTGATCAATATGAATCCGTTATTTCTCTGTAAATTCAAGTATACGTAGAGACGAAGCGCACCTTATAAGGTGCTGATACGGTTCTGATACGCTTTTGTCAGTGCCAAGACTTTACAAAATCAAACGAGGTGACAATGTGAAGAAAACATTTAGAAGATAAATGTCACGGTTTGATAGCACGGTTGTACTGTTATTGGTAACCAAAGCTCTCTTTCAAATGATTTCGTTCATTTTTTTTACTTTTTCAAAACATACTCTCGTTTTTACCCGTTATTATGACCGGGTGGAGGTGGAAAGTTTTTTTTTGTTAAAAGAACTAAATTAACTGTATTTGAAAACACAGAAAACTAATGCATATTCAATGATTGACAAACCGAGTCGATGCTTTGAGTTTTTCGAGGCTTTAATTCGTTATGTAGCCCTTAAACGAATTTTAATTTAATTCCTTGACGTAAATTCATTTAGTTAAGGCGTGTAAGAAATCATCAAGGAATCCATTCTAAAGGAATGTGAACAGTCGTACGCTCCTGGAAGCAGCTTTAAAGTTTGCACCTTAAGACAAGATAGACAAATAAGACAAATAGAATTTACTTCTAATTTACAAATTTTTTAGTCCAATCTAGACCTTTCTCCATGTGTGTATTCAGGCCCGGCGGGCAACAACCCCCCCCCCTCCACCCACCCTCCACAACCCCCTCCCTCGCCGGGCCTGTGTGTATTATTTATATTGACCATAATGATTTTAAATTCGGGAAATTGCTCCTTACTGCTTTGCACCTTTTAGACTAATTATGAAGTGAATGGATTCTCCGAAAAGGGTATGCGAAGTTTGTCTAGCCGAAGATAGCACTAATTCCTGCTATTCCCAGTCTGCGCTGGCTCGTTCTGGGCGAGTTGGTGGGCGGACACAGTGTGAATGCGCGATGGAATGACATGCTGAAGTTGTTCGCAAAGACAATGAATAAGCACACGATACAGACGTTTTTCTCAGGTGCTGGGGAAGGGTGCATCCCTATGCATACAAGGAAAACCACAAATAAAGTTTCATAGTTTTTCTCGGACTTCATGAAAACGTATCTAAGGCAAGACGTATGGAAATTGCAACTGCACTTAAATATGCATCGGTGTGCCCATGTGCCTTGGTCCGGATGCAGTGTTGGTGAAAATAAAAACATTTCCTAGGGCTTTTTGATGAACATTTAAACGACAATAGCCATTGCAAAACGTCTCTGTGCACCGCATTCTCCGCCGACTCCTTTCCACCGGTTTACCAGTGTAGTATTTATACCCATTACTCGTAGAGTAAAAGGGTATACTAGTTTCGTTGAAAAGTATATATATATATTTATATATTTATATTTTCTTGATCAGAATTAATAGCCGAGTCGATCTGGCCGATCTGTCTGTCCGTCCGTCTGTCTTTCCGTCCGTATGAACCTCGAGATCGCAGGAACTACAAAAGCTAGAAAGTTGAGATAAAGCATACAGACTCCAGGGACATAGACGCAGCGCAAGTTTGTCGATTCATGTTGCCACGCCCACTCTAACGCCCACGAGCCGCCCGAAACTGCCACGCCCACACTTTTGAAAAATGTTTTAATATTTTTTCATTTTTGTATTGTTCTTGTAAATTTCTATCGATTTGCCAACAAATTTTTTGCCACACCCATAACGCCCACAAACCGCCAAAAACTGTTAGTGTTGAAGACTCTCCTTCGTAGTGCACTAGCTGAGTAACGGGTATCAGATAGTCGGGGAACTCGACTATAGCGTTCTCTCTTGTCTTTATTCAAGAGCTTGGTGCTTCCGGTCTTCATATACGAAGCGCTTTTTCCCTACGTACCTTAAAATGATTATTCTATCTGTCTGCCTTTTATTTGTTTTGCTTTTTACGGGCTTACGCTGGGAGACAGGCATTGCTATTCTTTTACACATATATTTGAATCTTAGCTTGCTACGCTGTGCATACTTTAAAGTGGCTCAATCGATTTTATGTTTTACGCAGTAAATTACCAGTGCGGCCCTGCGCTGTTGATGCTTCACTGCTATTTCACGGTATTAATTTCGTGGGCGTTTGCTGTTCAATTAACTCTTGACCAAAAAAGCAAAAACAACAGTAACAATGACATCGGCAGCAACCAAACTCAAGTAAAAACTTGGTAACAGCTTAAACTTTTGGCATGTCAGACATCGCTTTGAGTGGTAAAAGGTAGCGGTTGCGGGCGTGGCATCGGATCAGACTTACATGGTGGAGCTTCCTTAGCATGCGATTGCTGCTCCCATCAAAGCTAGCGCCAGCTTGTTTGCCACAATCAGGGCCGCCCTTTTGGTCTGCAAGTTGTATAAAAAATGCGCATTTTCGGTTCGAGCTACTACCCCAACTGTAGGCTATTTATAAAATATGCGCTTAAATAAATTGCAAGTTCTTGCAAGCAGGAAAACTATAAGGTGGTGGTTGCTCGCACATTTTACTATTCTAAAGCAATAGTCAATTCAATGGCGTATAGTTGTAAACATGATTCCAACAATATACAATACACATTCGGTTCTACAGTTAAATCCTTGTTCGCTAGTGTGGGATTCTTATTAATATTAGAAGCTTATGCCCTTGATGTGTACTTTCTAAAATTGGCAGACTTACATACACAGTCATTAAACAGTTTTTGTCATTTCAACATTCATTAATTAAATAGAAACTATGAGGGTACCCTTATTTTCAGTTGAAAACGCATTCAGCAAATAGCAAACGCTAGTCCGTCCTAGACTAGTCAGAATAAAAAGTGCAGAAGGCTCCTTGTTGTTTTGAGCCACATTTCACCAATCTAATCAAAGTTTACACATCAATTGTTCTATCCCAACATTCCGATCCCATTTAGTTTTCCGATTTAGCCACCAAACAAACAAATGTGGGAATCTTGCCGAAGTAAACCTAGCAAAGGCAGGGAGCTGAGACAGCATGAATGAGCAATAAGTAAAAGGAATTCCTTGTGTCTCGCCTATGGCCAATCGCCAAAAAGGTATAAAAGTGAAAAATTGTGAAATCTGTCAGCGAAAAATATTTGAATATCGACGAGGACAGGCTGAGACGGGGAAACATGGATGCCTGACTTTCACCGCCGAAGTGAGTGATTGAATGTTGAATCAGCAATTGAAATGCGGAATCACGGCTTTGTTGAACGAACTGTGCGGGCTTTTCCTGTTACCTTATTTGTGTTTCTGGTTTCGATTTCTATTGTTTTCTCAGCTTTCAGTCATTTTCGGCACCTAAAAACCAGAAGTAAAAATACGCGTTGTCTTAATATTGCAGTATAAGTAGTATAATATAAAATCCTTGACAGAATAATTATTATACTTATCGGCGGTAGTTGTAAAGGGCATTAAAAAACAGCGTGGCCAAAATGGTTTTGACTGTTGATAGAAACTACCATGACAAATAATAAATTAAAAATAAAAAAAAGAGAGAATGAACAATAAGTGTACATAAAATTTGATTTATTTGATTTAAATATAAGCTTCATAGAAGAAAACTCCGCTAAAGTCAGATATGCCTATTGTGCCTATTAACAGCTTCACTGTGTTCACTGTAAACATAATGAAGCATTGTTTACCTGTATATATGTACATATATATTTTTTTGTGGCTTCCTAATCTTATATTCTTATATTCGTCTTCAGAAAAACTTTCAATAGTTGCCACTTCACTTTCTTATTTAATATCAATAATATGTCAAGAGCACGTCGGCGATAGTGCACCTCAAAATCTGTTTATAGGCTATTAAGGCATTGAGACATGAACTAGCCATGAATGTAACATTTTGTACGGTTATTTTACTTGTAAGTGCTTCAAAATTAAGACTAACATTATGACAGCTGCGAAGAACAGTAATGAAACAGGACTTAGCAAAACTTTCAGCGAATACCAAAAATGTTTGGCCGTAAAAAGCCAAATTTACGCTAGTCACGACTCTATAATTTGCGACTGTTTGTTTCATCTATTCAGGCTGGTTTTCGAGCGAGGTAAAATGTGAATGTAATAAAAACAACGAAGGCAAGAGAAAAAAAATGATTAAATGTAAAATTGCTCGCACACACAAAGCTCATTAAGGTGTTGAGGCAATGCTTACGGGAGTGGAAAGGCGGAAGGAAGAATAAGCCATAACTGCTGAATGTTGAAACACGCTGGGCAATTACTCATTTAACGATGATCACACTAATGGTCGACGGGAGGTATGAGAACGCCCCTGAAGGCTGCTTGGTGATGTGAATGTTTCAAATCGCTTAAATAAGAAGAATTTCTTCAAATTGGCGATGTCTTGTTTCAGATAGAAAAATAATTCAAGTAAAATGTCTTTAAAGTAAAGTCTTGTCGTCATTGAATGGCGACAACATAATCTTTTAATTTTTCTACAAATATTCTAATTTCGAGGGGTCACTATCAGATGCTCCTTAATAGGCTATTTATGTATGTATATACTTACGCGAATGTATGTTACTCTTATTTAGTTATGCCAGCGTTAGCTAAGTGGGTTTGTTTATTTCAAGACGTGGTGACGAGAGCAAATTAATGAAATCAAGCCATAGTGAGCGCACTACGAGACACATTTCCAAACCAATGTATTTCCTCATTACTAGCTTAGTTGACATTTGTCATAATATACTCAAAAAACGAACTAAATGTTCACTGAAATTATTAAATAACTGAAAGTTTGGAAATAATGATTATGTATCGCTATCGAACGAACTTGACAAAACTAAAAGAAATGAAATATAAACTGAAAGTTTTTAAAAACAGTGAATTTCCGAATTTAAAACTTATTTAACATCTGTCATAAGTTTTAAATTTTACATTTTTTAAGTTATTTTTTTATGCTCACTTAAAAAATATAATTCCGAATTTAAAACTTATTACAGATGTTAAAAATAATAAGAAAAAATGATTCAAACTTAAATTATAATGTTATGTAACGACCTTATACCAACAAACCAAAGTCCCAACATTTGCTTTCTGATTTGCACAACTTTTATTAATTGCGAATTCTTCTATAAATACCGAGAAGCGATAAAGGGTTGTTATACACGTTACTCGTAGAGTAAACGGGTCCTATTTGTTCGTAGGTACATCGAGATCTCAGAAACTATAAATTGGTAACTTATATTTGTATTGTATTGGTATATTGGTGTCAAATTAAAAGATAAAAGAATAATAAGCGTTCTGAATATTAGAACAAATTTCGTGCCCTTTTCTTGTTTTTGGGTCCTATTTGAAAAATCCCCTAGTACTACAGGGTCTACACAGGCTCTTTCGCCGCTACAGTATTCTTATTCGAGCTTAAGCCTCAGCTTCGTAGCAGAGCACCGCCAAAAGAAGCATGAATTGCACCTGCTGGTGCTGTCAGCGGTGACTCACAACCCCCGCACGGGTTGGAATAGCAAGTCTGTCCATCGCAGTCAGCAGCCCACATAAGGCCAGACGATAAAGCTCTATATGTCACTGCAATGTCATTTGGCTGAGCTGGGGGTCCAGGATTCAAATGATTGGGCGTGTATCACAATATTTTCCAATAGTGTGGGCGTAGAAAAAACTTTTTTTTTGCAAATCGATATAAATTTACAAGACTAATAAAAATATCAAAAGATATTTCTAATTATTTCTGGATTGTGGGCGTTAGAGTGGGTGTGGCAGCATGGGTCAACAAGCTTGCGCTGCGTCTATGTCTCTGAAAGCCGTTTTTAAGATCAAGGCGTTCATACGGGCAGACGTACAGACAGGCGGACATGGCCAGTTAGACTCGGCTATTGATCCTGGTTAAGAATATTCATACTTTATATAGTCGGAAACGCCTTCTTCTGTTTGTTACATACTTTTTAATCTAGTAAAGAGTAACGGGTGTAAATATATAAGAAATACATATTTTAAGGGTATTTGTAAATATAAGACTTTTCAATAAATATAAATACGTACACTTGGAAATAGACCTCCTAACAAATTTGTCCATTTTTATACCCGTTACTCGTAGAGTAAAAGGGTATACTAGATTCGTTGAAAAGTATGTAACAGGCAGAAGGAAGCGTTTCCGACAATATAAAGTATATATATTCTTGATCAGGATGAATAGCCGAGTCGATCTGGCCATGTCCGTCTGTCCGTCCGTCTGTCCGTCCGCCTTTCTGTCCGTATGAACGTCGAGATCTCAGAAACTACAAAAGCTAGAAAGTTGAGATTAAGCTTACAGACTCCTAAGACATAGAAGCAGCGCAAGTTTGTCGATTCATTTTGCCACGCCCACTCTAACGCCCACAAACCGCCCAAAACTGCCACGCCCACACTTTTGAAAAATGTTTTGATATTTTTTCATTTTTGTATTAGTTTTGTAAATTTCTATCGATTTGAAAAAAAACTTTTTGCCACGCCCACTCTAACGCCCACAAACCGCCGAAAACTGTCAGTGTGGAAGACTCTCCTTCGCACTTCCACTAGCTGAGTAACGGGTATTGTAGTGACCAAACTTTACACTGCAATAACTCCTCAAGACACCCTCGCCCTAAATTATAGCAGCTTTTGATAACCCAAAAAGTGAGAGAATTGTCTTAGACCAATCAGAACAGAATATGATCGTACGAATGTACAGCTAGGGAATGAAAGCCTATAGCAGTGGCCACCGGCATGCAGCTTCCCAGAGCTTAATTCATTATCAGATAAAACCTCTTGGCGAACGCTCATAATTTTTGACGCTGCCCAATTTAACATCATAGACACGTGGAGATATAATTTAATTATATATATCCAATCCAATAAAAACAAGAGTGGAATATTCAAATAAATTTCCGTGTGTGATTTATGTGAAAGTGGGAAAGGTAAAAAGTGCGATATAGTGAGTTCCCATTTCTAACCCAGTTTTCATAGGGATTCGACCCCAAGGCTTAAGGAAGGCCAAGGCCTATATAAGGGCATTTGGTTGATCTACAGCCGACTTCAACTTGGGCCCAACTTTGCGCACATGGAGTGGATATTTTAGGTCGTGAGTACTAAAAAACAACGATAAATAACAATTTTATGAATTACCTATATTAAAACTCTACAAAATGCCACTCGAACGTCTAAATAAAATAAGATCTGCATTTGGCTAAAGATTGTATAATATATTTACTAATTTTGAATTCAATTACTTATATCTATTTACTTATACTTTACTTTATATACTTTATTTACCCCACTAAACATAAACGAAAGAGAATGACTAGGATAATTATACGTAGGTTAAAATTTGTTAGTTTGTAAAAGAGATTTAATGGAACAGCTTACTGAAATGAATTTATATAAATGGAATTATAATTGAAGATATATTGAAAAAGAATGAATTGTGAATAAATAGATTTAATGGTTTGTCGAGTACTTATGTTGAACACTTTCTTAAATATGTGGTCGAGTTAGTTTGAACTTGGAACATATTGAACAATGTAAATATTTTAAGTAGCATTGTCATGGTAGGGAGGGTTAAAACTTAGGGAATTATAAAATCCAAATTCCCAATACTTATCAGAATCTGTAGCTTATCTTCACACGTGTCGGCGTGTATCCGTAGTATCAATATAAAGCCATTTCTTTTATTAATCAATTATCCAGTTTTAATATTGTTTTTGAATAAGACGCACTTATTAAATGTAGTAGCGTTTCGTACTATCCTAAGCAAAAAGAACCCCGACCTACGGCGAGCTAGACCCGAGCATAGCAAGAGTGCGCATCTCTAGCGAAGGTAGTACAAGGTCCTCTTTATTAGTAATTGCCACCCACTATTAAAAGCCCAGCTGTTAAAATCTGTCGAACTACGTACATACACTACAGTATCAGATAGTCGGGGAACTCGACTATAGCGTTCTCTCTTGTTACTTTTATTATAAAGTTAAGAAAATGTTGAAAACACAATTGTATTTGGCAAAAATAAGTGTTTACTGTTTTAGAACATAGGATCACAGGTCTAATAGGTGTGATTCGGAATGTTCTGACTTATGCACTCCTTACAATAGAAAGACGACTTTTGGCAGGGTCCATGCAGAAATCTTTAAAAATAAGTTTAATTTGGTAGACTAATACGGAATAGCCATAATATAATGGCTATATCCAGACGGCTTTTGAAATAGATAAAGGAAATAAAATCAAGAAAGTTTGATTGATACAATTGATACACTGTCGTCCTATGGAAACCCAAAATCGACCCAGAAGTTTAGTTTTAAATCAAAAAAAACTTCCATTTTTCATTTATGTCTAATTCGATGCGCAGGTTGTAACCGCAGCGCTTAAAAGACCTCCCCTAACTTGCAGAAGACTCCAGCAGAATATCTTGAAATTTCTCGGTTTAATTTCTGGTATCGTAGCTCCTGTAGCTATTGTCTCCAATCCCCCAGTTGCAGGACTTTCCTTTGCGTTTGCTGGCTGTCCATCCACCATGTTTCTTCTTGCCTCTGGGCTTTTTACGACAAAGTCAGTTTTACGACCGTATCATTGCTTTTACGAGGTGTGTTCAAAAAGTATCGCAAATTTTGAATTTTCGCGGGTTACGTATAATCGAATTTCGATTTTTTGTGGCGTTTTGTTGGTATTTATGTCTGTCACTTATGCCGACAAACTCGGCCATTTTAAATGTTCAATTAATTGTTGACAGCTGCTGTGCTTGCACGATTTTTACCTATTCAAAAAAATGGATCAAAGAACCTGTATCAAATTTTTTGTAAAAATCGAAATTAAGCGCGCGGATGCATTCCGAATGTGGACTGTGGCATACGGAGAAGTTACATTCGACCGATGCAGCGTTTATCGGTGGTACAAAATGTTCTTTTTGATGAAATGCGATGATAATTCAAACAAAATCATCACATTTTCATTGCTAGCGGAGTGAGCAGCCCACGCTCTATGTTGGCGAGAGCAACGGCATCGTAAGAAACATTAAATTTGTGATATGCAAAAATAATTTAGTGGGAAAAAAAAACGTGGACGAGCCAAAGGAAAATAACAATAAGTCAAATGAAAAAAAATGTATTAATCAAATATTTGATAAAATAAATTTGATTTTACATTGATGAAAGTTGATGAAAATAGGAAAAGTAAAATCTCTAAATAATCGATGATTTATTCTAGAAATATTGGTGAAAATTCGATGAATAAAGCGAAAATGCGGTAAATGCGCTTAAACAGCGGTGATTAAATGCGATGAGTTTGCTTTTTTAGTGGAGTTTTTGAGATAATTTCCTAAGACATGACTTTGTTAAAATCATCGCTTGTTTTTGTACTAATTAAGGGGTGATTAAGCGCTCGAAATTTTTATTGAGTGGTTATATTTAAGTATGTTTTCCAAACTTAAACTTTTTTCTCAAATCTAAACAATGATATTGCGCTATCGTCGAGTTCCTCGACTATCTGATACCCGTTACTCAGCTATTGGAAGTGCGAAGGAGAGTCTTCAACACCGACAGTTTTTGGCGGTTTGTGGGCGTTATAGTGGGCGTGGCAAAAAACTTTTTTGGCAAATCGATAGAAATTTACAGAACGAATACGAAAATGAAAAAATTTTAAATCTTTTTTCAAAAGTGTGGGTGTGGCAGCTTTGGCCGGTTTGTGGGCGTTAGAGTGGGCGTGGCAGCATGAATCGACAAACTTGCACTGCGTCTATGTCTCTGGATTCTGTGTGCTTAATCTCAACCTTCTAGCCTTAGTAGTTCCTGAGATCTTAGCGTTATTACGGACGGACAGACAGACGGACGGACGGACGGACGGACAGACGGACATGGTCAGATCGACTCGGCTATTGATCCTGATCAAGAATATACATATATACTTTATATGGTCGGAAACGCTTCCTTCTGCCTGTTACATAGTTTTCAACGAATCTAGTATACCCTTTTACTCTACGAGTAACGGGTATAAAATCTAAAAAGTCAACATTTTGATTTTAAAAAATTTTCTAATGAATTTGAATTCTATAGTAATGTCATTGGTGTATCGTTACAGTTTGACAAGCGGCCACATACTTAAACTAATCGTCAATCTATAAGAAACCATTTTTTAAGCCTTTCAAATTCATCTCTTGAACTAACATAACTAACATAATAACATAATTTGTTAACATAAGCCTGCTAAAATAAAGTATGTATGTCTTCATTTCTCTCGCACTTTTATTAGGTGAATAACGGGTATCTGATAGTCGAGTAAGCCGACTATAGTGCTATACCTTGTTTTCCTTAGCAAACAGATGTTGGGTTTAATCGGATTGCGGAAGGAGACTCTATAATGAACCCTAAATAAAAGTACGCTTACAGATACTTGGGCTTGAACTTGAACTTTTCCCACTTAACAATTTATCGTTTTGCTGCTTCTGTCGTTCTGGTTGGAGGAAATACTTGGCATTGCCAAAAACGAAATTGCTGTTAAACTGAAGATGTTACATAAGATTCCTAGGACAAAGTTTTTATTGTTAAGCCAAAGCAAATCCGCAACATCCATAATATAATAGTTTGCTTCGCGGAAAAACTTGCAATGCTCATTCAATGCATAAAAGCGTTTGTCTCTATTTCTCGGGACCATCTTTGGATAGTATCCGAAGAAAAGAAGCAGAGCTGAGAATCGATTGGATTGAAACAGAACACCAATACTAACTCTGCCTTGATTTTAATTTCAGTGGTGAAAAATTATTTCGCTTTCTTTGCAGAGAAATGTTTATGATATCTTTCCTCGAATGGTTCAGCCGCTTAAAATAAATATCTGCAAAGAAATTTCCCTAAAAAACTTTTTGCTTAGCTTTAACAAAATATGCTGACAAATATACTTTAAAAATTGTAGCTTGTCAGAATCGTGCGCTAAGATTTGTTTTAAAATAAGCGGATAAATTAACGTACAATAAAGCAAAAACAATTTAACAACTGAAGGTTAAAAGTGGAATTTCTTTAGAACATGTTAATTATTCTTTTTAAAGTGGGGATATTCCACGAGTACGAATTTTGAAGATTATATCGTTTGCAATCATTTTGAAAGCACATATTAGGTTTCTTAAAAAGTATTAAACAGGTATGTATTTTCTTGATTAGCCGAGTCGATCAGGCCATGTCCATCCGTATTTCTGTCCGCATGAACATCTAGATCTCAGAAACTGAAACATATAGATTATGCATGCAAATGCGCAAGTCTGTGTACTAATTTTGCCACGCCCACAAGCCAAACAAAACTGTCACTCCCATACTTTTGGAAAATTAAAATTTTTTTAAAATGTTTTAATTTTTTCATCGAACTTTATCGATATGTCAGTAAAGAGTTGAAACTCTCTTGTTTTTATCTTGGAGAAGGCAAGCCAAGTATCTGCAAAGTATGTATAGATACAATATAAGACAAAGATGTTTTTTTTTGAATTGATGTAATAATGTTTGTAGCTATTTAGAACTATTTTTGCACGTCTTTTGTGCAGAGCTGCTGAGAGTAATTGTCAAAGGGAAGAAGACGTGACACAAATAAAATGAGATGTTACAGCAACATAAGGATCCGCAGACAGCGGAAAAGGGTACAAGTAGCTGTTCCTTGCAGGCACACAACTTTCGTTTTGGCTTTTTATTTACACGCAGTTTCTTACGGCAATAAGTGGAAAAGAATTTCTTTTGCGATTACATTGCTGG
Organism: Drosophila yakuba; assembly: GCF_016746365.2. NCBI lineage: Eukaryota > Metazoa > Arthropoda > Insecta > Diptera > Drosophilidae > Drosophila > Drosophila yakuba. The sequence continues at coordinate 23,193,386 of NC_052529.2, forward strand.
GCAGTTTCCTAGTATCACAGTGTGTCTGTGTGTACAAAGTTTTCTTCATTTGCGACGCCTTAAGGAGTGTTTAATGAAAAGTTCCACATGGAGGGAACTCCCTATTGGGAAGACGCTCGAACAAGGGACACCGGCCGACCCGGGACAATAAGTGATACCGCGCTGCATCAATATCCTGCTGCCATTTTGTGCTATTTACAAAATGAAATACGCCGCAAGTTTTCGGGATGAAAACTAAAACAGAACCACGAACAAGACCCAAAGTAACCAGAATTATTAAACTTTTGTCTAGCTTGTGTTTACTTTGTACGAGGACGAAAGGATGGAAGCAAAGTCCTGAGAGTGGAAAAGTTTGAAAGAAAAAACAATACCACGAGGAAAATGAAAATGGGATTGAAAAAACCACATGAAAGATCAGCTTAATGAAACAACCTTTTAAGTGATTAATTATAAGCGGGGACAAAACAATAATTATATATGTATACATTATTTAAAAACCAGCCAACATTTTAGAAATGCAATCAGCACACCTCGTTTATTCTCCGAAAAATTTCAAAGGTGAACCAAAGTGTCATAGGCAATTGTGTTGCCTAGACAAGCAAAGGAAAGGAATTAGCTGCCAGCGGACCTATCTCCCCTTACGACTCTGTGATGAAATTCAAGGAGGTTTGCGTGCCTTCAATTGACTTAAGACAACTCTGTCATTGTTTCCCCCATTAAAAGCAATCGCATTAAATCAAATGTAAGTACATACAGAAATCGATCTTTCAAAGGAAAGCACTTCTTTTGGGATGATGAATACAAAAAAAATTAAAATGGCAGACGGAAGTGCTTACATTTAAAATTGAGTGACTGAAACTGCGCCTGACAATGACTTCTGACCTCTGGTAATGAAGCCGCATCGAAGGTGAACACCTGGTTTATTACTATGAATTTAAACATATCGCCTTCAGGTGTACTTCATTTCATTTTTTATATTATCGACCACGCGTTGGCTTTCCAACTAAAAACTTCGCATTCGGATAATGCTGTTTAGTTGACTTTGCCTTTTTGAGGAGTGTTTCAAAGGAGTCTGCCGGCATCTTTGTATTTTTTGATCGCTTTGCAAGCACGGAGTGCAAAATTTTGCTTCTTCACCGACGAAATTTCCTTATGTATGTTAAATACATCAGCCCTTCCCTTCCTTTCGCGTTTGCTTCGGTTCTCGCCGCCCAGGTGAAATTTATATAGTATATAAAATTATATAGCATTCCTTTAACGGTAATGGAATGTCTCATCCTCGTAAAGCTGGAGGCAAGAGATGCTCGAATTATGATTAAGGTATGCACACATTAAAGTAAACGCATGGGTACGAAATAGGTAGTAGAAAAAAAGGCAACCTTAGTTTTTCCTTTTCGGGACTTCTAAACTTCAGATCCTTAGATATATGCATAATCTTAGACGCATCGGAAGGTTTGTATCGTATTTTAGTAACTTATTTGTACCGGAAATCATGTACTAAAATATAGCTTATCTCTTATTTCTAAATGTATAATCAGAAATACCATCGTAGCAGAGTGAAGAGTGAATCGCTGCCTTTGGTGAAAACTTGTGGAAGAAAATTAATAAAGTACTGCTCCATATATGTTTAAAGCGAAAACAAGAGAGAACGCTATAGTCGAGTTCCCCGACTATCTGATACCCGTTACTCAGCTAGTGGATGTGCGAAGAAGAAATTTCAACACTGACAGTTTTTGGCGGTTTGTGGGCATTAGAGTGGGCGTGGCAAAAAGTTTTTTGGCAAATTGATAGAAATTTACAAGACTAATACAAAAATGAATAAATATCAAAATATTTTTCAAAAGTGTGGGCGTAGCAGCTTTGGGCGGTTTGTGGGCGTTAGAGTGGGCGTGGCAAAAATTTTTTTGCCAAATCGATAGAAAAAAGACTAAAATAAGACTAACAAAAATGAGAAAAAATATGGAAACATTTTTCAAAAGAATGGGAGTGTCGACTCGGCTATTGACCCTGATCAGGAATATATATACTTTATATATATATATACTTTGTTGGTATAAATTAATGTCTCGGTAACTATTCTTGGACAGACAGACTGATAGACGACGATCGGTGTCGGACGATCGCACAGACGGACACGGACAGATCGACCTGGCTATTAATCCTGATAAAGAATATATATATAGTTTATATGGTCGGAAACGCTTCCTTATGCCTAATTTTTCTTTTTTTTTACGGCCGAGTCCCATGGCCACACCTCCTGCCCAACCGACCGAGGGGCGCTGCCGTGTATCGTAAGGCTCTAATCGCGGGAAGATAGATGTGATATAGAAGACAGTAAAGAACGAGGAAATATATGTACATATATACTAGTAAGATCTAAGAGTTTGTTAAATACGTTAGTATAGATCGCTTTAAGAACGGCAGAGTCAGAATTAGAGATAAAAGGATAGAATCTATTATAGTCAGAACATAATACTCTGAAGGGATCATGCAACTCATAATTAGATCTACATTGATTTAAAATTAACGGTGCGTAATTTCTAGTACATACTTACATACATACTTTTCAACGATTAAAAAAATAAGTATTAAAATAAGTTATTTTCATATACCTCTACAAAATCATAATACATCCAAAATTGAGGCCAGAGCCTTTTCAGCGGTAGAACGCATATGATGCTGACTATACAGATGTTATTTTAATATTGTAGTGTTCATTTAACATTTGCGTTACATAACATTAACCTTTGATCAATACTTAGTCCGATAAGAAAAAAAACAGCGCCACCTAGTTAGGCGACTCAGGACTCTGATGTGATTGACTGTCATTCCTTAGATGTAGACTGAAAAAAAAATGTATTTATTCAAATTCGGAAGTCAAAGAATAAAATTAAGAAATAAATAAAAATTAACCGTGACTTGCTTTTTAGCAAATTTTAGTTCACACTCATAAAAATGCTTAAAAAAAACATTTTTTTGGCTGTACATTCAGGCACATTCTATTTTTTTCTTTTCTTTTATTTATGCCCGAATGCTAGTTTTACGGCAAATTATCCCTTCATTTTAGGGTAGGTGCCAACGAAAAATAAACACTTATTGAAATACATGCGGAAGGACGTTATATATGGCTAGGTCAACTGGGCTAGTGTTTCTGATCAACAATATATATTTGTGGTGTCGGAATTGTTTTTCTCTACCTTTCACATACCTTTTAACGCTTTTAATATTCTACAATAACCAGTCTTACAACAATCTCTGACCATGACTTCTGTCCCTATTGGCTGACTCTGCCCGGCAAACTGTTAAAGTACGCTCCTGGTTTTTGTTAAGACATTTAAACAGCGTATCCTCTAGTAAACCAGCTTTGCAACTTATACGAGCTCTAGATGTGGGCTTACAAGCATGTTAACTATCCTCCGTGTCCTTAATTTCTCGTCAACCAGTCCGTGCCTGAAATTAATTTTGAAATTAAATTTGCCTTGATCAACGAATTGCAAAGGGCGATGGCTAAAGTACCTGTGTACCGCACCCAAAAGTATGCTACAATATGATTTAATTCCCTGGCTAAAAGTTATTCTCTTCACGTGTATGACTACCTTGAGGTTTATAACTGGCTGTGGTACGTCAGTAATAAAGCGCTGCTCCACGACCTCGATCTGTCTGTTGTCGAAGATCAGGTGGCGTTCCATTCCAGCAGATACAACGAGAGAATACTGACCCAACGAAGCATACTTACCCAACGATTGCTTTACTCAATCCCGATAAGAAGACTAAAGAGAAGACACTTTAACCTTCTTTTAAACTAAAATTAATACAGTTATAAACTCTTGTATGGCTAATTAAAATTAGGCAAATCCTATTTTATATTGGATTTGCTTAATTTCAATTATTAAAATAATAATTAAAATAATAAGAACTATATTAAGATAAATGTTAATGAAGTCTAGGCGAACTACCAACATAAGACTCCCATTAGGTTATACATAGTTCATTTATGTTTGTTAATGTTAATAAAGTGTAGGCGAACTACCAGCATAAGACTCCCATTAGGTTAAACAAAGTTCATTTATGTTTGCTGAAAATAAAAAAAGAAGAGAGAATGCTATAGTCGAGTTCCCCGACTATCTGATACCCGTTACTTAGATAGTGGAAGTGCGAAGAAGAAATTTAAACACTAACTGTTTTTTGTCAAATCGAAAAAAATGTACATGGTATTGATATTTATAAAATATCAAAACATTTTTCAAAAGTGTGGGCGTGGCATCTTTGGTCGATTTGTGGGCGTAAGAGTGGGCGTGGCAACATGAATCGACAAACTGGCGCTGCGTCTATGTCTCTAGAGTTTGCATACTGAATCTCAACTTTCTAGCTTAAATAGTTCCTGAGATCTCGACGTGCGTACGTCGGACGGACAGACAGACGAGCATGGCCAGATCGACTCAACTAGAGTCCTCCTTATATATACTTCATATGGTCGGAAACACTTCCTTTTGCCTGTTACATTATTTTCAAAAATGTAGTATACCCTTTTCATCTACGAGTAAAGTGTATAAAAAAAAAAGTGCATGAGTGTATGTCTAAGTTTTATCATTTAGCTCGCCGTCAACATATCCCACATGTGAAAATACAAATTTGTTGTATGATCCAGATGGATACATTGGCGACCCTTCGGTATTCGTGGTTCTTCTTAAACATAGAATTACTGAAACTCGGATTGCCAATGCTTGTTTCCTTTCAAGGTATATTAGGTCAATTTGAAGTTTAATATTGTTTTTATTGTTGTTTGGAAAAGGTTTGGCTTGTGTACTGTCGAAACTAGGGAAGAACCGATCTTAAAATAGGATTGCTAAAAAATGATGGTGGTATTCATGCAGGCTTTAAGTTAGCACTATTGCAAATTCTTTAAACTTGCATTTATATTTGCAAAACCGTATAATTTAATAAACTGTATACCTTTAGGGAGCTAAAATTGACCACTGTCAGAATCTAAATATGAATTTTAGTTAAATTTTGGAGTCCAAGCCATCGTTTAGCGCACAGCTGGTTCACCTTTTAGCCTTAGCCCTGGCACATGCCCTTTTCATTACGCATCAGGCGGATTAGCAGTCTGGCGGCTTATGGGCGTTAGAGTGGTTGCGGGAACAGGAATAAACATATGAAGACTGTTCCAGGTACGACAAGAAATGTCCCTACACTGCAAACATAATTTAACATTGTTTTGCGTCTTGCTATTCAAATGACTTAAATTTTATGTTAAAAAATCAACCGAAAAAACAAATAGATCAAGGTTAATGATTGACAGAAGATGTTAATAATTTAGTCTGGGCTTTACATTTCTTAGGTGTGTCAAGTTTTTATTGACCAAGGAGGATTAGATATTAGATAGTTAGATACTACATCGGAATTAATAAGTTCTTAATGGCATCCGCCACAATGTTGCAAGCGTGACGATCGGACCAATTAAAGCCAGATATAAAATTATTTAGCCTCCAAAATCTCGGCGAAAACAATGTACTCGTATATGTTTAGTTGATTTAGTTGATAGCGATCAAATAATGTGATCAAATCAGTAGCGTAAAAGTGTAATAATGTATTTTAGACAAGGCTTAAATACTAGAACGTTAAATTAATATTGCAGCTCATATCCAACAATTTATTGTAGAGCAAGACTCGGTATGTTCTTAGTATTTATATTGAAGTTTTAATTTATCTATCAAAAACAAATCCAAATGTGATATTTTGGTGGTGTGCTGAATATACAAATCATATTACAAGTAGATAAAGTGTAATTATAAATAATTGCACTTAGCAGACTTAATTGCGATATATTCTCCGTAATATTTATCGTTTCTTAAACAATCTTTATAATATCAGCTATTTATATGAGCAATATTTGTTGTTTTTTTTTTGTATTACATAATATTTTTATTTATTTTAAAGAATGATTTTCGAAGAACATAGAGATGTGCCTAATATTTGCCTGGTTAAGTCTGCTTCAAGTTTCCAGATCAAGCAGAGCAATCAACGCGCGAGATAGTATCGGCCACTTTTTATCTTCGGTGTCCGTGGTTGGACTTTGCCGCTTTTGTGTAACATGATCATGCTGATTTGGCCTTAATCAGTTTACCAGACACATTTAATGATGGGGCCAACTTTGCAGCTGACCAAACTTGGAAGGGATTTTGTCTGATGCTTTTAAAATATAGCACGATGTTTACGTAAGCTTACAGCTGCAATGGCTTTCCGGGAAATCTGCTATAGTTGCAAAGCGCAGAAATAAGAGATGCGTCAGTACAAATAAGGAATCCAATTTTCATATATACATATGTGTATGTATATACATTTGCCAGCCGAAAATGCAATCTGGCCAATTCAGATTTATTGGGACATTAAACGAGTCCCTCAATTGACAAAAGAGCTGATAGATAACATCGAATTTAGTTTTGGGGGAGAAAAAACACAAATGGTAAATTAACCAAGTGAAAAACTCAACTAATTTAAAAACACCAATTGTTGCCCATCACTAAATACGATCCCGAATTCTTTCTGTTCAAACCCAGTGTAAAAATTTTCTTATTTCACTTAGTAGATGTTCCCCTTTGGCCTTTTCGTCTCATTCCATATAAATGAATCGAAATCGAACCGAACAACTCCCAATAACACTCAATTGCTTTTGGCCCTCCATTGTGTATTGTTGTATCGAAATGTGTGAGCATGTCAACGTCAAATACTGTTAGCAAGTTCTATACATGCTGACGCTGTCTTTCAATTCCGTCTATTGTGGACTACCTACTTTGTTTTCTGCCGCATTGGCGTTTTAGCGATTTTTCGTTTCCCTCTCAATTTCTAAGCAGTTTTCGACGCCATTTTATAGTAGTAAGCTGTGGATTTAGTTGGTCTGTTTGACCATTAGTGCCTGGAAGTGTTCTTTGAACTTGCTAGAGCCACTTGTCACTTTCGTGGTCCCGTAAGCACCTGTTTTCCGCGTCGACAAAGAAAGACTGCACAGCAGAAGTATTTCTTTACGTTACAGCATTTGAGCAACACGCTGTCGGCTTACACTACTCCGGGGTTACCTGTTTCAGTAATTCAGGCTTTTACTGAGGAATAGTTAGCTGTTAGAAGTTTTGTAAAGACTTTTTGCTAACGCAACAGTTATTAGTTCTGAAATGTGTTTGGAGCAAGCTCCATTGCGTCTCCACGTTCAGCAAAGTGACCAAACTGGTCGCATGCCCTATGAATATCCCCTCCGTAAGTCCATTAGCCCAAATAAATTCACTTATGCTGCACCCAAATCACTTCAATTATGCCGCCAGCATAAGAGGATTCACAGCCCATAAGGTCAGGAAACCAGGTCCAGCCCGGAAAAGCGGCTTAGGATTTAATTTCCTGTTTCCACTCATAACAGGCAGTTCCCCGTTCTCCTGAATCTCCAGTCGCTAGTCTCTTTGGTCCTAACCGAAGATGTCCCGTATTTAAATGTGCCCATACGCAATGATGCATGGATGGCGAACAGCTTTCTACCAGCCGTATTTGCCTAAAAGAGGTTTGTTTGTAAATCCTTTAAGTGATTTTAAGCCATCGTCGCTCATGCAACCAGGCAAAGATGAAAAACCTGTAGATCTCTGACTTCCCGCTGCTGCAGCTCTATTTTTTGCCACGACAGCTGCTGCACAATTTCCCTAATTAAATGTAAATTACAAAATGATTTCATGCAATGCTGGCAAGGGCGGGCTAAAGATCGTATGACGAAGTTTCACGGGACGGAAGTAAATGACAAGAGGCGTTGACATTGCAAGTTAAAAATTGTAATTTTCCTGCTTATTACAATATTTATGCCGGCTAAGCAGTTGCAGATCCACAGACGTGTCCTTGTCTGGTGTCCTGGTATTTGACCTTTTGCCACTTCTTTTTTGCTCCTTTTTACGTTGTTGAATTGTTTTCTTATCATTAGGTCTGATGAAATGTAAGCCAAGGAGGAGGTCAAAGTTCTTGTCCTTGCAGCGGAATGGCAGTCATATCCGCTTCGCTCAGACAACACGAAAGTTAAAGCCGGTCAGCGAGTTCGCGACTAACAGCTACCGTGTACCGAAACTCCCAACTAGCGGCTTAAGCATACCTTCAGCTTGGGCTGCCATGGCGAGATGAAAATTGCTTTCTCTCCAACCCTTTTTGACACTCCCCCACAAAAGATTTAATTTCTAGGAGTTCTGCGATTTTTATTTTGTTTATATCAATACAAAGATACAAAGCGTAGGAAACGTGAGTCACAAATTGAAATGACTCATGGGAAAAATAATGGACAAGTGCAGTTAAAATTTAGAGAAACAATTGAAACCTTATTACCACGCAATGAGGAGAACAAGTTTTAAAAGCTAAAAAAAAGTCCCAAAGTATTAATCTCTTCAGTTCTTTGATAATGAGTTCAAATCTTTCTTGAGGAATGTGGTCCTAAAGTCAATCCGCTTAATTTCCTGACTGAATATATATATAATTTAATTTCAGAAATTGAACTAAAATAATAAATTAAATAGACAGCAGTCTGTAGCCCAAAAGATTAAATGAAGTATTGATTTTGAAGTATAAATTATGGTTTAAAAGGAGAGACTATCTGATACCCATTACTCAGCTAGTGGAGGTACGAGGGAGATACTTCCACACTGACAGTTTTGGGTTTTAAGTGGCGTGGCAAAAAGTTCTCTTTTGTATATCGATAGAAATATACAAGACTAATAAAAAACAAGAGAGAACGCTATAGTCGAGTTCCCCGACTATCTGATACCCGTTACTCAGCTAGTGGAAGGGAGAAGGAGAGTCTTAAACACAGTTTTTGGCGGTTTGTAGGCGTTATAGTGGGCGTGGCAGAAAGTTTTTTGGCAAATCGATAGAATTTTACAAGTCCAATACAAAAATGAAAAAATTTCAAAACATTTTTCAAAAGTGTGGGCGTGGCAGTTTTGGGCGGTTTGTGGGCGTTAGAGTGGGCGTGGCAACATGAATCGACAAACTTGCGCTGCGTCTATGTCTTGGGAGTCTGTATGCTTAATCTCAACTTTCTAGCTTTTGTAGTTCCTGAGATCACAGCGTTCATACGGACGGACAGACAGACGGACATGGTCATATCGACTCGGCTATTGGTCCTGATCAAGAATATATTATATATACTTTATATGGTCGGAAACCCTTCCTTCTGCCTGTATACCCTTTCAACGAATTTAGTATACCCTTTTACTCTACGAGTAACGGGTATAAATAGGAAAGCATATTCCAAAAGTGTGGGCGTTGCAATCTGCAAACAGTATGCTTAATTTCAATTATCTAGCTTCTATCGTTCCTGAGATTTCGAAGTTCATACGGACAGACGGCTATTGATCCGGATCAAGAATATATATACTTTATATGGTTGAAAACGCTTCCTTCTGCCTGTTACATACAACGAATCTTGTATACCTATATCCTGTATACCTTGTAACGGGTATAATAAACTGTGAACGCAAAGAAGAGCTTATGTATACTCTTACTTTAAGGACATATAGAAACGAAATATCTTGACGAATAATAAACGAATATTCAGTTAAATACGAATGCGTGGCCTAAGTTTAAACCATTATTTTAATGCTAATTTTAGGTTGTCATCCTAGTTTCGAGGTAACAATCAATACAAGTAACGTATTGAATGTTGTTATTCGTGGCGAAGTCAATAGCTTCAACTTGGTTAGACGGCTAAACTTCTTGTTTCAAGTAGATTCAATAGAAATTTTTTATTTTATTTAACGCACGAGTCCCATGGCCACACCTCCTGCCCAACCGACCGAGGGGCGCTACCGTGTTGCTCGAATCGCGCGAATATAGACGCGATATAGAAGACAGTAAAGAACGAGGAAATATATATATACTAGTAGGATCTAAGAATTTGTTAAATACGTTAGTATAGTTCACTTTAAGAACGGCAAAGAGTCAAAATTAGAGATAATGGGATACAATTTATTATAGTCAGAACATAATACTCTGTAGGGATCATGCAACTCATAATTAGATCTACATTGATTTAAAGTTAACGGTACCTAATTTCAAGTAAATCTGCTTGGAACAGTGAAGTTTAGCCGACTAATCAAGTCGGGACTATCAACTTCACCACGAATAAGTTTAAAAATAAACCTGGTCCAAGCAAGGTTCTACGGTTAGCTAAGGAGGGTAAGTTAATTAGCATTAGTCCACTTGAATAAGGAGGTAATCTAAGGTTTGCATCCCAATTAAGGCGCCGTAAGGCAAATAAATAATAATAATAACAATAAATTCCTTTGACCACCGTTTTATAAAACCAAGCACACCCCTGGCCTTATTGACAATAGACGAAATATGGTCTCAAAATTTAAGTTTAGGGTCCAGAAGAACACCAAGATCATCAACATGTGTTATTCTGTCCAAAGAGCACCCACTTAGAGTGTAAGTCGCGTGCATTAAGTTGGCACGACAAAAGCTCATAACTTTACACTTAAAGCCATTTAAGTTTAATACGTTATCACGGCACCAGGTTTGAAAGCTATCTAGATCGGATTGTAAGTCCAAATGGCGAGAAATGTCCTTATACTGGATACATAATTTTGCTTTATTATTAAGGGAAGGTCGTTAATAAATAAGGTAAAAAGGAGCGGACCTAGGTGGCTCCCTTGTGGGACACCGGATGTGACTCGGAGAATACAAGAAAGAGGATATTTAAAGAGGACCCGTTGCGTCCTGCAATTCAGATAACTTAGAATCCAATTTAGGAGATCAACAGAGAATCCTAATAAATCAAGTTTTTTAATAAAAGAGAATGATTAACAGAGTCGAATGCTTTACTAAAATCTGTATAGACGACATCCGTTTGAAGATTATTTTTAAAGCCCTGAACTACGAAGGAGGTTAGCTCCAGAAGGTTAGTAGTTGTTGATCTGCGTTTCATGAACCCATGCTGACATGGTGATATAATAGACCTACAAAGGAGCTGCAAGTGATAACGTATTCAAATAGCTTAGGGATAGCAGACTATTGGAGATTCCTATGTAATTGCTTGCATCCGATTTGCTACCTTTTTTATGGAGAGGAATCACAAAGGACTCCTTTAATATATAGGGAAACTGTGAAGATTCCAGAGATAAGTTGAACAATTTCAGTAGAGGTTTGCACAAGGCTTCCGCACAGAATCTAAGCACACAGCCAGGAATTCCGTCGGGACCTGGCGAATAAACAGGCATAAATTGCTGAAGATCATAAAGCAGTGAGCTTTCGTTTAGAGTGGGACAGAATATGAAATTCGACTTTGATACCGCGTAAGAGTAAGGCCGTTCGGAATGAGGTAACGTAGAATATGTGGTTTGAAAAAACTTGGCAAATAGATCGGCTATTGCCTGAGCGGATGTTACCGTAGTATTTTTAAAAAATAACGAGGAAGGGTAGCTGGTTGTTTTGCGCTTAGTGTTAACGAAATTATAGAACTGTTTGGGATCCTAAGCGAACTGGAACTTACAACGGTTTAAATAATTCTAATAACATTGAACATTAAGCACGGTAAAATTTAACCGAGCACATACATATTTAGAAAATATAGATTGAGAACCGATATTTTTAAATTTGTATAAAGTCTGGACTTTTCTAAGATGTGTCAACTCTTTATTAAACCAAGGAGGTTTGTTAGAGATAGACGGATAGTACATCGGAACACAAGAGTTAAAAAATGATTTAATTGCATTATAAAAAATATTTATTATTTTGTAGGAATAAAGATCGGACCAATTAAAGCCAGATATAAAAAGATTTAGCTTCCGAAAGTTTGCCCTACGAAAACAAATAATTCGTTTGATTTTCACCTCGAAAGATGGATGGTATGGATCTTCTGGTTGACTAAGAGGTGCTACTCCAGTCAGAAACACATTTTCTGGACTTGTAACAAAGCATAGATCCAACAAACGACCAAGAGAATTTCGAATATAATTAACTTGCGACAACGATATGTCGAGCAAGCCGTCAATAAAGTCATGCTTTGCTGTAGGGAGAAGAATGTTCGACTGTTCTTCTGTGGACCACTTAGTGCCTGGTATATTAAAGGGTAGACCTAACAGCAATTAGGACTCCACTCCCCGCCTAGAGGGCCGATCATGCAGGAAAGGGTATCTGAATACAAGTTAGTTAGCTTACTTACTGATAACAGATAGAGAGACTAGAGCTTAGTTTTTTTAATAAAAAGACGACGAAAGCCACGCCAAAAACTGCTGATCAGTCCTTTCAAGCCACCTTTAGTTTGGCGTATAAAGAGTTTTATTTCATTTGCAACCCCTAGGCAAGTATCACAACAGTATTTTAGATCTGGGCCTTTTGCCGTCATCACAGCGCACTTAGTGTGCACCAATCTATCACATAGCCAACAGGTCATTTTTGACTGCTCAGGCTTTATTACCTGACGGCATTTGTTATGGAAGCAGACAACATTAGAGTAAAAATCTCAGCTAGTAAAAGTAAGAACTAGAAGCTGCAACATTTTCTGAAATATTAGTAGAAACTGGGAAAAAAATTATAAAATGAAAACAAATTTAATATTTTTTTCAAATGTGTGCGTATGTTGGCCGTTTTGGGCGGCTTGTGGGCGTTAGAGTGGGCTCAGAACTACCACGCTCACACTTTTGAATGTTTTGATACTTTCTCATTATCTTTATTATTCTTGTAAATTTCTATCAATTTGCCAAAAAAAAAAGTTTGTAGTTTTGGGACAGAAAAGTTAGACACATACATATTAAAACATGCGTTACCTACATTAAATTACATTTGTAATTACATTTGTAATTACATTTGTAGTTCACCCAAGGCTTTTTGGAATAAGGCTTTTCGGAATGCAAACCGGCAAGTCAGGCTACCCCCACTGCTACACGTGTTTTGTTTACTCTGCGTTTAAGTATTTAAATGGATTTCTTTTAGAGCCAGAAAGCCGACTGAGCACGGCTACTAACACGACATGCTTCCTTTGGTTTTTGCGCCTGCAACACAACCATTTCAAGCCCCTTTATTTCAAACACATGTCTTTCGAGCTCAGGCATTTAAGCCTTTTAACGAGTTTCTTGGAATGATTTCCAACTAGCTAAATTTTTCCGACCTTTTCCTAATTTTTTTGTCTTTTCTCTTTAGAATTTTCTGCTCGGCTATTATTAGCTTTTCTTACTGAATTGGTCTTACCTTTTCAATTTTTTTACTGCTGTATTCGACCATCCATATTAAATATTAAACCCATCTTATGTCACTGTGAGTTAACTAGTTCCAAGTTTATTTTTAAATATAACAATTATTCATAAAAAAATATAGTGTTACTTATGAAAGTATCAACAGCTTTATTACAAAACCGAAAAGGCATTTTAAATCTCCGTCACAATGCATCTGCAAGAAAATGAGTGAAGCAGAACTGAATGAACTAATAACCTTTTAGTATATCTGTTACTCGGTATATAAGCTGCTTTGAAAAGAGTGTATAACTTAGAAAAAAGCGTGTACATATTATTTGTATCTGATGGACGAGTCTATCTAGTCATGTCTTCCTGTCTGTCCACGTGTCCATTTGTGGGCTATTAAAAGGTTATTTAAATATCATTAACAGAATATAAGCAAGTAATTTAACCTCGTGTGCGATCTGAGCCACCTTATTGATATCTAAGCCATTCGATTTCTACTACAGCATTGGCCTTGCTGCGAGTTTATTTATTTTGTGCCCATGCAACATTGTTTCATAAAATTTGATTTAAAGGGCATCCAGGAAACCGAAAAATTGTATTTATTTGTTCGATTTTATTTATGGCAAACTTTTAACGCAAACTCACTTCTCCAAAATTCAATCGACAAGTACCGTATTTGTCAATTGAAAACTGAAATTTAAATATACCTTTAAATGTATAATAAATATATATTCACTAATGATTTTGGTCATCTGATTCTTAATCTCGTAGGCTGTATTTTTTACCACGCTGTATTTGCGTTTTTACACGACATTTGATGGATACTAATGTAATATAGATAACGGTATCTGATTATTTTATCTGATTTTGAATTGTGTGCCTGAATGAAAAAAAAAAAAACAGCTGCTTTAAATGCTTATAACAGCTGTTGCAATTATTGATTCACCACGTCAATAGAGGCTAGTGGTATAAAAGATTACATTTTAGCCATTTCTGCTAGTACCGATTTGTTAACCACACACTAATCATACACCCCTTTGTTATGCATCGCTATTGGGCCCTGTCTTACCTATCCCTTGTTGGTTTGGTATTGGTAAGGACTAGTCCGAAGGAAGTTCACTCGGACTTGTTTTTTGGAGATAAGTCCGCTCTAAGGTCCAAGTCATATATAGCTGAGGCCTTGCTGACAAAAACTACAACAATAGCATCAAATTTGTTTTTTAAAGTCATTACAACAACCAGGCCATCTGTGACAATCAGGCAGGATGTAATCAAGACCAAGGATAAGTATCCTGTAAGAACTGACTCCCACCGCAAAAACCGCACACATAACAAACAACAGTCAAAAAACAATAAAAAGAGGCGTCTTAATCTTGCCGCAGCTAATGGAAAAAAAGAGCATAGTCCGCATAAAATATTGAATGACAAAGGACTGCAAGGAAAGACTTCTGCATTTCCGAAGTCAAATCGGACTAATCCTGTATCAGGAGGCAAAAATAAGCCTAATGGAACGGTCTTTCTGGAAGCCAAGAGTATGTCTTTGAAAGATGTAAGTGAACAGAACTCACAGACCAGCAAATCGTCTGACGACATGCCTAGTGCTTCCTAGTCTCTGACAGTATAGATTTAAAAATGTATGTCCTGTAAAAAAAACAAAGTATTGGAAAGATTTATATAAATGTAATAAATTAAATTAACTGCAAAATGTATTGGCATATTTGGTTCCCCAAGCTGTTGCCACGCACAATCTACAGCTCACAAGCTGCCCAAAACTGCCAAGCCCACGCTTTTAAAAATTTTGTTCATATTTTCAGTTTTGTAGTAGTCTTGTACATTTCTATCAATGTGCCAAAAATCTCCACGTCCACTCTAACGCCCACAAACCACCAAAAACTGCTACGCCCACAGTTTTGAAAAATGTGTTGAAGCTTTAATTTTCATAGTTGGTGATTTTCTATCGATTTGCCAAACAACTTTTTCCTATGCCCAACACCCAGAAACCGTCCTACAATGCCCCGCTCACACTTTTGAAACTTTTATACATTTTTTTTTTCATTTTCATTTAGTTTTAGTTTTTCCCTATTTCTATCAAAATGCCAGAAAAATTTAAAAAAAATTGCTCGTTTGCACTGGGTAACGGGTATCTGATAGTCGGGGAACTCGATTATAGCATTCTTTCTTGTTTTTAGATTTAGATTAGAAATGGCTAGTCTGGTAAATCAAACATATGCTGCGTACACGTAAAAGTTTTTTTTAGTTCTCAAGATCGGAATTTTCTTATGGACAGCATTCCTAATGTATGCATTTCTTATATATATATATAGTGGTTTAACATAGATAAAATAGACAGACAGACAAACAAACCGAATAAAAATGTATCTTAAAAGTTTACTCAAAATCCTTATCTTTAAAATGCATCGGTTTTTAATTTTCTGTAATTTTACACTCAGCCATTTTACCACACCCTGAGCCATTGTGTTTTTAAAGGTTTTGCATCCAAATGTATTCCCTGAAATGGACTTACGTTGAGAATTTGCTTTGTGCATTGCCTTTGTATGCACACCACTTGTTCCTTAAATGTCTGGTGTCCGTATACCTATATGTAGTATATGGAGAGATGGGCGCACTTTCTTTCAAAATTCCAGCTGTTTGAGTTCGTAGAGGTTTTGTCAATAAGATTAGACCAGACACGACACATGGCATGCATTATAACTAAGAATACTTTTTAAATAAAATATATATTTTTACATTCGGCAATCAGCATTCATCGGATATGGTTATGTTACCCAAACCACGGAAAGCATTTAAACCAGTTCCAAATTCAAAATATAGTGGACATTTGTTTTTTTTACTAATTTTTAAGGTCGGCAGCCTTAAGAAAATTCCGTAAATGGGTCAAACACTCATTTTCGGTAAGTACTCCCAATGTCCCTAAAGTGGCATAGTAGACAAAGCGCGCCAACGATCAGTGGGCTTTAAAAGATCGAGAAGGAAATTTTTTTTTTTGAAAAAGCAAAAATTTACCGCAATTTTTCAGAGCCGCGAGCCCGCCAAAAATTATCCTACATCAAAACAGAATAGGCTAATAAGGAAAAACAAAAAGTACTCGAATAGGGAAAGAACGAATCGGTAAACACCTGGCATCGCGAGAAAGATACATCAAATTCCTGGAATTCGAAAGCGCGCCAATTCTGGCGCAATAAACAAAAACCGCTACAAAAGAGAATATTGGAAAAAAATAAATAAATAAAAAGTGATCGGAAATAAAAGGAAAGCAGTTCAAAATAGTTTACCGTTAAGCGGCACAGCAGCTAAAACTACACCGTTGACATCTACCATAGTTACCAGAAGCTAAGGGGCTGAAGTCAAGGTAAAGAATTTATCGAACCAAAGAGAGAGAACGGTATAGTCGAGTCCACCGACTATCTGATACCCGTTTCTCAGCTATTGGAAGTGGGCAGGAGAGTCTTCAGCACTGACAGTTTTTGGCGGTTTGTGGGCGTTGGAGTGGTCGTGGCAACATGAATCGACAAACTTGCGCTGCGTCTATGTCTCTGGAGTCGGTATGCCTAATCTCAACTTTCTAGCATTTGTAGTTCCTGAGATCTCGACGTTCATACGGACAGACGGACATGGCCAGATCGACTTGGCTATTGATCCTGATCAAGAATATACATATATACTTTATATGGTCGCAAACGCTTCCTTCTACCTGTTACAGACTTTTCAACGAATCTAGTATACCCTTTACTCTACGAGTAACGGGTATAACAAACCGAACAAGAGAGAACGCTATAGTCGAGTTCCCCGACTATCAGATACCCGATACTCAGCTAGTGAAAGTGCGAAGAAGAGTCTTCAACACTGACAGTTTTTGCCGGTTTGTTGTTTGGCAAATCGATAGAAATTTACAAGACTAATACAAGAATGAAAAACAAGAGAGAACGCTATAGTCGAGTTCCCCGACTATCTGATACCCGTTACTCAGCTAGTGGAAGGGAAAAGGAGAGTCTTAAACACAGTTTTTGGCGGTTTGTAGGCGTTATAGTGGGCGTGGCAGAACGTTTCTTGGCAAATCGATAGAAATTCACAAGACCAATATAAAAATGAAAAAATATCAAAACATTTTTCAAAAGTGTGGGCGTATCAGCTTTGGGCGGTTTGAGGGCGTTAGAGTGGGCGTGGCAAAAAGTTCTTTAGTAAATCGATAGAAAATTACAAGACTAATACAAAAGTGAAAAAATTTCAAAACATTTTTCTAAAGTGTGGGTGTGGCAGCTTTGGGCGGTTTGTGGGCGTTAGAGTGGGCGTGGTAAAAAGATTTTTGGTAAATAGATAGAAAATTACAAGACTAATACAAAAATGAAAAAATATCAAAACATTTTTCAAAAGTGTGGGCGTGGCAGTTTTGGGCGGTTTGTGGGCGTTAGAGTGGGCGTGGCAACATGAATCGACAAACTTGCGCTGGTTCTATGTCCCTGGAGTTTGTATGCTTAATCTCAACTTTCTAGCTTTAGTAGTTCCCGAGATCTCGACGTTCATACGGACGGACAGACGGACGGACATGGCCAGATCGACTCGGCTATTGATCCTGATCAAGAATATATATACTTTATATAGTCGGAAACGCTTCCTTCTGCCTGTTACATACTTTTCAACGAATCTAGTATACCCTTTTACTCTACGAGTAACGGGTATAAATATCAAAACATTTTTTAAAAGTGTGGGCGTGGCAGCTTTGGGCGGTTTGTGGACGTTAGAGTGGGCGTGGCAAAACATTTTGGCAAATCGATAGAAATTTACAAGACCAATACAAAAATGAAAAAATATCAAAACATTTTTAAAAAGTGTGGGCATGGCAGCTTTACGCGGTTTGTGGGCTTTAGAGTGAACGTGGCAACATGAATCGACAAACTTGCGCTGCGTCTATGTCTTTGGAGTGTGTATGCCTAATCTCAACTTTCTAGCTTTTGTGGTTCCTGAGATCTCGACGTTCGAACGGACAGACGGACATGGCCATATCGACTTGGCTATTTATCCTGATCAATAATATATGTATATATTTTATATGGTCGGAAACGCTTCCTTCCGCCTGTTACATACTTTTCAACGAATCTAGTATACCCGTTACTCGGAGAGTATAAATAGCAGTCGCGACAGTGTTTGGTGATCTCAATAGTTTTGTTTCTTAAGCAAATCGTGAGCGACTTTGGTTTTATTTTTATTTCTTTGAAAAAACAAAAAAAGTTATAAATTAAAAAAAAATTTTTCTAATTGGTTTTGATTTTAGAAAAGCGCAACTTGTTCTTAGTTTTAGAAAAAGGTCCCTAGAATTAAGAAAGCACCTGCCTATACTTATAGCTACGGACCCTTAAATCATGGCAATTTTTCTAAGCTCAAAAAATCAATACTTTTTGTTATTTTATTTAGGGAATGTCGGTAATGTCTTTGTATAGGAGCTAAAGAGGTCAGCTGTTAGACTCAGCCCGTTTAAGGTTTTATACTAGCTGCAATAGTCGCAAGGAAGATAATAAAATTTTTGTTGAACATATTATTAAATTGATATTTCATAAGAAGAAAGTTTAAGTAAAATTAATGTTACCGGAGTTTATTTACTATCTTGTTTTTATCAACAAAAGCTTCCTTACTTCCCCATATATTTGTAAGTTTTTGGGAGCTTAGTAAATTTATAGTTGATCAAAATCACATTTACAGAATAAGTAATCTTCCAAGCTACTAGAACGCTTCAGGAGCAGGTGCAACTAACTCCTTCTGTGTCTCCTTAGTGACTTCCGATGCTCACTAGGTCAGACACCTGCTTATCTTTCCACAACAGAAACATCCCCATGCCTTACAAATGATTAAGCAAAGGCTGTTTTGCCGCCTATGCTGTACGCCAAAGAACAGCTGGCGATCCGTGAGCCATTGGAGTCCCTCCGTTTTCACAGTGTTTTTCCGTGGCTTGTCGATTTGTTTCTTTTGGCCGCTGTCCAGTTGCTGATGTGGTCGTGTTCGAACACTTCCAAAAATAAACCGCCATCTAATAGAAAATTTTTTAATGTGTTGTCCAAAACTATATGGGTGCAAGGCTGTCGTACCAAGGTATAAATTAAAAACAGGAATCAAATTTTGGCTCCGGCAAGCTGAATATTGTACACCCTTGAAGTATTTATGTACATGTATATAAAAAAAAACGCAGATGTTTACTTAAGTATACATAATACTATATGATCAAACCCAACGTAATAAAGATTTTCTTTATTTTTAATTATTATTTCCAGCGGTTCCTTTATTATAGTGTCCGATTTCGATTATATTAAAACATTATATATTTTAAAAAAATGGTGTATTCTAAATAACAAAAAAAAATGGTGATTAGGTGGTGACCTAAACGAGGTAATTAGTGACAATTTTGAATATAAAAAGAAATAGTTACAGTAGTTTTCGAAAAATTAACGACAAGCTCCAAAGAACTAATTTAGTTCTTTTAAATCTGTTGTTTTATAAAACACAAGTCTCTATCTTCAGGGATTCAGATGGTGAGCTTTATGCATGTAGCTATTTGTAGCAGTTCATCAGCTAAACTAACGGGTGGATTTTAAAAACTCGTAAAACTAATGCTTAAAATAGCGTTTGGATACTCTGTTACAGAAACCCATAAGGTCCAATTGCTCTGATTTGGATAGAAAAGCTGTTTTTGTTGCTTGACCATATTATTTATTCTTTCGTTTGCAAATAATTTTCTATGCTCATCTTTCAATAGTTATTTATCTAAGCTTGCAAACTTGCAAACTCCTATTGGGAATGTTTTTAATCTCACCCAACTCACGCAATTCACATCGTAATCTAACTACGTATGGGTATAGGGCCGTGGGAATTGGCAACTTTATAATTAGCGTCGAATTCACAGCCGTGAATAGGACTGTCAGCCCTGCTAGCATGTGGCTGACGCATTTGTCCCAAACACTTGTTTAATACACCAGCAGCTGCAAGGAAGCCGAACGCCGACGCCAATTTAGGGGTTGTTTCCCTTCCTCGCAGACGGTTCTCTTAGCCATTTGGCTCTTTGGCGTTGGCTGCCTAGCCGCCTTCAAGTTTGTTTCAGTTTCAGTTTGACCGTCGAATGCAGAGAACATCGGGACAACGCTCTTGCTATTGCTATCGGACATCGGACCGCTAAAAAAAAGGCCTGAAGCCATAAAAACGCGTGTGAACGAGAGGCCAACGAAATATCCATAGCATGAGTGAGCGCTTTAAATAGAAAACGCGAGATAACCAACTCGAATGGAACGTGAGTGTAGGGAATGAGTGCTGGGAATATCGCCGTCTAGATTATAGCAAAATTGGCATAATAACCACTTGTGAGCAAATGTAAAGCAATGTAAAGAGGAAAAGAAAATATAAAAATAATTCTTTGTAAAACGTGAAAGTGAATTCAAAAAGTTTTACGTTAAACAGCGCAGAGGACAAAGAATTAAAGGTCCTGATCAATAAAAAACGGTATAAACGTGGCCTAAATATCATAATCATACCCTTAAAACTATACATATGTGATGTGCTTGCAACAAGTAAAAACGCAAACAAAAGTGTTTGTTAATCTTAAATAATTTGTTCAAGGAATAATCTTAAATAGCACCTAGCCACTTTTAAAAAAGCAAGTGTTCTAATATTGGTTGGAAAAACAAAATAGAAAATCTTTGTTACCTATCTATGTATTTATATATTAGTGTGCAAATACAGGGGAACTTTTGTACACAAATATACACATTTTCGTACATTGAGTGTACGCGCTGAAATATGTACATACATATGTGCCTATGTATACAGCAGTGCCGACCGAACAGAGTCGTGCTAAAAGAAATTATATCACTCTCCGAATCCGCTTTCAGAAATAGTTTGCAATGAATTTTCGTTGCTTTATATTGCCGTTGTATAAATGCACATATATATTCACGTATAAATAAACCACATATATACATATGGGAAGACCAGCTAATATAAACGCACACATTTTTAAAACTTATGGGCTAATAAAGTCACCCATGTTTATTAAATAAAAACATTGGTTTTTACCTATTATCAAGCCTAACAATGATTTCAAATAGTTGAACCTAAGCCTCAATAAATCGTTAAGCAAACAGAATATACATATACATTGCGAGAAAGAGTTTTTTTTTAACTATACTTATAATTTCTAGATTAAAATACAAGAGAGAACGCTATAGTCGATGTCCCCGACTATCTGATACCCGTTACTCACCTAGTGGAAGTGCGAGAGAGAAATTTCCACGGTCACCGTTTTTGACGATTTGTGGCCGTTAGCGTGGGCATGGCAAAACTATTTTTGGCAAATCTAGAGAAATTTACAAGACAAACAAAAATGTGAAAAAATATCAAAACATTTTTTTAATGTGGGCGTGGCAGTTTTGGGCGGTTTGTGGGCGTGGCAACCTGGGTCAACAAACTTGCGCTGCTTCTGTCTCTAGAATCTGTATGCTTAATCTCAACCTACTAGCTAGTCCAGACGGACGGGCAGGCGGACATGGCCAGATCGACTCGGCTATTGATCCTGATCAAGAATATATATACTTTATATGGTCGGAAACGCTACCTTCTGCCTGTTACATACTTTTTAACAATTCTAGTATACCCTTTTACTGTTCAAGTAACGGAAAGAAATGTGGAAGTGAAAGTTTTGTGCGTGGCCAAATATTTTTGGTAAATGTTTTGGAGTGACAGTTGTTATCTAAAATTTCAAGCTTTTATATTTCCCAAAATCTCGACCTTCATACGGATGGACAGTCAGACTGACAAACGGACATAGTCAGAATACTATATTTATACTATATAGGGTCGTAAACCTTTCCTTTTATCTGTTACATACTATATAACAAGTCAAGTGTAGTGTATAGAGGGAATGCTTTAGTCGAGTCTCTCGTCAGATACCTTGTACTCAGATAAAGGGAATGCGAAAGAGATGGAGATATTGAAGTTGGAAAGCAACTGTATCCTTGATTACCCAGGAGAACCTTACAACAGCGGATACATTTATTACTTTACACATAAAATATTAATTTACAACAAACTTATGAAGTAAGTGGTAGATTTCTGCTAAAAAATGTTTACTTCCAAAAAAGATTCCACCCTGTCGCTATTGGGATTTGTAATTTGTGGGCGATAGAATGGGCGTGGCCGAAAATATAAAGACGAAATTTTTTTTCATACTATTTATTTATTTATCTAACAGTCGTGGTAGTTGACTATAATTCCTTAAGAACTAAATATTGTATATTGTATATCAACCAAATACTACTACTCACTATTGTTTTTCCATTTTTTCAGAATTTATAAAAATGTTTTCTTGTTATTTATGATAATCTGAAATAATCATTTAAGTTAATCAACCGTAATAGTTTTTGAAACGCAGTAAAATTTGGATACAATGAAATAATGACTTTATGACTGACAACGTTCTTGGATAAAATTGAAAAGTGATTGTGGTACACCAAATCAGTACTCAGATAACATCAACGATACTTGTATGTGCCTACCGAAGCAACATACAATATTAAAGTTCTAAAAATTCTTCAAAGAAAATTTTGCCGTAAACTGACCTTACATTTAACAAGATGGGAAATATGGTGCTAGGACGATCAGGAAAGGCTGTTCCCAAGTCGAATCAACTGGCAGAGAGCAGTCCAATATCCCTATCGCTGGTACTGCTGCTTTTCTTTGCGCTAGTAGATAGCACCAGTGCACAAGTCGGTAAGTTTAAGATTATTATTGTTATTATTAAACACAAATCCAAAGTTTGTAGCTAAGGGCTGACCTAATTTAATAAACAAGGGAGCAGCAATTCTAGTTGACTTAAGGGAACAAGAAAGAACACTGTTTAAAGAAATTAAAAGTGCTCTGCATTTTTGTCTCTGAAATCCGCATACTTAATCTCACTTTCAAGCTTTTATATTTCCTGAGATCTCGACGTCCATACGGACTGACCGACAGGGAGACATGGCTATCGACTCGGCTGTGATCGTTATTAAGTACTATATATGAATATACTTTTCAACGAATCTAGTATAGACTTTTAGATTACGAGTAACGGGTATAAAAATAGGGAACGGTTATAAATAAATAAAGCAGTAATATAATATAAAAAATATATTATAATAACTCATAAATTTTTCTATTATTCTCAATAACTTATTCGACTTTAACTGTATCAGCTACATAATATAGACGTTTCATTTTCGAAACTTAAATTATACATATATGGTCGAAAAACTGATGTACAAGGGTTTTTTTCTCATTATGATATGTTTGATATAGCGGTACCATACGGTCCGTTTCGACTTATGTATATACTACCTGCAATAGAAAAAAACATTTTTGTGAAACTTTCACACATACAGTTTTAAAACTGAAAGACCACGGAAAAATGGACGGAAAGGCAGCCGCACATGACCAGATCGACTCGGCATTTCATACTGATCAAGTTTATATGTTCATATGTATGTACTTTTTGCAATACATTTGTACACTGATAAATTATAAGTTTTATTACAAGTTTTGTATAATTTAGGCGAAAACCAAATGCTTATTCCATGGATGCCAATAAGCTACTGAAATAACTTCAAATTTTAGGTAAAATAAAATTTTAGTGCTGTCAAAATACCAGTGCCAACCACTGTATGCCTTATATTATTTTCAGTTTCTCTTCACTGCTTTTCTTCGCATTCATGGGAATCGCATCTGCGGAATGCTTAAAACATTTGAATACATTTTCCCACATTTGAAATGACGCTTACACTAGAACACCATGGTTGGTTGCATGAGAAAAAGAAATTTTGTAGTCCCAATGGAATTATGGGAAGTTATTTTCCACGCGAAAATAATAAGGACAAAACTTGATGTGATGGTTAGCTCGGAGCAAACGGTACATCGATCCAGTGTTATCATTAAATCGATGACTTTAGAAAACAAGAGAAAAACTATAGAAACAGCATAGAAAATATGCGTAACTTGAAAATAAAACAAGAGAGAACGCTATTGTCGAGTTCCCCGACTATCTGATACCCGTTACTCAGCTAGTGAAAGTGCGAAGGAGGTCTTCAACACTGACATTTTTTAGCTGTTTGTGGGCGTTAAAGCGGGCGTGGGAGTTTTTCTGCAGATCGATAAAAATTTACATTACTAAGAAAAAATGAAAAAATATCAAAACATTTTACAAAATTGTGGACGTTTTCTTGCAAGTCGATAGAAATTTACAAGACTGATACAATAATGAAAAAATATCAAAGCATTTTTCAAAAGTGTGGGCGTGGCAGCTTTGGGCGGTTTGTGGGCGTTAGAGTGGGCGTGGCAAAAAGTTTTTTAACAAATCGATAGAAATTTAGAAGACCAATACAGAAATGAAAAAATATTTAAACATTTTTCAAAAGTGTGGGCGTAGCAGTTTTGGGCGGTTTGTGGGCGTTAGAGTGGGCGTGGCAACATGAATCGACAAACTTGCGCTGCGTCTATGTCTCTGGAGTCGGTATGCTTAATCTCTTATTTCTAGCTTTTATAGTTCTGAGATCTCAATTCTTATACTGACGGACGGACATGGCCAGATCGACTCCGGTATTAACCTGATTAAGATTATATATATACTTTATATGGTCAGAAACGCTTCCTTCTGCCTATTACATACTTTTCAACGAATCTAGTATACCCGTTTACTCCACGATTAGCGGGTATACTAATACAACAGGTGCAAAATGGTTAATTATTTTAAATTAGGAAATTTTGTATGCAGATTTTTGTGCTATGGAAAAGTTATTTAAGGATATATTTACCAAAAAACTAGAGTGTTTTAAAAAGTGGTGGAACTTAATTTACTTATATCGAGCTGCGTGCTAAAATGTAACTATTTATTTATTTTAAATTAGGAAATTTTGTATGCAGATTTTTGTGCTATGGAAAAGTTATTTAAGGATATATTTACCAAAAAACTAGAGTGTTTTAAAAAGTGGTGGAACTTAATTTACTTATATCGAGCTGCGTGCTAAAATGTAACTATTTATAAAATACAAGTTTTTTGGGGGTGGGTTATTACCCACCCTTAGATATTTCATAGATCCTATTTATTGACGGGTATTCTTAAAAAAAAACGTAACATTAGAAAACACGTTTGGTTAAAAACGTACATGTCAAGTATGTAAATTAAAACTTGTATACGTTAAAAACAACAAACTCTCAGAATCGAAGTTCGCAAAAAAGTGATAAACAACTATTTGCTAAAAAGAAACCCAAATGTTTGTACATATTTTTTTCTAAATTGGCAAATAAAACTACAGATACTATAGTCAAGTTTCTCAACTATCAGATACCCGTTAGTCTGCGAGTGGAATTGCGAATCAGAAATTATAAAATTTATAACGATACACCAATGACATTACTATAGAATTCAAATTCATTTAAAAATTTTTTAAAATCAAAATGTAGACTTTTTAGAATTTTTATACCCGATACTCGTAGAGTAAAAGGGTATACTAGATTCGTTGAAAACTATGTAACAGGCAGAAGGAAGCGTTTCCTAACAAATTAAAAAGTATATATATTCTTGATCAGGATCAATAGCCGAGTCGATCTGACCATGTCCGTCTGTCCGTCCGTCTGTCTGTCTGTCCGTATGAACGTCGAGATCTCAGGAACTATGAAAGCTAGAAATAAGAGATTAAGCATGCAGAGACATAGACGCAGCGCAAATGTGTTGACCTATGCTGCCAAGCCCACAAACCTCTTAAAACTGCCACACCCACACTTTTGAAAAATGTTTTGATATACGAGTATTTTCAGATTTGTATATGATATGTAAATTTCTTTCGATATGCCAACAAGTTTTTTGACACTCCCAATCTAACGCCCCAAAACCGTCCAAAACTACTCCTTTGAAACATTTTTTAACTTTGTTTCTTATCAACACATGTAAAGAAATGTGTTTCTTAAGAAGTCATGTTACTGTCAAAGTTATAATATTGTTGTTTTATTTTTTTAGATACCACCATCAGTCAGCAAGAAAGTCAATCCGTTGTTCTACCGTGCCCGGTTAATTCAGAAAAGTGCGGAAAACTCCACTCACTAAATTGGTTTAAGGGAGATGCTCGCATTGCTGCAATGCTTCTCGGAGATAGTAACGTCACGAGTGTTAATAAAGAGTTTGACGAAAGGTAACAAATTAATCAAAGATAGCTTTATGGTAATCTTGTTTAATCATTTTAGAGTAACCGTGGAGCAAAACCCATACAGACTAGTAATTAAGGACTTAAAAATAGCTGATGAAGATATTTATCTTTGTGATACTACATTTTTTATACCAGAAGAAACGTGTGATAACTTTAATGGATATCGAATAGAATTGAGAGTCTTAGGTAAGTAATCAAACTAAACAGTATATAAAGAAATGTATTGTTCAAAAAACCAAACTGCATGAAAAATGAGCTTTATGATAATTTGCACTTAATGTATACATGTACATATGTATTGAGTTACCCTGCAGTACCGTTTATCGCCATCTTGTTAAATTATATTCAAATTATTCATCAACTGAGATGATTTTAAAATAGTCATGTCCTACGAATCAGCATAATGACAAATCATCAAATAAACATAAGCTAATTCAACAATAATCACATATTTTAGTTAAATATATTTTAAAGGGAGAGATCGTTTCAGAGAGAGAGTGTCAGTAAGAGCGGTAATAAATTGTGGAACTGCAGAGTAATTTAAATTTACTTTGCTTGTTTCTGTCTATCATTGCTTAATACTACATGTAATAATCAACGAACTATGCTTAAAACATAAATCTTGTAGATAATTAAAAGTTTAATTTTCAAGACGTAGGTGTGAAGAATGGAATGAATTTTTTGGAACTCACTAACGCAACAAAAAATCAATACCGAATCATACTTCATAGTTCTGTAAAGCAGAAGTACAGTTTTTTGAGTGCCGAATAATATTTCACAAACAAAATTTACTTCGCTTAATCTTCTTTTTTAAATTGTTCTTGTTTCTTAATATTTTCTAAACAGCTAATTCAATTATTATAGAATTCAAGATATTCACTTTAAAACTTTTGTTCTCACATTTTCTTTAGATGCATAAGGGTATCTGATAGTCGCTTTAAATGCACAAAAGCGCAGAAAATAGAGGTAGAAGAAGCATCTTTTAGTCCGTATGTGCTATTCATGGCACCTAAAGAGCTTGGTTTAAGCGTTTCCCTTTACCTATTTCTACTAAAAGAAGATATGTCTTGGTAGCACGGTTAAAAGCTGAAAGCGGAACAAACGTTCCTTTTATAGTTGCCACACTACCTTTATATTTCTCTACTTTTAACCATTCTCCTTCTCTTTCTCTCATTTAAAACACCACATGCGTCAAAACTCCTAATCATATTATATAATACCAATTTTTTTTAAAAAATGAAAACTATAAAAACCAACCGTCCACATCGACTTGGAAAATAATAATTCGTATAAATAATAACATTATGACAAATTAATTAAAACAACAAAAATTGTTTAAATCACCAACAAAAATCTTATTACGACCGTAATATTAAAAAAACACGTGTCCATCCCCGACATTAAAATGTATTGAGTATTATTTTATTTGCAAAATCCTAATTCGCATTCCATAAATATTCCGACAAAACGTTTTTATGTATTATTGATTTCATTAATATATCTGCGTTATAAAAACATAGAAAACATTGGTAAAAAAAATCATTAATAACTTAAATATATATTGTGTTTTTAGCTATAAGACCTAAGCAGGGAAGTAGCTTTTTTAATCAAATTAAAAAAAGTTCGATAAAATATACAAATATTTTGTTTGGTTTTTGGATTATTTTCTAAATTTATTGTTTATAAAAATATATATTCTAAAGTGTTCATTAATCATGATACGAATAATTTTTAATAACAGTTTTCATTCATTTATATTTAAGTTTAAGGGATAGTTTTATTTTATTATATAGCATACATACATGATTTATTTTAAATCGCATTAAAATATGTTTATCCATCTAAAATTATACGTCACTCAAATACAAACAACACAAAACCGCCACCAATTTGTATATGATGGATAATAAACGCGCGTATTCAGTGCCACCCACTGAGGTTGTTATCTTGGATGCAAAAGGAGATCGACTCGAGAACGGCCGTGTAGTGGGACCCATGCAGGAACGCCAGTCCCTCAAAGCTACTTGTACTGTAAGGAACACCCGACCTCAACCTGAAGTGAGCTGGTTTCGTGGAACAAAGCGTCTAACAACTTGTAAGTATTATATTTGTACCCGTTACTCGTAGAATATAAGGGTATACTAGATTCGATGAAAAGTATGTAACAGGCCGAAGGAAGCGTTTCCGACCATATTAAAAATATATATATTCTTGATCAGGATCAAAAGCCGAGTCGATCTGGCCATGTCCGTCCGTGTGTCTGTCCGTATGAACGTAGAGATCTCAGGAACTACAAACGCCAGAAAGTTGAAATTCAGCATGGAGACTCCAGAGACAGACACAGCGCAAGTTTGTCGATTCACGTTGCCACGCCCACAAACCGCCCAAAACTGCGACGCCCACACTTTTGGAAAATGTTCTGATATTTTTTCAAATTTTTGTTAGTCTTGTAAATTTTACTCGATATGTCAAACATCTTTTTGCCACGCCTACTCTAACGCCCACAAACTACCAAAAACTGTCAGTGTGGAAATTTCTCCTTTGTACTTCCAATAGCTGAGTAACGGTTATCAGATAGTCGCGGAACTCGACTATAGTGTTCTTTCTTGTTTTGTAATTGCGTTTAATTTTACATTTTTCAAACAAAATACCATATTTTTATGCTTTCTTTTTGATTTCTTTAGATTCCCCCACTCATGACTTAATCAATGGTCTTTATACCTCAACACTCGAGTTGGATTGGCAGTTGTCCCGCGAAGATCTTGCTCAGGATTTTGAGTGTCGTGTGAAATCCGCAGCCATACAAAATGTTACTGTAACTAAGTTTAGCGTGGATTTACAAGGTACTTTAATAATCAATACAAAATTCAACGATTGCTTTGACATGTCTAAGTAATATTTAATTTCTTGGAATATGGAATAAGAATACAATTTTAATAATATTATTTGTAACATAATTTTGATTCTTTTTTATTCAACAGTTCGGCCAACTAGTATAAATATTAATGGGGTAAAACATCACACAGTACAAGGCAGCAAAGTGGTTTTAACATGTGACGTAAGTTATAAAATGTAATAAGAACTTATAAAAGGTATTAGAAAGCCAGAAATTAACCGAAGAATGGACGAAACAGTTTAAAAGAAACGAAGAACAATCGATTGGTGGATAGGATGTTTGAGGACTTTATAATTTATTTATTGGCATTGACGTCATTCACCTTACTATTTCATACACACTTCAGGTTTAAACAAGAGAGAACGCTGTAGTCGAGTGCTAAGAAGAGTCATCAACATTGACAGTTTTTCGCGGTTTGTGGGTGTTAGAGAGTGTGTGCCAAAAAGTTTTTCGGCAAATCGATAGAAATTTACAAGACTAATACAAAAATAAAAAAATATCAAAACATTTTTCAAAAGTGTGGGTGTGGCAGCTTTGGGCGGTTTGTGGGCGTTAGAGTGGGCGTGGCAAAAAGTTGTTTGGCAAATCGATAGAAATTTACAAGACCAATACAAAAATTAAAAAAAAATCAAAGCATTTTTCAAAAGTGTGGGCGTGGCAGCTTTGGGCGGTTGGCGGCGTTAGAGTGGGCATGGCAACATGAATCGACTAGCTCGCGCTGTGTGTATGTCTCTGGAGTCTGTGTGCTTAATCTCAACTTTCTAGCTTTTGTAGTTCCTGAGATCTCAGAGTTCATACGGACGGACAAACGGACAGACGGACAGACATGGCCAGATCGACTAGGCTATTGATCTTGATCAAGAATATATACTTGTATATACTTTATATGGCCGGAAACGCTTCGGACGGATCATCAAAAAGTGGAAAAAATAAAATGTCAATAGTCTCATTTTCAATTTTTCTTAATCTCTAAAAAATTATGAGCTAGATAAAATAGAATACCTCCGATTTGCTTATTGAAAAGTCTTGCCAATTTCGAAATTTCTTTCTCACACCCTACTTTCTTTCTACTTTATTCTTTTTGACTATATTGTTATCTTTTGATTTATGTTGGTCTCTATGTTTTACTTTTTATGTGTAATTTTAGGGGTTTAATTTTATCAAAAGTAATTTTGCTTGATAATGTGCAAATCTGTATACTTTTTTATAGATTCGTGGGGCGCGACCAGCAGTAAATCTTACTTGGTATAACACAACCACCATAATAAGTTCAGACGAAAACGAAATAACTGAAATCCGGACTAAATCGGTAAAAATAAAGTTGTAAAATTTACCTATTAATAGTATTCAGCAATGATTTTTTTTCTTAGCTGGAAAAAAGTGACGGCACCTTTCATACTCAATCCGAACTCATTTTCAACGCCACCCGCTTTGAAAATGATCGGGTTTTTCGTTGCGAAGCTGAAAATATTGTTTTGCAAATTAATCGCGAAAAACCAATTTCATCTGCCCTCACGTTGGAAGTCTTATGTGAGTATTAACCTTTTAAAAATATATTTTGAAATTTATATATTATGTTTAAGATATATATGTAAGATATATTCATATATATGTTTATACATATATTGATATAATTATTTATATCATTTGTATTTGACAATTTATTTATTTCTTCTATTTTAGATCCCCCCGTAGTCAAAGTCAGTCCATCTGATATAATTGCCAATACAAGTGAAATAGTTCTTCTTAACTGTGAATACGTTGCAAACCCTGCTTCACTGACTCAAGTTGAATGGTAAGTAAGCTACTTCAGTATAAGCGGCAAGAGTTCGAAAATTAAAATAGCTTGCTGTAAAAGCTTAGTAGATAAATATCACAGTAAAAACCTTTAAAATTAAAGATTTAAATTATCGTAAGGCTTATTGTCATTGGCCATAATTTCCAAGGGTGTTGCACCCATGGCTCATCCCTAATACATCTCTCTCTCTCTCTGATCTTACCTTTTATAAGTAATTTTAACAATAAACATACAATTTACATAAATAAATATGGGTTACATCCATTCGTGTAACCATATTACCTGCCATCATCTATATCTGAAGGCCTTTTAAAGCCTTGGAGAAAGTACGAAGTAAAGAAAACATTTGAGACCATATAAAATATATATGTAATTGATCAGTATAAACAGTCGAGTTGACAATGTTATGAACTTCTGTCTGTTTCTAGGCGAATTTATCAATTTTTAATTTATTAGTTTTAAAGCTTTTTGGATAAAACTTTTCCAAAAGTCGTCCTCTATAGGACCACTGAATCATATAGAAATAATCGAAAAAAAATTAAAAAATGTAGTTTTGATCATAACCCGTTCTTCCAAAATATATAAATAAAGAAATTCTAACTTTATTGTTTTCAATCAGAATAGTCTGAATGTTAATGTAGATATTAAGAAAATCATAGTTTCAATGTTCTTGATCATAAAGTGCTCCTATTACTGCAAGGGCTTTCCGAAACTAGGAACTAGCTTCATTTCTTATCTTATTTATTGTGTTTAAAGGTTTTTTTTACTTGACTGTTTACATAACATGTAGTTAAATGACAAAATAAAAACATATATGCTGTTTAAACTTCAGGTATCGCAATGATGATTTGGTAAATGTAAATGATACGACTCATTATAAAGGTGGAAATTCGGAGAATGTGGCTCTTGTTATCAAAGCTACCAACAAAGAGGACATCGGAAATTATTCCTGTCAACTATCAAATAATATTGGCAAAGGAACTTCTGATCACAAAATTAATCTGGACGTGCAGTGTAAGATAATCTACAAATGTTTTAAAACATTTAAATATGCTTAAAACCTTTACTTCAGATGCCCCAACTGTCGAAATTCTTATGATACCAAAGGGACCGGTGAAGGAAAGTGATGAATCAAATGTCACTCTTTTTTGCAACGTGTTGGATGCAAATCCTTCTGTTCTCACCAAAGTAAGGTGGTACGCCAACTCAACACTTCTTAAGGAACTTCCAGACTGCGAAGAAACAAGGGTACGTATATAAAAGACAGCGGTTTTAAAAAATGTATAAACACACTTTAATAGTGTGACGAATGATGTGAATATTCTACATGGCTCATTTAGCAATACTTTGTGCCACGCTTATTTTGAATACAACTTCGAAAAATTTTTTGCAACGAGGTTTTGGTTTAGGAAAAATTTAATTTAACTATAGATAGGTACCATTATGATATACCCATTACTCAGCTAGTGGAAATTCGAACGAGTTTTATAAGGTATATACGGTCGCTTATCAGCTCAGGAGCAAGTTCAGCTTACCGCCAGTGCGCGATCGTGCCTATCATCCTCGGTGAACAACGTAACATTATTATTAGGTATCCAAAGTATTACTTGTGTTTACTGTTAAATATATTAAATTAAAGGCAGCTTTTGCTTAGGCTGGAATGTACATATATTAGCTGCACTTGCTGCAGATAGCTTCCGTGCCTGTTTCGGATTTAACTTGATCAAAATCGGACGTGGACGTGGCAGTTTTGAGCGGTTTGTGGGCGTTAGAGTGAGCGTTAGAGTGGGCGTGGCAACATGAATCGACAAAAGTGCGCTGCTTCTATGTCTCTGGAGTCTGTATGCTTAATCTCAACTTTCTAGCTTTTGTAGTTCCTGAGATCTCGACGTTCATACGGACGGACAGACGGACATGGCCAGATCGACTCGGCTATTGATACTTTATATGGTCGGAAACGCTTCCTTCTGCCTGTTACATACTTTTCAACGAATCTAGTATACCCTTTTACTCTACGAGTAACGGGTATAATTAATATTATTTGGTTTATTATTCTTACTTTTAGGAGGACCTGTGTCACATAGACCCAAGTAAACTCTTGTTAGAGAGTATTGGGAGGGGCTTCTTCTACAATTATTCCTGTGAGGGATTCAATGCTGCTGGCTGGGGTCCACGAAGCGAAGAAAAAGAGTTGTTGGTTGGTTAAGCTGCTTCTAGCAAAGGCATTCTAAAATCACGTTTTTGCTTAAAATGTACGTTTTTTATAGGTGCATTACGAGCCAGGACCTGCAACATTATCTCATTTCCCGTTAGTTGCCGTTAAGAAAAAGAGTGTAACATTCTCCTGTTCTGTAGATGATCCAGGATTTCCAGAATCAAATAGGTTTGTAGCACAAAAGGCCAACCAGAATCACAAAATGAAAAAACCCCAACACGCTCCGGCTATTGACTTTCATACCGTCCAAGCAATGCCGCCGCAGGAGGCCGACATTGCTTTTGAAGCGATGCTGCTACATAAACACCAAAATCCTTTCCAGTCCACTGATCCAACTCAAACATCATTAGGAACACCACAAGAAAGCGCATCTCATCCAGCACATAAAATCAAAGAGACTCATGCTTTAATTGATTTAATGTTAAACCATTCCCTTTGTACATTAATCACGCTCACCACCTACATGCCACAATCACAAGTATTAACTCTTTACACGGGGGTACAACCAAAAAACGACGCCTCCGCAGCATCCTATGCCCTTTACCGAAAAATGGGCAAATTTTCTTTTGTTGCTCAAATAGTTTCGAAACCCAACAGATTTCGTTGGCTACGAGGCGGTCGGGGTCCTCTGCAGGACATTGTGACGAAGGACTGGACGGTGGAGCCAATTGATCTGGATAATCGGTCCAACTATTCTTGCTACGCATACAATGAGGGAGGCAAAGGTGTGATGGCCACAGTAAACTTGGAGGTTCATGCGCCTCCGTTTTTTATTAGGAACTTGCCACAGTACACGGGAATTTTGCACACTTCACCAAATGCAACTTTGACTTGTCGCATCGAATGTGTCCCGCGATGCGACATATCTTGGCAAAAAGATGGTGTGCCCATAGAAAGGAACGATACCCGATATTTTGTTAAAGAAAAATACATGGATGCCTCCCCCGCAACGGGCGATTTTGAAAGCATGCTATCAGTCTTGGTGAGTATGTTAAGTATGTATTAATTTATTTTAACACAAAAACATTAACACATCGGTAAACCTAACTCAAATTAGAATTTTCCGGTTTCCTTAAAAACAATAAAAAGCTAAACCAAATAAATTTTAATTTAACTTTAAATTTAAAACCAAAATATTTAATGAACTGTTCGACATTGATAAACAGTTTTAATATGCCAAAAGGCTTTGCTCCGCAAGAT
This sequence comes from Drosophila yakuba, assembly GCF_016746365.2. Classification (NCBI taxonomy): domain Eukaryota; kingdom Metazoa; phylum Arthropoda; class Insecta; order Diptera; family Drosophilidae; genus Drosophila; species Drosophila yakuba. Next base: position 23,227,917 of record NC_052529.2, read on the forward strand.
TTTATTTTCGGCTTTTATTTGGTTAAGTAAGACCTAATTGATAATACATGCTGTGATTTCAGCATTTTAATATGCCAAATTGGCCTGATTCAAAATTCAATATCGAGGATGATAATGCAAACTACACATGTGTATCAACGGGTAATACAGTCGGCGGAAGCATACGGAGTCGCACCTATTTTGGCATTGAGTGTAAGTGCAAATAAATATTTTAACTTCAAAACATTAAAACCTTGCCTAATAGACGCACCTGAAAATACGACGGTTTCGGAGAAAATTGTTTATGTGCAGGAAGGCACAATACCAGGACGCGTCATTTGCAAATCTCGGGCTAACCCAGGTTTGTTATTGAACTTTTTAACTTTTTTAACTTATTACCCTATACCTTATTACCACAGAGCCTTCATATGATTGGATTTTTAAAAACCAAACTATTGCCAATGGCAATGCATTAATTATTAATACTCCCATGACCCGAAACGATAATGGAACATATACGTGTCTTGCGTATAATAAGCACGGTAACAGCATTGCGAAAACAATAATTGAAGTCCAATGTAAGTGTAAAAAGTGAAATATGTTATTTAAACGTAATTATCTCGTCTATACAAAATATTTTAAAGTTAAGCCACGTTGCGAAATCGAGAGACAGGAAATTGATGACCAGGACACGCTCATTTGTATTGCGTACGGAAATCCTATAGAGGTATGTGTTTCCTTCCATGTTTAAGAGCATCAAACAATTGCATTAATAAGAAAATTTACATTAATGCTTGACTCGAATTGACCGAATTTATATATTAATGTTTTTGAATACAAATTAAAATGGTTAATTTCTCTAATACTGGGAGTTTAGCATATTCCCGTCATGCAAATAGGTATACACGTGCGATCCTTTCCTGGTATTCTCGTCTCTGAAATACTTGTCTTTGACATGTACCAGAAGATCCAAATGGTTCGATTATTATTTAAAGCCCTTAAGTCAAGCTCTAGCACTGAACCGAAAGATTCACAGGCTCACATAGTTGATATTAAGCATTCAGATTGTAGTGGTGCCCCCTTTATGCAAGCATTTTTCAGAAAATTGCCAAGCCCACAAAACACGCAGATATATGGAATTGATTTTTTCTGCCCCGCGATTATAAATTAAATATACATATGTATGTATAGAGAATATACACATATATATGTCGCAGATTTATTTCAAATATAACGACCTTTTCTGTTACTTTGTACTTGCTTATTTCGTTTTGCTTATTCTTTGAATACGCATTCCCTACATCTGTCGACCGCACTATTTTGGAAATTTGACCCCTTTTTCTGGCCAAAACCCATTTTCTGAAAGTCGGAATATTACAATAATATTTAGTGTACGCATTCATAATTGACCAATCTTTAGTGCTGCATACTAGAAATTTTAATAGATGGCGCCACAACAAAGAAATCAGCTGTTAAAAACAGCTGTTGCGCGTACACAAAACAACAATCTGCAACGTTAAGTTTTTCTGTCGTTACAAAAGTTCTAATATCTTTGGAACCAAAGCGTTAATTTCCATTCTGTAAAAAGTATTTTAATCAGTTGGACTTCTATTAGGCGTTTGCAACATTCAATAAAAAAAAAAACTAGTGTTGTCCCAGTAATTTAGTAAAAATATTAGTTGCTTTACAAAAGTATTTTTTTCTATAATGCCTAACTTTGAATAGAGATTTTAAGTGATTGCAGCAGATTGCATCAATGAAATATACCTCATGTTGTAGCTTATTTTATTCTTGTTCAGATTATTGTAATTTAAAAAACCACTTTTCCGATTTTGGGAGAAATTATAGATTTTAGGACTTAACCCTACTTTTCCAAATTCAAAGTAATCTCATGCTAAACGGGAGTTAAACAAGGCGGTTGCTGAATTGTTTTGTTATTTTAATTAGTACTATTGTTGTTAAGTTCTGTAAAATAATTTAGTATATAAACATTATCACGAAATCAGTTGTTTTTGCTGAGATTAAAAAAGGCATACAAAATTAGAGAAAGCCTTTACGAAAATTAATAATATATGTATATATAAGAGATTATGCCACGCCCCTAGTTTTTGGGGTACGTATAGATATGTTTTTGTACAAATTAATCAAATATCTTTCTTCGCTCTGAAGTTATTAATTACAAAAAATAGAAAGGGCGATGCCACGCCCACAATTTTTGGTATCATTAAAGATATGGACTAGTGTAACCCCATACAAAAAACACCAATTGAATATCTCTCCCCGTTCTGGAGTTATTAATTTAGGCCAGAAAAAGTGGTCAAATTTCCCATAGTGGAACGTAGTCAAATCGCGGTCGGAAGCGAGAGAGAGATAGATATATTCCCGTTAAGAATGGGACTAAGGAATTGGGAAAAATGCCATTATGTGTGTTGGTATTGATATGTGTGTGAAATAAGTGTGTTGATATTGCGGGTATACTTAGGTTCTACGCATTATTGCAACTCTGTCACTAATCACTGAGTTTTAAATCGCAAAGGAAGATAGACATGCCTCGCTCCCGTGCGCCGACTCGCTAGAAAGTGACGCAGGCTATACTACCGATCCGATTCCGACATCAGAAGTGGGATCGTCTATTCCTATTTTCAATAATGAAAAAAATTTGCTGACAATTTGGGAGTCGTAAAATCGCCATTTTTCTGAACTGCTATAACAAGTGCAACACTCACAAAAAGATCCAAGAAACTCAAATGCTGTCGTATTGCCAAAGTTAAATCCTGAACGCACAGGTTCAGATCCTGGTGCTCAACGGCGGATTACATATTGTCCGAAAACCAACTGGACGGCAGCGCTCTTGTGATGACCCTCAGCCAGTTGCTGGAAGGGAGCGCGTCTCAGACGTGCTTCATTGGCAAAACATGGACTCAGTTCTGAGAATTGCTTCTGCAACATTTTGTGGGAACAGAGACATTAGCTGCAACACTTATAATTCTGCTAAATGGATGCCCTGCAGAAGGAGAGCGCTTGTCATTATATGGAGGCTGAATGGTTACTTCGCTTATGGCTAGGTGGAAGTCGCTAAGTGTAGATCAAATTGCAGTCCCAGTTGCGCTGGCGCATGCAGCTGAAAAAGACAGACGTTTGAGGCGTTTAATATCAACACTCGGAACGAGTTGCACCAAGAACTGAACTTAACTTATTGATCTGGATTGATTGACTGTCAAGCCTCGGTCTCGAGCTTTTTAAATATGGACTTTGGATTTTAGGGATTGAAGAGAGCTTTGAAGTTTCTGATTCTGATTATCTTTGCATTTCTCTTGGATTCAAGTGCATTGGCTTTTGGATACAAGTGCTCTTAGATTCTTACGATTTCCTTTGTTAAAATTTAAAACTTCTGTTTTCGTGTATGCGAGTCCAAACTTTGAGCGTGGGAACGTGACAATTGTGTGAGGGTTTAGGCAAGAAATGTTTAGATTAAGATATAGGTATTTAGTCTACTAATGCATTGTGGTCCAGAATTCGATTTTATTGGCCTAAAGTCTAAAAATTAAGCTACAGACTTGAAACTGTGTACATTTTGTTGTTAAATCATAAATAGCTTGCACACAAAATTTGGAGTCCGTGGTCGCACGTGGGCCTCTCTTGCATCCCATATTAACTACTGGTATGATATACCAGTATATACCGTATACATATAAATGTGTATACGCGTACATAATCTTGCTCCTGTATTTTGGTGAGATAAGTTTTGGCGTTTCATTTGCTGTGGTGTTTTGGAGTTTTCAAAATCACTAGCAAGAATTGTTATCTTAGACCCCATCGACTTAGTATGTTTGGAAATAAAACGGTCTAGTTGTCGTTTACACTCGGGCAGTTTTCTTTTAATGAATAATTCAAAATTGACTATTTTTTTGTCAATCTCTTCTGTCCTTTTCGATTCCAGATTATTGTTGTTGATTGCGGAATAAACGTAATCTGAAACATAACTTATTTGCCGATAGTCAAGCCTCCAAATGTCCAAGAGGTCGCTATGTCTAAACTCGAACATGCCATTTGTGGCTAGAATGTGTCCCAGGAATTCAGTTTCCTTCTTCATGAACTCACATTTGTCTAGCTGCAGTTTTAAATTAGCATTCCTGAGATTCCCAAAGACTTTCCTTAGAGACAGAATGTGTTCCTCCAACGAAGTGAAGTAAATTATAATGTCATCCAGGTATACTAAACATTCTTTGTAAATCAAATCTTCCAAAAGATTGTTCATACATCTCTGAAATGTTGCAGGAGCATTTTTCAGACCAAAGGGCATGCGTATATGCTCGTAGTGTCCATGTTTGGTTGAAAAAGTTGTTTTCGCAATGGAATTTTTATCCATTTGGATTTGGTGGAAACCCCTGGCTAGATCAATCGTTGTAAGGTATTGGCATCATCCGGATTTATAAAATATTTCATCCATTTTAGAAATGGGGAATTTGTCGTTGACAGTTATTTCATTGAGATTCCTGTAATCCACTACCAGCCTAGACTTTTGTTTCCCAGAGGGAAACATCGATTTGAAAATAATACCTTGTAATTAACTTGTTCGTTGGCCTGATCAACGCTTTGGGGATATTTATAAGGTTTCCAGTAAACTGGATCTTCATGATGAGTCTGTATAACCTGTTTGATAGTACTTGTGAATGTCAAATTTTCTCCTTCTTGTACTGAATGTCTCTATATTCGCATAGGACCTTCTTTAAACATTCACCTTCCTCTACATTTAGATGATCGAGTCTGTATTCGTTACGCTCGCGTAATTCATTATTCATCGCGAAGCTGACTTCATTATTTATCATCAATGAACTTACGATCAAAGTGTTTTACATCATTGTGCACTGTGTTAAGTTTTACTTTTGTAGTGAGTCATTTTGCTAATGCGGTCTTCTTCTTCTGTTTAAGCTTGGATTTAAGGCATAACCGTTTGCTGTTTCGGATCGAATTTCTCCACTGGTGCGGATTCATCCTTTTGTTTTCTCTAACCTAAAATTACAGTTTCCTTCTCCTAATCAATTTTTGCTTTTGTTTCTACGAGATATTTTCGACCTTACATTAAATCATAAGTATCTGAAAATTTTTGGAGAATTATTGTACGAACGGACATATCAAACTGGGCTTCATAATAATACTATTCTTTAATTTTATTGGCCCTTTTATAGTGTATACTGTCATCTATTCTTCTTCCTCCTCTAAGCCTTTTTCCTTTATGATGTTGATAGAGGAACCTGTGGCGTCCATTCCTTGGTTCGTCCTCCCACGTTTCTTGAGTGTCCAAAGCAGTTTGATAAAAATTACGTCCATCGTGCTTTGCCCACTCTGACTTTCTCGTTGTCTCTTTACCGGCCCTTTTACCATTCACATTATTTGAAATTGAAAATTAAGATGATTGTTTTGTCTACCTTGAGTTAAACCCCTTATAAAAGTGTAGTAATTTCCCCTCTGACTAACAAGTACAGGACGAGCCAAGTACTGATTTTGCTTAGTCATAACTTCATTCGGAGTTTGCATGTTAATATTTCGGTTTATCACATTGTAAAAAGTACCATAAATATGATGTCTGCTGTAAAAATTTTATTGATTATTGTTCTGATTAATATTTCCCTTGTTCTTTTGCTTATGCCTTTCTGATTTATCTAAATACTGATTTTCGGGATTAGTCTATATGACTTAGTTCCATTGTGGCTTGTTAAACCCGTTACTTGTAGAGTATACTACCCTAGTATACTAAATTCGTTGAAAAGTATGAAATAGGCAGAAGGAAGCGTTTTCGACCATATAAAGTATATATATTCTTGATCAGGATCAATTGCCGCGTCGATCTGGCCATGTCCGTCTGTCCGTCCGTATGAACGCTGAGAGCTCCGGAACTACAAAAGCTAGAGCATTGAGATTAAGCATACAGACTCTAGAAACACAGACGCAGCGCAAGTTTATCGATTCATGTTGCCACGCCCAATCTAACGCCCACAAACCGCCCAAAACTGCCACGCCCACACTTTTGTAAAATGGTTTGATATTTTTAAATTTCTATCGATCTGCAGAAAAGCTTTTTGCAACGCCCACTCTAACGCTCACAAAACGTCAAAAACTGTCAATGTTGAAGACTCTCCTTCGCACTTCCACTAGGTGAGTAACGGGTATCAGATAGTCGGGGAACTCGACTATAGCGTTCTCTCTTGTTTTAATTTGGAAATAGTATCAATGTCTTTGCGCGCTAGTGACTTGTACATTCTATCTGACAATTTTTGATCTATTGTGGTTTTAGTTGTTCTTTTTAGAATTTCTGTATAGTTTAATGATCAATAGGATCACTTTCTAATTTGAGTTTATCAAAAATATTTCAATATTGCACTTCTAATTTTGACAAATCCGAACAGCTAGCCGGTATGCCGTCGTAGAAATGCAATTCTGTAATCTGTCCCAGTAATGGATTCAGGAAGATGTCAGTGTTGTGGAACTTCCATATTGTTGTTTTTCTACATTTCTTGATGCACAGAGTTTTAAAATGTTATTTAGTTTGGTTTGTTTAAACCCACGGAATTAAAAATTGTAATAAAACTTTGTTTCCGACCGCACGGTATTTTTCTTAGTTAAGAGTGTATCTGACCACACGGGATTTTTATACTCGTTACTCGTAGAGTAAAAGGGTATAATAGATTTTTAAGCAGGATCAATAGCCGAGTCGATGTGGCCGTGTCCGTCCGTATGAACTTCATGTTAGCACGCCCACTCTAACGCCCACAAACCGCCCAAAACTGTCACGCCCACACTTTTGAAAAATATTTTCATATTTTTCACAGTTTTTTTAGTCTTGTAAATTTCGCTCGATTTTCCAAAAAAGTTTTTGCCACGCCCACTCTAACGCCCCAATGCGGCTTGAACGTCAATCAATTCAGATCAATAAGTTAAGTTTAGTTTGAGACCTAAATTAAGAAGCCCGGAGTTCTTCAAAACATAATTTTTTTTTTTTAATTTATTTATTAATTGAAGAATCCGTACATCATAATATTGTATCTTAACATCACAGGGGAGCAATATCCTAGGGGTAACCAAACACTATATACAAATTAGTGAAGTATGAGCAAATATACATATCAGTTTTTCCTGCTATCCAAATGTCTTGGCAAAGCCTTGCCTTTTGAGTCGTCTCAGAGGTCGAGCGGCGATAAGACGTCTTGCAAGAAGGCTGCTGTGACTCAGTAGTCTGTCACTGTATCGACTTGTGTGTCTCCCAATTTGTTCCTCAACTGTGTAGAGATTGAGGTCCTTATGAAGTGTGGAGTTCCGTACGTACCAGGGGCAGTTGGTTATTTGTCTCTATTTTGAATCACTTGGATTCGTTTATAATTTGATTTGGCTGCGATTCCCCAAATCTGGATCCCGTATAACCAGATCGGTACGATACAGTGCGCATACACAGCTCTTTTGCATCTCAGCGAGAGGGTGTTCCTTCTGTTCATGAGCCATCTCAGTTGTTGTGATCTGCGACCACATTTCTTTACTGCATTTTTTAGGTGCGGCCCAAAGGTGAGGCGTTTATCCAGTGTTATACCTATATATATGTTGCTTGCAGCGGCTGGTCTAGGGTAACTCTTCTAGCTGGAGTGGGGGTGTTTTTTTGATGAACGTTTTCAATGTGAATCATAGATTTGTGGTTTTCGTTGCATTTATTTTTAGATTCCACCGTTTACACCAGGCTGCCAGAGCATTAATGTATTCTTGTAGTCCGTTCGCTGCCTCTCTGCTGTCCCCAGAGTTATACACCACTGCGATGTCATCTGCATAGGTTGCCATAAGAGCCTTGTAGGGTGCTTCCATGTGATCGAAGTTCGGGCAAGGGATATCTGCAGTGTACAAGGAGTATAGTAGCGGTCCAAAGACGCTGCCCTGTGGGACTCCAGCTCTCATTGGATATACGGAAAAGTAGTTATTCCTCACCGTGATTTTGAATTCTCGTCCTTCTAGATATGACTTTAATATACAGAAGTAGGGCGCAGGTAGCATGGTCTTTATCTTGCATAATAATCCAACATGCCATACTTTGTCGAAGGCTTGTTGCATTACTATAAAGACAGCGTTTGAGTATTCGCAGTCGTCAAAAGCCTGTAATATGTGCTTCACCAGTCTGTGAATCTGTTCTACAGTGCCGTGTCCTTTCCGAAATCCAAATTGATGGTCCGGCAGGATATTACATTGTCTTACAATGTCATTGATCCTACTGACAAAAAGTCTCTCCCATAATTTAGAGAGGGATGGTAACAGGCTTATAGGCCGATAAGACTCAGGATCAGCTTCTGGTTTCCCTGGTTTGTGGATCATCATGATAACAGCCATTTTCCACTGTCTTGGGAATACTTGGACCCTTAAAATAGCGTTAAAGATAAGTGCTATATAGATGATCGCTTTTATAGGCAACACCATCTGCGTGGCAGATCCTGTCATATCCTGGAGCTTTATGTTTCGGCAGTGATTTAATTTTTTCGGATATTTCTTCTATTCTGATTGGCTTAATAGGCAAAGACATCTGCAATAGCATTTGTAGATACTGGTAAGTCTCTCTTATCTGCTCTGTCGTGGCGAAGTCATAAGGAGTGAAGCGATCCTCAAGGTGGTAGCCGAATGCATTAGCCTGTTCCACTTCACTTTTTGCAGTTTCCCCACCTGGACATCGTACTGGTACCCATAGAAGTGGTTGTCTTTTAAGCGCTTTTGTGCACTTCCACAGCGAATAGTTTGCATCAACTGTGTAGTCCATGGAAGATAATTTTTGCTCAAAGAAATCATTTCTGAGCTCCCTGAGAATGCTTTTCAGTTGCTTTGCTGCTCGGTTCCACATGATTCTGTCCCATGGATCCTGAGTTCGAATTGCTCTCCTTCGAAGTCGTCTTTTGGTTCTGATTAGTTCTCTAGCCTCTCTTGTTAGTACAATTCCATAACTTCTGGGGCATGCCTCAGGCTCAGGCGGCGTAGAAGCAAAAGCCGCTCTATGTATATTTTGCGTCAGATTTTCTACTGCATTCTCGATGTCTTCCTTAGAGCTCAGAACCGTATTTAATTGAAAAGAGTTATCAAGATGTTGTCTGAAAGCAAAAAGATCAGTTTGGCTGTTTATTAACCGAGAGCAAGGCCTAACATAGGAACCTTCTGTTTCTAGAGTAGCAACAAGGGCTACATGGTCGGAGTCTAGATCCCAGTTTTCGCAAATGCTTGTTCTGTCTAAGTTTATCCCATGATACACAGCAAAATCAATGCAGGTAGGGGTATGACTGGGCACATATGGGTATCTAGTTGGCGAACCTGTAGCACTTCTGGCTGAAATGGCTTCAGCAAGTTCTCGACCCCTGGGTGAATTGTACGTATCACCCCATAGCCAATGTCGAGCGTTCCAGTCCCCCCCAACAAAATACCTTTGGCCACAAGAGAGAAGGATGTCACTGAAGTGTCTCTCTTCAATTTTATTTCTTGGTGGACAGTATATCGCGCTAAATTCCATATCTCCCAGCCCGGTGGAGACCTTAACTGAAGACATCTGAATACTTTTCAATAATTCTTTGCGGGAAATGACGAAGGGAGCTCCTCACCAGTACTGCTGCTCCTCCCATTCCGTGATTATGGCTTGAAGGTTTATATGCGGGATAAAAGCTGTATACATGTATCTTAACTGTGTTCCCTCTGTTGAGTCTGATCTCGTTTAGAAGAAGAATGTCAACGCAGTTGTTGTGTGCGAAGAGTTCAACTTCTTTAGCTTTACCTAAAATGCCATTTACGTTCCAGATAAGAATCTTCATTGCGATGGTAAAGCGTTACTATGGAGTTGGAGAGCCGATGTATCAGCAGTCCTTTGCTTCAGTGTATTGACCATTTCATAAACCATTTTTTCCAGCCGATCAAGTCGTTGACTATTCAGTTTGTTTTGTTGTTGTTGATCCTGTTGCTGCTGCTGAAGCCACGACAGGAATTGCTGCTGTTGTTGCTGTTGCTGCCAATTCATAAATTGTTCCTGCTGCTGTGCCAATATTGACTGGACGTCAATCGGGTGTAGCTGTTGTTGTTGTTGCATTTGCTGTTGCCATTCTTGGAACTGTTGTTGTTGCTGTTGTAACAATGCTTGAGCGTCAAGTGAATTATTTTGCTGAGTATTCAGCCGTTGTTGCTGCGATAACTGTTGCGTTTGTAAGTTATATAAACGTCGCTGAGCTGGTCCATTCTTGGAGGGCGTTGTATTAGAATATTCGTTTGCTACTGTGGCGTAGGATACTTTTGTATTTTCCCCAGGACCTATAGATGGTTGATGTTGTGCCATATTTGGGAGTTGTTGTGTTAGTCGCTGATGTTCTGTTGATTGGTTGGTACTCCTACGGCGATTAAGCTGCACGGAAGGAAACTGTTGCTGATCTCTATGATTGAACCCATGATTATTTCTGTTTGAATGATTCGCCTTCTTTACAGGCCCCATAGCTCTGCGGAGAAGCTCCTGGTACTTATGGCATCCTTTATATCTAGCCATGTGATCGTGAGAACAGTGATAGCATGTGGGCAGAGCATCTACAGGACGTGTGCATTGTGTGGTTTGGTGATTTTCACCTCACCTAGCACAATTTGGATGTCTGCGGCAGTATTTAGCTGTATGGCCATACTCCTGGCAACGTCGACATTGTGCAATTTCACTGGACTTTCGCATCCTTTCGATCCGTATTTTCTGTCGGCAAAGGGTTGTAAATTTCATTAATATTAGGGCAGGGCTTAATGTTAATAAAAAAAATATTAAGTTTTTCATCTTTATTAATCCTTGAACTAGGGTTGTGAATGTGGAGTACTTCATAGCCTAAACATTTCAGATCGGCAGTTATATCTTTGTTTTGTGTGCTGTGATGTAAGTCCCTTACTACAATTTTGTGTGCTTTTTCTGTCAGCATTTGGTAAGTGTGAAACTGCATACCAATCTCATCCATATGGCTAACAATCTTTCTGTAAGTGTCACTGTCTTTGGGAAATATTCTAACTGTTTCCCCTTGGTTAGCTTTGACTACAACGTTATCTAGATTTGCCTTTTCTTTTATAAGCTCAAAAAGATCATTTAAGTTGCTAACATTAACAACAATTTGCGGTGGTTTTTTAGAATCTTCGAGTTGATTGATGGCGTTAGGTATTTCCTGAGATTTACTGCCAGTATTGTTTTCTGCAGATTGAAGTTCGTCCATGTGGGCACTAACATCATCCGCACCCTCAAACAGCATGTCTTCTCCGTTTTCTTCATTAGTAAAGATGTCCATGTCGAGAATAGCAAACCTGTTACTAGAGCTTGCCTTCTGGTTACTTGTGGGGGCCAAGTGCAGACCCTGGGTACTGCTCACTCTTTTCGGGTTAAAGATGGGGGACGGTGGCTTTGTATTTTTCCTCTTGCCTGCTTTCCTATTTTGATCATCCAGTAATCTTATGGCTGCATCGCTTAGGTTTTTTGTTGCAATGTCGGGGCTGGTCAATTGGGAGCTTTCTTGGTTTATTACACTTGAACCAGAACAGATGCTGCTCATTGTGGCATTTGCCATTGTGTATATGGTGCTGCTACTGGCACTAGTAAATGTCACCGTTGTTGACTACTTTTATGAGACTTATTGCATGTAATGCGTTGAATTTCAGATCGGCACTCATCTCTAATTTTACTAGGTAATTTTCCAGCTATTGAGAACATTCCATGATCAATCTGCTTCTTTAAAAGCTTAGAGTCATTGAAACCGTTTTCATTCATTGTTTTTATATTAAGTCTTAATATTCAGCAATAAATTTGCAGACCAAATGCAGGCCAAAATCGCCACAAACAGAGCAAAAACAGGTCGGTTTTACTGATAAGCAAAGTTTTTATTGCACCTCTTATGCAGTTCTGCGCGGGGTGAGGTAGATGACTTGCCCAAAGGGCAGAAGCACCGTTTGACTGCACTTCACCTGATGCACTTTGTTTTTGTCAAACTGCCGACACCGCCCAGAGCAGCGCCCAATTAAATGATTTGTGCTATCTTGAGCACAAAAGGGAATGCACCGATAAGCAAAATAGACAATCACTTTTGCATGCGCGCGACACAACCGATCTCTTTGAATGCAGATTTGCGGCCTTCAAAACATAATGATTGCAATTATTCAGTTAATAAAAATTATATTATTTTATCTTATGAATACTGCAAACATATAATTGGCGCAGTCGTTAGGATCATAAAAATCGGAAGTCCTTTTAGTACGGTACTGGTCATTTACAGGATATGCTATACAACTAAACCAGTGATAAAACAGTGATTCCTAAATTAAATTGATCCGCAAAACAATCTACGTGTGTGTAGATTTCCATAACACAATAAGAGAGAACGCTATAGTCGAGTTCCCCGACTATCTGATACCCGTTACTCAGCTAGTGGAAGTGCGAAGGAGAGTCTTCAACACTGACAGTTTTTGGCGTTTTATGGGCGTTAGAGTGGGCGTGGCAAAAAGTTTTTTGGCAAATCGATGGAATATTACAAGACCAATACAAAAATGAAAAAATATTAAATTATTTTTCAAAAGTGAGTGCGTGGCAGTTTTGGGCGGTTTGTGGGCGTTAGAGTGGGCGTGGCAAAATGAATCGACAAACTTGCGCTGCGTCTATGTCTTTGGAGTCTGTATGCCTAATCTCAACTTTCTAGCTTTTATAGTTCCTGAGATCTCGACGTTCATACGGACAGACAGACAGACGGACGGACAGACGGACATGGCCAGATCGACTATTGATCCCGATCAAGAATATTTATATTGTCGGAAACGCTTCCTTGTGCCTGTTACATACTTTTCAACGAATCTAGTATACCCTTTTACTCTACGAGTAACGGGTATAAAAAAGCATTTTTCAATCATACTGATCAGTATTATATGTAAGTTATACGGTCGCTTATCACCTCAGCATCAAGTGCGAACGAGATAGTACAGTTTGGTAAGTGTTATAAGGTATAAACGGTCGCTTATAAGCTCAGCAGCAGATTCCCGCCAGTGTGCAGTCGTAACTTTCATCCTCGGCAAACAAAGTATCCTTGATCAATTCCTTGAGGTGAACTAGTGATACAATATACTAGCCACATAAATGAATAATTGAACCTGAATTAGGGGGAAAACCTATTTTGCAACCTGTAATAGATGGCTGTTTTTTGCTAAGTGCATGCAAACTTGAATAGTATTTTGGAAATTTAGAAACAACTTCATCTACTTAAACTTTAAAAACATAAATACATCGTAGAAAAAATATTAAGTAGTCGAGAACAAATGAAGCAGGTTTCCCGACAATATGCATTTTAAATTTTATTTTCGGAGAGACCAAACAAAAAAGACCAGTTCTCACTCACAAGTACAGTCTGGTCTCCGTTTTGGATAACCCTTCAGGTACTGCTCTTTGCTGCAACAACACTGCTTCCATCTGTAACCGCAGCTTCGTAGTGTTTTCTAGCTGCTATTTTGGACTTCTTGACTCAAAACTGCCGCTTTTTAGTGGCTGTGTATTTGGGACATGCATTTGGGCGACTCCTTACGAAATTCTTTATCTCTTTGTCATCCAATTAATCTATTTCAGCCAAAATTGGATTTCACTTCACGTGAATTCACGTGAAAAATATAGAAATCCCAGCTTACAGACCATCGAAACGTACTATCTTCAATTTGATCCTAATATTTATTTATTACTCTTAATATTCTTGCAGGCTGATTTTTCTTGGTCAATTAAAACTGAAAATGAAACAGACGAAAGCTTGGGCAGCGGAAAAAAAGAAAACTCTGATAAGAGTTATTACATATTACAGACGGATTATGCTATATCCAGGACATACAGATGTGTTGCTAATAATACAGTTGGTTACGGCTCATTTTGTGAAATCGAAGTAGCTGGTACGTAAATTAGAATTGACTAGTTTTCAATAGTTAGAATGTAAAATAAGGTTGCCGATTCGTATGTGAGATACGAGTACTTTTGCATACTTATTGATTGTGCTTATTTTTACTCGTTATTCGTTGAGTTTTTCTAATTCATTAAAAAGTATGTTACGGGTATGTAGAAGAAAGCGTTTCCGCACCATAAAGTATATATATTCCTGGTTAGGAACACAAGTAAAGTTGATTTACTCTGTTCCGGCCATTTGTTTGCCCGTATAAGCTTAAAATTGTTGAGATTCTAGTGAATTTCGTTTTAGAACGTTGTCGTGCCCACCCATGACCTGCAAAAACTGTCACATACACACTTTTGAAAAATGTTTTAATATGTTCTCATTTTATTATTTGTCGTCTGTCCGATTCCTATCGGTATCTAAAACTACAACTCCCACAAAGCGCACAACTGTCACCCCACTTAAAATTGTATTTTTTCATTTTATAGTTCTATTTATCTATCTATATTTTCTATCGATACGCCAAAAAAACATTATACTTTCCCGTTCGCACCTATATCATAGTCGAGAAAATCAACTATTGCGTTCTCTTTTGTTTTTATATACCCGTTACTCGTGGAGTAAAAGCATATACTAGATGGGTGGAAGAGTATGTAACAGGCAGAAGGAAGCCCAGTCGATCTGGCCATATCCCTCTGTCCGTCCGCCTGTCTGTCCGTCCGCATCCAGGTCGAGCTCTCAGGAACTAAAAAAAATAGAAAGTTTATTTAAAGCATGCATTTTTGCCACGCTCACTCCGTGCCTAACGCTAGTCGAGGAAGTCGACTTATCTTATAAAACAGATTTCCAATATGTTCCTTTTATTGCCTAATAATAGTACTCTTCAAGAAATAATACATCATTTTTGTAAGTCCAAATTTTCGAAAACAAAATTTATACTGCAGTTAATATACAAATATGTTATATAACAATATACAAATATGTTATGTAACAATGTAATACTGCAAAAAAGGATTAGAAGAATATGAACAAAATAGCAGATTAATATCAGCATAGTCTAGTTCCGTGACTATCTGATACCCGTTACTAAGCTAATGAAAGTGCGAAGGAGAAATTTCAACACCGACCGTTTTTGACGGTTTGTGGGTGCTAGCGTGGCAAAAGGCTTTTGGCAAATTATGTAACAATGTAATACTGCAAAAAAGGATTAGAAGAATATGAACAAAATAGCAGATGAATATCAGCATAGTCTAGTTCCGTGACTAACTGATACCCGTTACTAAGCTAGTGAAAGTGCGAAGGAGAAATTTCAACACCGACCGTTTTTGACGGTTTGTGGGTGCTAGCGTGGCAAAAGGCGTTTGGCAAATTAATAGAAATTCACAAACTAACAAACAAATTAAAAAATATCATATCATTATACACAAGTGTGGGCATGACAGTTTTGGGCGGTTTGTAGGCTTTAGAGTGGGCATGAATCAAAATTGCGTCTATGTCTCTGGAGTCTGCACGCCTAATCTCAACTTTCTAGCTTTTATAGTTCCTGAGATCTCGACGTTCAAATGGACAGACGGACATGGCCAGATCGACTCGGCTATTGATCCTGATCAAGAATATATATAATTAATATGGGCGGAAACGCTTCGAATCTAGTATACCCTCCAACTCTACGAGTAACGGGTATAACGAGAGAGAATGCTATTTGGAAAAACAAACATAAACTTTAGAAACTGGAAAAAAAATTAATTAAATTAAAAACAAGTTTTAATTTGTTTAAATGTGTGGGCGTGGCAGTTTTCTGCGGTTTGTAGGCGTAGTAGAACGTTTTATCGCAAGTCGATAGAAATTTAGAAGACTAACAAAAAAATTAAAATGTATCGAATAATTTTTTCAAAAGTGTGAAATTTATACATGTATCATTTATAAACGACAACACTTCCTTTGAATCAGTCCAAAAATATCCTGATGCCTATTCAATTGGCAGGTGAAAACCCTTTTCACTCTATAATTCGGTGCCCAGCACTGCAGCGCATAGCTTTATCCGAGACAAAGTCTTCTTTGCCGATGGTACCAGTAGTAGTGATATGGAGCTAAAATCCGGACGTAGATCGGGTTTGGTTATGTATTATGTATTTCCCTTTATAGCATTTCTAATCTCCTTGTTGCATCCAGAGCACCTGACGTTACAACATATGTGGCGGGATTGAGTCAGAAATAATTAAGTTTATCAGATGGTTCTTGCTCCAGGCGATTAGTTGAAAAAACTGATGATCAGGGTGGAAATTAGACAATTTGCTAATACATTTTGTCCGCGCTCACTGTTACACAGCAAAAACCTCCAACGCACACAATTTTTAAAAAAGGTTTAAATTTTATTTTTTCTTGCTAATTATTACCGCACCCCCATTACCTTAGAAACGGATATCTGATAGTCGAGGAAATCGACTTTAGCATTCTTTCTTGTTAAGACAAGACGTTCCTTCATTAAAAGTACAATTTTTTATTTAAGCTTAATTTATTTTTATTTTAACAGCTGCATCATCACTTTTAGTTTGGTGGCAAGGTAAATGCCAGAAAAACTCCCATTCCAAACTAATTTTTTTATATTAATAGATAAAGTTCCAAATACCATTGTCATATAATTCCAACCCATTGTACTAATGCGCCTTGTTATGTTTTACTTTGTTTTTAAACTTTCAAATTTTATTACATGCATAACTAAATAAATTAATAACAATATATAAAGTGCGACCAAAAAGTAAGTAAATTTAATCTTTAAATTCTAATTTACATTTACATATATACATACATACATATGTCTAATATCACGGAATACATTTTTCTTAAAGCTTTTTTTTATCACATTATGAATTCGATCTTTTATCTCTGTCATAAACTTGCTTTTAAATTTTGTAATACGTTAATCTGATATCTTGTTACAGTAATAAAAATGATTGTTGTGTTTTTGGTAAGAGCCGTTTAGCAAGGGCCAATTGCAATTAATTAACAACCAGTAGAAGTCCAGTTATGCTGTTAAGTATATTTGCGGGAAGATTTGAAGTTTTGGTTGTTGCCCTATACGGACAGACAAGAAGATTGACGGACATTGTCAGATCGACTCGGCTATTGATCCTGATCAAAAATGTACCTATATACTTTATATGTTCGGAAACGCTTCCGCAGAAGCCTGTTACATTCTTTTCAACGAATTTAGTATACCCTTTTACTCTTTTGCTTTGGTTATTCATTTAATATATATATTTTGACCAACACAGTTGAAAATCTTTTTATTTTTAAGACCCGTGTCTAACCTAACAATAAGTAATGTTATATTCATTTCAACAAAAACTAAAATTTAATAACACTCTGTTTCTTTTGCAATTTAGAGCAACTAGCATGGTGGCAACTCTGGGAAAAGAACACACTAATCATACTAGTGGCTGCTATCTTGGGATTAATGTTGACCGTAATTATAATATGTTGCATAATTATATGTATTTGCCGTCGCCGTCGGCGCCAAGATAAATGTGAGTATGGTTATTTAATAGCAAAACGATTTTCTTACAAACAATCTATCTAATACAAATTCTAAGCAACAATCAAAGCGAACAACAAAAAAGCTTCCCCAATTTGTTACGAAAAAACATTAAACTGGTTTTTAAAAAAAGGATATTGTTGTTTGGTTGTTTTACAATGAACTCCTAACGTTAAAAAAAGCATGAGCAAGCAACTTTCGCATGATATTTTTTAGACTAAGCTGCAAAATTAGACAGATAGACCGATTTTTACAATTTAATGTCGTCGTTTACAATCTCAAACATTCTGGGCAAGGGACACAAAATTTGAATTTTTTTTGGTACAGTCCAAAACACCAAAAATTTATGCTTTTGGTCTCAGCTGACACCGAAATGGATCACAATTTAATTACAAGTTTTCTTTGCTTTGCTAATATCGACTTAATAATCAAAGGTACCTTAACCAAAAAAAAAGATTGCTATAGTGGACTTCCCAGACCATAAGATAACCGTTACTAAGCTAGGGGAAGTGCAAACAATTTTAACATTTTCTTGAATATCGGAAAAAATTAATTTAAAATAAATAAAAAAGAAGGCGCGTCAAAATGGGCGATAGAGTAGGCGTGACAACATTCGGAAACAAGCTTGCGTTGCGTCTATGTGTTCGGAAGCACAGATTAACATGGCCAGATCGACTAGTTATGCTTATCAAGAATATACATATATAGTTTATATGGTCGGAAATGCTACATTATTTTCAACAAATCTAGTAAGCCCTTTTACACTACGAGTAACGTGTATAAAAAGTCCATGTAGTAAAATTATACATTTACATTCATCATACATCTTACATATTGTCCTCTTTGGGTTCTGTTCTGACTGCTTTACGTGCTAGCAGGTTGGGGGGGGAGGTCAGGTCTGCCCTCAAATGCTCGACAAACCCACAAGAAAATCAATATGAACGAAATTTTATTGCATTAAAAAATATTATTTCTTTATTCAACATGTTCGATATGCTTTACATTTGCAACGGTGCGACATCAATGCACGCTGAATTAAACGCAACTAACTCGCATGTGCTTCAACAACAATTCCACGCATATATGACATACACACTACTACACCTACATATATGTACAGATCTCACGGAAGTGCCCATTAGTTGTATCCAAAGGTAAGTAATAATTGTAAATTACAAATCTTTTTATTAAAAGTTTTTTTAACTTCATATGTTAGTGCACGGGTCTGTACCAAAGTATAAAGCCGTTTCCTTTTTAAATGGGGAATACTGTCAGAAATTGGAAATGAGTTCGACAGACCTTTTTATTTCAGTTTTTAAGTAATAATGGCTAATTCCGTTTAATATACCTTTTTTTTATTCAATTTGAAAAATAATTATTTTAACTTTCCCAATATAAGTTTTTTGTAAAGTTTACCCAATTTAATGGCCATATTTAAAATTATCTCAATTTTGCAGTAAAAATAAGTGCATGCATGATGTTCTTATGCTAAAATAGGCTTTGCATGTACCCTAGAATATCTCAATGTTTTACTAACTAAATTACATTTTTTACCATAAATACTGCACCTTCATACACATCCCAACCCTACACACAATCATCATTAGTGGATTGTCTGATCAGTTAGAAATGTCACGTGTGAGTGGTAATCTATCAACACAGGATAAGTGTAACGCCTTTTTGCCAAAGCCATCTTCCTCACGCTTTATCGGTAACGCACCGAAATCGCCCCCACGCTGGCCAATTCGACCTGGCGTAATGCTTCACGTAAGCAGTAATACCAAAGAAAATCTGACTGTAAATCGAATGACAGTAAAACCGAGCGCCTCCGGTAATGGTAGCGACATGAGCCAGTTGTCGGCTCAATTAAGTGTTGCAACAAACGGAAGCCGGGAAATCTCCGATGGCCCCATTCTAACCGAGTTGTCTGCGGTGTCAAGGGAAAATACAGCTTCGGAGGTTTCTTCTTCAGCAAACCGAAAGGAAGCAACTGTACCGCCTACAGAAAAGAATGCATCTGCATTAAAAATGGCGCCACAAGAAATCTTATCTTTCAAAACCCGCAGTGGTGGCCACAACAAATTGGTTCATATTTGGTCATTGCTTTTTAAAAAATCAGACGATTGCACTCGAGATAGTCAACGGAGCCATGTTAGCCTTTTACGGACTTTTTGGCGCGGAATGGCTTCTAATGAAAATATCTCTGGACTCGAAACTCAGCATCGTTTGAAAGGAATCCGTTGCAGCGGAATTGGTAGAGTATATTAAAAGTATTTATATTTCAGCCTTGTCATATGTTTTCGTTTTTTTATTTTTACCTTATGTTCTGTATACATCAACAAATATCAATCCTATAGTAACCTACAAAAGGACAAAAAAGAGTGTACATGCAACGTCTGACGCAGCATCAAATGAAGAATCATCCTTAAGAGAAAAGCCGAACAACTTCCAGTCGTCCGCGTCTATTCAATTGCCTTCAAACTTGGATGGAAATACATTTAAATTTTTATTAAAAGGACAAAGGAATAATTTTTCACAGGAAGTAGAAAACATATCGTGCAATGTTGCTCCTTCTGTAACGAGGGGAAGCTCTTTGGAACCTTCCACGAGACCTCCATCATTACCATTGAAGAATTTTCTTAATATAACCGGCTGGAGCTGTTCTGGTATTTCCACGATAGTCCCAAACAATATACTCGATAACGAGCCAAGTAAGAATATATACATTTATTCGAATTTACTTAGAATTTGGGTATTTAATATTAAAATCCTTTAATGCAATACAAAATTTCAGCAATAGATTAAAAACTATAAAATAGTTCCTGTAGAATATTTATTGAACTGTAAATATTACTGTAATGTATTTGTATACAAAAACATTTGATAAACTCATCGATTTCCTCAACGATCGTATTCCCGTTATTCAGCTAGTAGAATTACGAAACAGATACTTAGAATTCTTTGATATATCAGAAAAAATCATATAAAAAATCAAAATATGCTTCTCCGCTTTTTCTTCATACAAAAACTGTTTTTTTAATTAATTAGTTCATTAGCTAAAGTTATTTGCTTTTACAGCTTGATGTCCGAAATCAGTGTTTTTTGCGGGAACTGTATAGAGTATAACCCGTTTTCAGTAAAAACCTTTGGGACCAATTCTATTGCAGGTTGCATATGAAGCGAGAAGGGCAGAATCTGACCACTAAAAATAAATAGCAAAAATTTGCCTTTGTTTTTTTTATCATATAGTGTTTTAATTCCATATATCGTACACCATTATTTAATTATTATATATTTTCAACTGAAAATAGATATAAAAGTAATTCAACAAAATATAAAAGGTCGTACCATCAATTCAATCGTAAGTAGAATAACTAAAGAAATTCTATTCACAGATTATCACATTTCTTATACGTAGAATTTAAGAGGTTTCTATCTATAAACTTAATGTTACCATTGGCTTTCGTTTGCATGGTCCTTTAATGTTAATTATTAAGCACTACTCTGATCTACTGAACACGTACAACAAAATATACTTTTAAACCTTGTTTTTACTTTTTAAAATTTATTTCTCAACAAATTTGTATAATTATTTTATTTTCTTTTCTTCTCGTTTGCTTTCCATATAACAAATTAAAATTCGTGGGAATAAATTAAAAAATACAACCAATCCGTACCATAAATGCCTCATATAGTAAACGACAAGTCGTCTTCACTGGGGGAACCGTTGTCGGAACCTGGCGAGTATGAGAATCTTCCATTTCATGGTCTGCAAACGGCACCTAACAAGGTATAATAAAAATATTTATAATCTTCCTTACACTCCATGAATGCTTTTACGAACACTTTTTAATCAATTACCCTGTTACGCATTTTTGTATCACGCATTGCAATAATTTTGATAAAAATTAAAAAAAAAAATAGTTCATCTTTTACCCGAAGATATTAGTGTTTGTAAATCGTACATTTCTTAAGCTATTCATGCTTCGTTTGCCCACATACTTGCTTCATTACTTTTTATCCGCTTCAAGTAAAGTGGGGAAAATGTATTAATTGATTACGATGCACAAACTCCAAATTTGTGGCTCATTACATAGCATTAGTTTTAGGTATAAATTTAAAAGCTAAAATGTTACACATTCCATTTAAAGTGCGTATTTGGCAAATCTTTACTAACGATACGTATTCGGAATCTGTACATTGTAATCAACCAATTTATCGGGTGCAATCAATACAATTTATTCGTTACACAGTGTATTTTAAGACGATACAAAATAAAAGAGTAGCCGCCAAAGAATTTAACTTGTAGTTGACTTTCAAAAATATTGTTTATATCTAAGTAGAAAATCAAATCAGTTACAATAGTTCCATTACTTTGAACACCTATTTTCATTTTGAACTATGGTTATACAAAGATTTCAAAACGGATTGCATATGTAGGTTAGGGCAACACTGAAACTTATTAATGTATATTCAAGACTTAAAAGTGTTTCTATCATTTGAGTGGTTAATGTTAATTCATAATTTATATCTTTATTGTTGTTCGCTAGCAAACACTTTAATACATACAAGAATATGACAATTTGACAAAATGCATAATATTTATAGAATTTTCTTTGACTAATATTTATTAATAAAAATTAAACTAATATTTTTATGTTACCTTTGCTTCTGTGTGCTCCTTGCTAACTTATGATGCTTACGCAATGGATTTGTTAACCAGTTCTCTACTACCCCTACAAATTTTAATAACAACACAAATGCGGTACGCGTTGCTCAAAGACCCAAGACACTGATTGGAAATATCAATCAGCCATCTGTCGGCCATTACCAAGATTGCCAGGCCACTCAAGATCCACTTTTATATCAGCAACAATATTTTTGCGATCAGGACACACAAAATGATCAGAGATCACAGTACAACACAATGCACCGCCCACCAAATAATGTACATTATAATCAATGCCAAAATAAAACAGATTTTAATCCTCAAGATCAGCATAGCCCAAGCAATGGCTTTTCTGAAAGTTACACTGAGTATTACCAGCAGCACCAGCTTCCGGAAAAAATACCAATGCCATTTCGAGCAGGATCGTCTCAAGAATTGGACAGCAATTCGCCTTCTAACATTCATTTATTGAATGGCACAGATCACATTCCACACTTAGCATTGGTTGATATTAACCCATTCCTGGCCGCCGCTAACATTAGAAAATACGATAAAACGAACGAAGACAGTATGACACGTGCGAGACACAACAAAAGCACTTTAAAATTTGAAAACAAATTTTATTCGCTTAAACATCCAGGCGGAACAAAGCTAATAAATCGGGCCCTGGATAAAGACTATTCCGAAGCTGGTACCGCCGCTACTGAATATAAATCTCTTTCGAAATGCAAGATGCACAATTCCTTTGGCTACAATAGACATTGCAGTGTTGGCACGCACGTGCAGCCGATGCGCTTATATGATCCTCCTGCTTATCAGAACATGGTTGTGGAGCACGTAGATGATCAAGTTATAGAATCCAAAGAAGGCGAGGCCAATCTGACAACTGTTCAAATGCACACTCATCCAGGCAAAGAAAAAATAAAAAAGCACCACCATTGGCATCACCAGCACCGGGAAAAAAAAGATGAAGGTCTGGGTCCTGATGTTCATCAAGTGGAGCCTGAGCGTATCAGCATATATCGAAGCGACTCTGGAATTTCCAACAGTTCTTACGAGTCACAGTTCTCAAAACCAAAGAAGGCAACCCTAAACACCACCTCTGGCCCATTAGTTCGAAAGCAGGCACACAAAAACATGGAACTCCAGAACAGTGTGTTCGATGCGTCCTACGCAAGTAATGTTTCTGAAAGCGAGCCACAATTAGATAACAATACACCATCGCATCAGTACTGCACAGCGCAAAGTATTAGCTCTTCGCATTGCAACCGCCCTCAGACACGAAATTGGTACAGCGAGAAGACTACTAAAAATGATTCCGGGCAGCATCAACTTAATCAAAAGTGCGTAGGACTGGATTCTACGCCTTCAGAACGCATTAGCTTAGATACCTCCAGCAGAAGCGAATATTTCAAGTCGGCGGTGCCAGCTGAGTGTAGTACTGTTCAGACACTGAATGAGGTAGGTATATGCAGATAAAAATACGACGTAATGGAAGAAGAAGAATATATAAAAATTCTTGTGTTTTAAGATACACTTTTCTGACAAGAAGAACTGGGATGATATACCAAAACTTGATAGATTCTATTAATATTGGATCTGATCGATAATATCCAATCCTAAAAAGTTTATATTCTTGAACGTCCGTCTGGCCTTCCGCCTTTAACGAACTTCCGTTCGTAAGTCCGTGATCGTCTGTCTGTCCGAATGAATGTCGCGGGAACTAAAACAATAAATTCTTAGTCGATGGGCACAAGAAAACTTAATACTAAAACATAACACTAAACTTTGAATAAGTGCTATATCCACAGATTAAAAAACAATTCTTTTTGCTTTAACAGTTTTATTTTAATTGTATTTTGTTCTTTAAATGTATATGCCAGAAAAATAACGTTAAAACAGTGACGTTTCTTCGATCCCCTTGTGATCCCTATGCTAAAAAAGACCTGATCCAATGACCTTAAAATGTTTTGTCCGAGCCTAATGTCCAAAGCGACTTTCTTGGTATTAGATACTATTTGAGTAAGTCAATTTCGTCCTTAACGAACTTTAAGCAATAAACAAAAATATTCGTTCCATGCATATATGTATCAGAGAGCCGCAACGAGTCAAACATATTTGTTCATACTCGAGTACTGATTTGGACTCTCAATTATTCTTTCGGTTTGATTCATGTATATGAATCGAACCATTTGCCTTCGACCAGCAACCGAAGTAGCCCATACCGTATAGCCGAGTCTGATTCCCTACTTCGTGCACAGTTCGCTGTAATTCAACTGAGTTTGACGCTGAGCATACTTATATTGAATGGACAAGTTGGTCGTGTTGATTGGTACCGATTTGATTCTCTTTTAGACAGAGTATTTGTTCATACTTAATCATACTCGTTGCAGTTCTCTGATATATATATATATGTATATTACTGGTATAAGAGTTTCTTGACAGTAATAATAAAGTAAATAATGTAAACACCCTGTGTTTATTGCATATTCCTTATTCTTTCTTCAATTATTGATAAGTAAAGGTTTTTATTTTAGAACATGTTTCAAACTTTATTTCCTTTCATGATTTTCATAAACGTGGGACACGTGGGCGACAACGTAATCTCAACGCATTTTCAACATAACCCACATAATGCATGATTTTTACAACCTAATGTTTAAACTAACTTCAGAAAATCCAACCACTCGCTATTAATCCATTTATAGTTGAAAATGGAAACAATGAAGTATACACCGGTAACAAAAATAATCAGAAACACCGACGACAAACCATCAGCAACCCATACGAACATATCCAAAGCCACCCATATGCAAGACCTGGCAACCTTTGTGACGTCTCAAGAAAATTCCAGAGTAACAGCTCAGAAACCCTTAAAATTTTCAATTCTGGCTCCAAATCTAACACGAGTGCTCCTCAAACAGCAGCGCCAGAGCATTCGAAAGTCAAGAACGCCGCAAAAATCAGTAGCAAAAAAAACGGGACTGGCGCCAATAGAGAACATTATGACGGAGTGCCAGCTTTAAATAACTTACACGCGTCAAGACTAGGTTCTCTAGCCGACATCGATGATTTTCCGTCCGAAGTATCTTCAAGCGCATTAGTGGGTAATCCCGCAGATGTCCAGTATGATTGCCTAGTGGCGCGAAGGCCTATGCGCATGCCGTTGCGTAAACATCACACCTTCCATTTCCAAAGCACTCAGACAGCCAACGGCAAGCTACAACAGCTGCGGGAGCGACTGCAACTTCAGCTACACGAAAGTAGGAAGGTCGCGCAAGAAGAGTTTTCACCGGCTTTTGATGCGCTGGAATTAAATGAAAAGCATGCCTTCAAGCCGATTTCACCAATTCCTACAATCAGCAATTCGGCAGTGCAGAGTACAAGGGAACAGAAGCAAGACGATTCACCGCAACATGATTCTGCACGTTACTTAAAAGGGGCAGAAGATGATGAAGACCTTGGATACAGTTTCTGTGAAGAGGAATGCATTGTAGAAATCGATATAAATCCCACCTCGGACAATCTTATTACTGCCCCGGACAACAGCTCCTGTACATCGAAGGCTGTTTAAAATACGAAAGAAGGGTGCTCCTAAATACTTTATGTCGCAAAGTAGTTGTGCAGTGCATATTTAGGTATTTAAATAATCGAATAAAGCCTAAGTGACGCAAACAAGGTATTTTTAATTAAGTATACCTAAAAAAAACACATTTATACTCTGAAATCAAAAAATTTAATATCGTTCGTGAAAGAAAACCAATAAAACTAAGCTGTATTGCGTGTGTTAGTTTTAGGATGTACAATACATTTTATACTCGTTAATTGTAGATTAAAAGATTAAAAAAATCTAGATTCGATGAAAAATTGTGTGAAGGTATTGTTTCCGGCCCTTATAAAAATCTATTCATATTAGTTTATTTGTCCGTCTATCCACCAGAACGTCGATCTTTTTGTGAGACTAACAATAATTATTAAAATCTTATTATATAACTTATATTAATTACAATTTGAAATAATTGTATTAGTTTGAGACGGCTCTGACTGCACAGACGCGTAAGCGACTTCGCGAGAGGATTTTCGTGTGCGACGAGCTTTGCTTGATGTTTACTCTTTCTCATCTGGATTTAATCGCTGACGAGTTCGCAGAAACGTTGACTGAGCTCGGTGTATAATTTCAATGTTGGTTTTTGAAGCACTTCCTCATAGTTCACAGCAGTATGCCCAGATGGGTTTTAAGCGGTGTTGTAGAGGAGTACTTTGTATTCCAGAATAGGGGGAGAGTTGCAATTAATAAGCCAGTGAAGATTGGCTGCTTTAAGCTTTATAAGAGTCCTTTTAGATTCTATATGTTGCCGCCAGGTGAGGCGTTTATCTAGGTGAACGACGAGATATGTTACTATGTGTCTGATTGTGGGCTGAATGTATGGCTTAGGGTACAGGGTGGGCATTATCTGTTTAGTGTAAATGTTACATGTCTGTTTTTGGTCTCGTTTTAAGATGACAGGCAAGTATTTCTGTTGCCTTTGCTGGGCATCTGGATCGGCTGAGTATTGCCTTTTTCCACCTTTGAGGATAGTATACAAGTTTTTTAATAGCGTTGAAGAGATGGCATAAGGTCTGAACCGCACACGGTGGGAGTTCTACGATCATTTTTGGTGTCACCAAGTCGGGACTAATGGATTTTTTGGGCTTAAGATGTTCTATGATAGATGCTATCTCGCTTTGGCTAACTGTTATTAGATTTATTGGTGGCAAGTTGTTAGTTACTGCAGGTCGTGGAACACTGGAACGACTGTTTCTGCTGGTGGCTGAATACTTTTGTATGTCTATGTCTACGTGTTGCTATTTTTAGCTGTTCCTCAGCCTTTGTGTGTCGGTGATTCTATCATTCTCTTCTTAGTCTTCGTTTTTCAAGTACTAGCAGTTCGATTTCGCGATTTGTCTTGCTAGGTGTAATGACCCGCTTACTAAGAGTAACACGCGTTATGATTTATAGTTATATATATTCAGTTCGTTTATTTAGATCTATGGTATTCGCACATCCACGCTGCTTGGCAGTCCGCTCAAGAGTAATCCATTCTCTTACTCAGACACTAGGCGATCGGTAGTGTCTCTCCCGTCGCTGCTCTCCCGATGCTTGGTTGTTGGCAACGCCGGTCGCCACATCCCTCCTTTATTAACGAGTTTTAGCTTTAATGGCGGCAGGGGTGGCTGGATCCCGGGGCTTCCTTCTGTGGGCTGGAGTACTGCGTTCTCCGAGGTAGGTGTTGATTCCGGTAAGCTGTCATTTGGTTGCGGCGTTGGGCAGGAGGCTGGATACGTTTGGCTAGCTGGAACTTTCTTAAGATGTGAGGCATTTCTTGTTAGTTTTCTACCACCCCCTTCGATCACCACAATATTATTGTGTCGTTCTAAAACCGTAAATTCCGTCTTGTCGAAGTTTGGTGTAAGTTTGTTTGGGAACACTACGTTTTTCAAAAACACCTTGTCGCCCACTTCTATATCGACTTCCTTTGCCCCTCTTCTTTTGTCGGCTGCCTGCTTTCCCTTATTTTTTTCAATAATATCTTTATCTCTCTCTCCAGAGTCTAAGGTATTCTCGCAGATATCCCCAATGCCCGGTATTTTGTCACGGATGACTCTGTTGAACATCAGCTTTGTGGGCGCAGACCCTGTTGTTCCATGTGGGGTTACGTTGTACATAAGAACGAATTTTTGGATTTCCTCTTTGTAGTTTTTTCCATTTGCGTATGCTATTTTTAAGCGTTTTACAAGGGCTCTGTTCATGTTTTCAACTTCCCCGTTTGCTTGCGGCCAATACGGTGGGGTTCGAACTTGTTTAATGCCGCACGCTTTGCAGTAGTTAGAAAACTCCTCGCTAACATATTGGCGTCCATTATCCGTTCGTAGGTGCTCAGGATATCCCAGTCTACAGAAGATCTCTTTCATTGCCTCTACCAGGGTCGTTGAAGATATGGTTTTAAGAAACTTATGCTCCATATATCGTGAGAAATAGTCAATGAAGACTAGAACATATTCATTGTTGGGAAGCGGACCTAGTAAATCCGACGCTACCCAAATCCAAGGGCCAGTGGGAAAAGGATTCCTGTCCATAGGGGGTGGCCTGATGTCTTGTGATACCAGGCAACAATCTCTGCAAGCTTTGACAAACTTTTCTGCCTCTCTGTCTATTTGTGGCCACCATACTTTGGATCGCAGGCGGCGTTTCATTGCTGTCTCGCCGGGATGTCCTTCTTGGGCTAACTCCAGTACTTTTACTCTCAGAGATGTTGGCACGACTAGGCGGTTTCCCCTCAAAAGGAGCGAGCCAACCGCTGAAAGCTCATTCCGAAACGGGTAGAAGCCCACTGAACTATCGGGCTTCCAGGAGTCGTTCTCCAGGCAACTGATTGCATCCATAATCTCTTCATCCCTCTTTTAAGACTCTGCTATTTCATGAATTGTCATAGATCTTGGGATAGAGCTCTGTGCGACGCGAAGGATGCTGTATTCCGTCTTGTGGTCGATTGGTTCTACCGCCGGTATTTGACAGAGTCGAGACAACGCATCTGATATGTTGTCTCTTCCGGATTTATAGATAACGGTGAACGTATATGCCTGGAGCCGCAGCAGCCACCTTTCAATGCGAGCTGGGGGCTTGGATGTTGGTTTGAAAATGGCTTCCAAGGGCTTGCGATCAGTTACGAGTTCGAAGTGCAGGCCTGCCAGATAGTAGTAAAATTTCTCCACTGCCCAAACCAGCGCTAGGCTCTCTTTTTCAGTTTGGGAGTAGCGTTTCTCCACCTCCGACAGCGCCTTGCTAGCAAAGGTAATTATTAAAGGTTCGTTGTCGAATTTGAATTGCAATAACACAGCCCCAAGGGCAACCGGGCTGGCGTCCGCAATCAC
Organism: Drosophila yakuba; assembly: GCF_016746365.2. Lineage (NCBI taxonomy): Eukaryota > Metazoa > Arthropoda > Insecta > Diptera > Drosophilidae > Drosophila > Drosophila yakuba. Next base: position 23,256,934 of record NC_052529.2, read on the forward strand.
CCGTGTTCGATGCCTTGGATTGAAATATGATAATTTGGGTACCTTGGATAGGAGATTCTTTAGGTTGCTGAAAGCATTTTTCTCGGCTTCGCCCCAGGTGAATTTGCTTTCAGTTTTCAGCAGTTTTCTTAGAGGATCTGTATGACTTGCAAGGTCCGGAATGAACTTCCCGACGTAGGTCACCAAACCGAGGAAGCTCCGCGTTTCTTCTTTGTTCTTTGGGTCTCTGAAAGATCGGATGACGTCAATTTTCTCAGGGTCGACTTCTATTCCCTTGTCGGATAAAATATGTCCGAGGAATTTTAGTTTGCTTGTCTTCCAGATGCACTTTTCTTTATTCAGTAGGACATTATTTTCCTGAAAGATCTGGCATACTTCTTTTACGGTGCTGTCGATTTCGAGGTCAGTTGCGCCAAAGATGATGACATCATCGATGAAGTTCATGGCGTTAGGTACCGCAGATAGCATCTGCTCGAGAAGGCGTTGAAAAATTTCGGGAGCAGAATTTACTCCAAACATCAAACGCTTATAGCGGAAAAGTCCCCTTGGAGTTATGAACGTTGTTATTTCCCGGCTCAATTCATCAAGGGCCAGTTGGTGATAGGCGTCCTTGAGGTCTAGGCGTGCGAAGAATTTAGCCTCTTTGAGTCTGGTCATAAAGCAGTCGAAAGTTGGTAATGGGTAGTTTTCCCGTAGGATTGCTTTGTTTGCCAGTCGCATGTCGACACATAAGCGGATGTCCCCGTTCTCCTTAAACGCAAGCACGATGGGAGATATCCAAGCACTCGGGCCCGTGACTGGTTCAATTATATCTCGACTCAGGGCTTCATCCAGTTTTTCCATAACTTTGCCTTCGAGCGCTGCCGGGATTCGTCTTACTGGTTGTTGAACGGGTTTCACATCATAATCTATGGAAAGGCTTACTTCAATGTTTTTCCATTTTGGAAAAGGCTCCATTTCCTCAATACGGTTAATGTTTCTTCCCAGTCGGAGGACTTTTAATTCTATAGCCGTGTCTCGGCCCAGCAGAGATTGTTCTCCATTTTCAATCACATAAAATGAGGCAATCTCTTCGGTACCCGGCTCAACGGAAATTGGGGCCTCGAAAATATACATTACTCGTAGTAATTTATTAGAGGCATAGGCTCGGAATTGCTTTTCTGTATGAGTTCTTACGTTAAAGACTGTGGCTTTTCTCTTCACTAGCAGAGACCAGTCCGCGTGGCTGACAAGGTTAAACTTGCACCCCGAGTCAATAATCAAAGAAATTTCACGGCCTCCCACTCGGCATCGTATGAACTCCTCTTCATCTTCGCATGACACTTTAAAGCAATGTGCCTCGCCCTTTTTGAGTTTGGAGCTGGTGGCCTCCTCTTCGACAGAGCGAATATACGTGCGAGGCCTTTTCAGGTTATTCCTTTGAGACTTAAGGAATCGGCCGTTCAAGTTAGTTCGGCACTTCCTGGCAAAGTGTCCAGGCTTCGAGCATTTATTGCAAGTCACATTTCTTGCCGGACATGATGGGTCGTTGTGTGTGTGTCCGAATTTTCCACATCTGGGGCACTCCCCACTCTGTTTAAAACCACGATGTGTAATTTTACAGATGGGTTCCGCAATTGGTCTTGATGTCATTTCTTTTGATTCCTTGTTGATCTGCTCCTCAACCTGACATGCTTCGATCACTTCCTCTAGTGAATACTCCTTTCCCAGAAGTCTTTTCTTGAGGTCTAGAGGTGCCCACACATCTATGACTTTATCCTTTAGACATATATTCTCAATCTCCGCTTTTGAGGATCCGAATGCACATCGTTGCATTTGTTGGCGGAGTCGCAGCATGAAATCTCCAATGCTTTCTGTGTCCAACGGTGTCAGGCCTCTGAATAGATGTCTTTCAAACGTTGAGTTCTGCTTCGGTGAGAAGTGTTTATTTAAATGGTCGATGAGGATTTTATAGATGTCTTCTTTATTTCCGTCGCTGGGCTCCACCAGCGCACCAGGTAGAGAGTATACTACTGACTGTAGCTGGACTCCTCCCAAAAGCAGTAGCTTACTCCTCTTCTGCTTCTCGGTATCAATACCCTCGGCCTCGAGGTATATTGTAAATGCCCTCAACCACTTCTCCCATTCATTTCGGAGGATTGCCTTGTCGATCACCTCGCACAGAAACGGTTTAATGACACTGTCGGTCATCAATCTTAGGAGCTTGTAATTATTACTCAGCCTCAGTTCAATAATACCTCCCATTTACATTTGGGGTTTTGTTGTTTCCGTTTTTCCTTTTAAATTTTATGAATTCTTTTGGCTTGTGGAGAGAATACTGCTCCACCCGACCTTTAACCTTTTTGTTTGCAACTCAAACCGATTACCCAGCTCTTTCTTAAAAGCTTGTAATATTTTTCCTTTTTCCTCCGTTTTTATTATTTTTTTTTTTTAATTACATTTTTTTTTTAATTATTAAAATATTTATTTATTTGTATATTTCGTGTTCTGTTTCTTTTCTTTTTTTTTTCAAAATATGCTTTGGCTTGTACCACTACTCGGCTCCTCTCTTATAGCTTATAATGCGTACTCGGCCCTTGCAACTCTTTGGTTGCTAGAGAACTTTCTCTCCAGCTCACCTTTTAAGCTTGTAAAGAGTATTACTCTTATTGGTTATTATACCCGTTACTCGTAGAGTAAAAGGGTATACTAGATTCGTTGAAAAGTATGTAACAGGAAGCGTTTCCGACCATATAAAGTATATATATTCTTGATCAGGATCAATAGCCGAGTCGATTTGGCCATGTCCGTCTGTCCGTCCGTCTGTCCGTCTGTCTGTCCGTATGAACGTCGAGATCTCAGGAACTACAAAAGCTAGAAAGTTGAGACTAAGCACACAGACTCCAGAGACATAGACGCAGCGCAGGTTTGTCGATTCATGTTGCCACACCCACTCTAACGCCCACAAACCGCCCAAAACTTCGACGCCCACACTTTTGAAAAATGTTTTGATATTTTTTCATTTTTGTATTGGTATGGTAAATTTCTATCGACTTGCAAAAAATCTTTTTGCCACGCCCACTCTTACGCCCACAAACCGCCAAAAACTGTCCTTCGCACTTACACTAGCTGAGTAACGGGTATCAGATAGTCGGGGAACTCGACTATAGCGTTCTCTCTTGTTTTTCTTATATCCTGGTTGCTAGAGAGTGTCTCTCTAACTCACTTTTTCTTAAGCTTGCGAAGAATAATCTCTTCACTCAGCCTATCTGTCGGAGTGCATGTGTGTTGGATGAGAGTGAGCGAAAAATTCTGCATATAATATTACTCATTCCGCTTTGTGCTTAACGTCATTTTATGTTGGCAACGTGCAATCTGCACTCACGCAGCTTATTCCTTCTCTCCTCTTTCCACATTTTTATGTATGTATATGCCGGCAGGCACGTTCCATCACACACACACTCACGCACAGCCTATATCACGCCACTCGTTTACCGTAATTTCGCGCCTTTTTCCTAATTCATCAAATTTACCAAAGTTTTAGTTATTATCATTATCATTTACCGATTTTTCCACTCGTCGCCAATGTAATGACCCGCTTACTAAGAGTAACACGCGTTATGATTTATAGTTATGTAGATCTATGGTATTCGCACATCCACGCTGCTTGGCAGTCCGCTCAGGAGTATTCCATTCTCTTACTCAGACACTAGGCGATCGGTAGTGTCTCTCCCGTCGCTGCTCTCCCGATGCTTGGTTGTTGGCAACGCCGGTCGCCACACTAGGATTGGTCGTTTTGCGTGTGTTTGGAGGGGTAGTGGCCTTGGCAGCAGCAAAACGTCATCGATTCGGCCAGACGGTCCTCCTCTGTAAACACTGTTTGAGTTGGTTCCATGTGAGTAAAAAGATGTTTCGTGTACCTTGCACAGTTGGTCCTGCGGTTGGTCACTTATATGTTGTCGATGCCTGATAGTAAGGAGAACTGGAGAATGATCAGATGATAGTTTTGCAAGTAACTGCTGTAATATTATTTCATGCGATCTTTCTTGTTGTGTTGCAAAGTCAATAAGATCCGGGATTTAGATCTGCTGACCAGTATGTAGGCCTACTCGGAGTCACACAATCGAGCATATTTCGCAGCTTAATGAGGGTGTTGGAAAGTTTTTTTGCCCTTTGGGGTCAAAAGGCGTGATCTCCAGTTCATGTGCTTGGCATTGTAGTCACCGGCCGCTATGAATGGCTCCCAAGTAAGTTAAAAAATGTCAACAATTGGTCTTCAGAAACTACAAAACGGAGGTGGGACTGCGCCCAGAGTAACGGGGCCGTCCCTGGATTGCATGTTTATGGAAGTGAATTTCAGGTAGGCTAGGATTGGTGCGATGTGTAGGAGGGGGTGCCGTGTAATACGGGCATGATTGTGGCGGAGTGTAACTGATGTGGGTGGCCTAAGCTCGTGTTGACTCTTCACATTTGTTAAGGCGGCTCTTGAGTTCCTTGTATACTACACAGCCACGCCAATTCGCTGTGTGACTTTCGCCGCACTTGCTGCACATTTTTAACAAGATGTCTTCATTGTTACTATGGCAGTTCGCTGCGCTATGAGCTGCACTACAGACTGTGATACGCCGATGTAGTAGGGGCTGTAACTTGTATATTTGGTGAACTTCTTTTTTTTCAGTATCTGGCAGTCTGGCTTTAATTCGATTTTAAACATTGGTTGTGGTTCCTTATTTTTGTTAAATGTGTTTAGGACCATTATTGCATTAAAGTTATTTTCTTTGAGTAATTCTACGGTTTCAGTGGTCGAAACAGTTATCTCAATACCCTTGAGAACAGCCTGCAGGCCCATTGCACTTTTTTGCTCGTATGTGAAGAAGTTTTTTTCTGCGGCATCCAGGAATTTGGTTAGGATACGATGGCTAGCCTAGGTTTCAGTTTGAACTTTTGTTTCATGTATGCTTCCCTTTTCATAGGGGGAGTTTTGTATATTGGAGAAGGCTTGACCTTCTTAGATTCCTCTTTTGATGACTTTGCCGTTTGTACACTTTCTTCAGTAGAAGAAATCTGTTGGTGTTTGCTGGCGTTTGAGAGGCATGTGAGCATTGTCGCGTGTAATTTTTGACTGGTTTTCTGTTGTTATTATGAGGGCTGAATTCTTTTTATATTTATATGGTCTATATGATCGACAAGGCGTTCTTGCTTACGTTTGGCTTTGCTGATAGCGCAGCAGAACTATTCAGTTGCGTGTGTATTCAGTTCATTTTGACCGCTTGCTGTCTGCAGAAGTCGCGGAGACGTATGAAAAGTAAGCGTTGTTTCGTTGCAATATTGAGAGCCAGCGATCGTCTTACTCGAGTTGTGGGTGACCTCGTTCTGACTCATAGTACTTTCTTTTTATTTTGTATGTTGTTTTTGGTATTTTGTTTGAAGATCTAAGACTATTTTACTATTTCAAATACAATATATGTATTCGAGGGATGGTTTGTTATTTGTTTTATATTAATAACCATTCACTTCACTCAAATTAACCAATTTTATATAAAACTCGATAAAAACTCTTCTTCACACGTCAGCGACCAAACTCAGAAGTTTGTATCGTTTTAACTACCCAGCAGTTTTAGTAAATGACATATTGAACGTACACTGTTCCAGACAATGGTTATTATTATGAAAGTTACAATTGCTTTCAAAAAAACGGTGGTCCCTTTGGTGCACTATCGTAATGCATTGTATAGCATCAACGCAGTGTCATATTTTTGGTTTTTCTGTTCAATATAAAAATTGATCAAACCTCGTACTTTTTTCGGCTGAAGGGTAATAAAAGCAATTTTTGTATATTAGTGTACCGATATATTTCGATTTACCTCGATAATAACCTCCGAGGTCTTAAACGTTATGACATGTAAATATTAAGCTTATAAATGAAAAATAATTTGTTTATTTAAACAAATTCTGTTCTGTTGGACTTAAAGCGTGCCGAATAGGTAAAAGATTTCGTGTGTAAATAATTTCTGTGTTTTTTTCAATTGGTGTACCACTTGTTATGACCAAACATCTACATCAGATTTTTTTTCTTTGGTGTCAGTTCGTAGACAGTAATATATTCATTATACTGATCAATACCCGTTTCTACCCAAAAGAAGAACGCGCAGCTCTAAGGCTTTCTACATGAATCTTTCCCAATCAATATAAATCGGAACTCGTCGGGTCGGACCACTATATATCACAAAAAAACAGAGGGAATTTTATAGTCTAGTTCCCCGTTCCTCTGCTAGTGGAAGATCGAACGAGAAATGTGGGTGTGGCTGTTTTTTGGCAAATGGATAATAATTTACAAGACTAATGAAAGAATATCAAACAATTTTTCAAAAGTTTGGGCATTAAGTTGGCGTGCCAAAATGGCTCAACAAACTTGCGCTGCATCTATGTTTTTGAAAACTGTTTACTTTAATGCTTTTTGTATACTCTAGCTTCTATAGTTTCTGAGATCTCGACGTTCATGCGGACAGAAGGAGAGACGGACGTTTCCTTCTGCCTCTTACATACTTTTAAAGTATACCGTTTTACTTTATGAGTAACGGATATAAATATGTTAGAACTACCAACTGCAAGAAATTATTATACTAAATATAAAAAAATGATAAATACGGATGTAAATAAAACCAATTTTTCGCGCAATTATCTAAATGTTTTTTTTGAGCTAACATAATAATAAAAAACGAATGCAATTACTTGTTGTCATGCAATTGGTCACGTTACAGTACTAAAAAATATTCTTTTTTAATTCAATCTTGTCAAAAATTTATTAAAATAATTTAATTAATTTTAATTTGTTCACTGTTGTATTATGCCTAAACTCTTATATATATTAGTTTAGCAACATGCGTTTAGGTATTATAAAACCGTGTACTAGGACTACTGTCCATACCCTTACAGATATATTATAATGAGCAAAAATAAAAATAATATTGCAAATATAAGGTTTATTTAACCATGGTAATGTTTTTTTATATGAAAGTGAAAAACAAACAAATTCTTTTATTAATGACCATGTGGGTTTTAAAAATCAATTACGTGCCCAAACCATAAAACAATGGAAAAAGGGTACAGTAGATGGCTTTAAAGCTTTGCCCGCAAACTGGATTAAAAAAAGGTCAGAATAATGGTTCAAACTTTAAGCCATATGAACAAAAACTATAATACCTACTGCAGCACAAGAAAGAGAAAATATTATTTCAGAACTTACGCCTCCAAATCGTATACAAATTACAAGCTTTGTAACCAGTGTTGTTTTAAGCTTAACAGTTATTTTAAAGATAGTTTGTTATAATGATTTACTTTTTAGTAACTTGTTTAAGTTTAGAACCACTTTCTTCTTGTCCTCATGTCTTAAGTCTGAAAAATTTTGTATATTTATAGACGTATACGATAATTCTTAAGAATATATACAACGCAGCGAATGCATTAATTAGTTTTAAATGCCCAACAACCAAGAATAGACTGTTACAATATTAGCATGTAATCCCCAAAAATGTATGTAATATTTGAATATAAAAAAGGACTTCTAATATTTTTAAAATTCTGTTGGCGGCCCGCTCATAACAATTCGATACTCTATAAGAACAAAATTTTACCATAATGCACAAAATTTACCGATAATTTTACCACAGTTTTCATAAATTCTTAAAAGAAATTAATTATAATTTTTTAGCATCTTTCCGACTTTGAGGATCCTTACAAAAGCAGCAATACTTATATATTCTAAGTTTTTATTTGAACACATTTCCCATAACAAAGAGATAATGTTTTTGTCCGAGTAGAAAGAAGGTAAATTTAATTTATGTTTTATTGTCAATTCAATCATTTTTATTATTAGTTTTCGCTAAAATATAATAAATGGCTTTAACAAAGGCTAGTGGCTTCCGACAGCCACCGCAAAATTTTATTAAATTTCATAATTCATAACTAGGCGATATAAGTTATACATTTGCATGAAAACATTTTTATCAATATTATTTAAACATAAATATTTGACAGCCTTTCACTTATATAACACTTCCCTTATCTATACAGCCAATAAATGCGCAAATTTTTGATGATGAATTCATTTATGCTGATCTCGAGAGTCAACATTATGGACCTATCAATTACAAGGCGGCTTCACTATACTCACAAATAAAAAAAAACAAGAAGTCAGGCGCTCTTGGTGATATTAAATAATCTTATCCTTTGCTTGGATGCATTTTAAATAAAAATTGTGGATTTTAGTTTAGAAACTTGTTTGAATTTTTTGAAGTACTTAGAATGTTTAATATGGAATATATTGAATAAAATCATGAACATACAAAAATGTTATTCTGAACGTTGCCACTTATTCAACTTATAAATCAGAAGTTTTTAATATTACACTTTATTTTAAGTGCGGTAATAAGTGGTGGGTTTAGATTAAGTATGATAAATATTACATATCATTTTAGTGTCGAATGAAATACCATATTTATTTAACTGTGAAGTTTAATTTAAACAATATAAATATTTGTAGTTCAAAAAATTTAAGTTTAACATTTTAGATTTATGCATATAAAATAGCAAAACTAAGCAATAAACTTTAATCAAAAGCATATTAAAGCTGTGAAAGTGTTCTTTCAAGTTTAAATAGTAAACATTAAACATAAAAAGCTTAAAAAAAAGTCATTATGTAGGTAAGTTGTTTATGTTTGTAGTTTGTAGTTCAGTGAAAGCTGAAAAGGGTGCGTTCACGTCCAGGTTATAACCCCATAGTGTGACTTAAAGATTTTTTTTTAAATAAACTTAGAGTTAATAAAGTAATGGCGAATTAGAATATGAAAAGTGTATATTTATTATAATCGTTACTCGTACAGTAATATGGTATATTAGATTCGTGGAAAAGTACGTAACAGGCAGAAGGAAGTGTTTCCGTCCATATAAAGTATATATATTCTTGATCATGATCAATAGGAGAGTCGATCTAGCCATGTTCGTCTGTCCGTCCGTGTGTCCGTATAAGCGTCGAGATCTCTGGAACTCTAAATGCTAGGAAGATTAAGCAGGCAAACTTTAGAGACATACGCGAAGCTCAGGTTTGTTAACCCATGTTGCCACGCCCAGTGCCCACAAACCGCCCAAAACTGCCACACCCACAAGGGTGTCCAAGGGCAGAGTTTTCCCTGTGCCACACATCTCACTCTCTGCGACATGTGAGAGAAAATGCAAAGGAGAAGAGAAAAATTACCAGGAACTTTAGGTCAGCCGATGTCCATAACTAGTAGGTATCACCAAGAGTGAAAGCTAACCCATTTGACAAACGGTTAGTGAGCGACGAACAGTTCTATTTTTGGAAAATGCAATGGACGAATTAGGTCGAAAATCCACCGGCGATGATCAGTTCTATTAATCTGAAAAGAAACAAGAGTGAACGCTATAGTCGAGTTCCCCGACTATCTGATACCCGTTACTCAGCTAGTGGAAGGGAGAAGGAGAGTCTTAAACACAGTTTTTGGCGGTTTGTAGGCGTTATAGTGGGCGTGGCAGAAAGATTTTTGGCAAATCAATAGAAATTTACAAGACCAATACAAAAATGAAAAAATTTCAAAACATTTTTCAAAAGTGTGGGCGTAGCAGCTTTGGGCGGTTTGTGGGCGTTAGAGTGGGCGTGGCAAAAAGTTTTTTGGCAAATCGATAGAAATTTACAAGACCAATACAAAAATGAAAAAATTTCAAAACATTTTTCAAAAGTGTGGGCGTAGCAGCTTTGGGCGGTTTGTGGGCGTTAGAGTGGGCGTGGCAAAAAGTTTTTTGGCAAATCGATAGAAATTTACAAGACCAATACAAAAATGAAAAAATATCAAAACATTTTTCAAAAGTGTGGGCGTGGCAGTTTTGGGCGGTTTGTGGGCGTTAGAGTGGGCGTGGCAACATGAATCGACAAACTTGCGCTGCGTCTATGTCTCTGGAGTCTGTATGCTTAATCTCAACTATGTAGCTTTTGTAGTTCCTGAGATCACAGCGTTTATACGGACGGACAGACAGACGGACAGACGGACATGGTCATATCGACTCGGCTATTGGTCCTGATCAAGAATATATATACTTTATATGGTCGGAAACCCTTCCCTCTGCCTGTTACATACTTTTCAACGAATCTAGTATACCCTTTTACTCTACTAGTAACGGGTATAAAAATGAAATTTGTTTGTGTATAGCATGCGATATATTATTTATTTCAATATTTATTATTACATTTTTGTTCGGCAATTGTTAATTATAAATGAGCGTTTGGGGCTGGGCACGACCACCAGTTGAGACCGCTGTGGACGAAATCTAGTCAACAGGGGGTACAACCGGGGTGCCGCGTGTTTCGATGGCCTGGGGTCACCCAGAACGCCGGGAAGTGGTGGAAAAAATGGTCGGCTTACGGATCAAGAACACCGGTCGCCAAGGAATGGGCTAGCCGCAGGTTCTGGATCATGAGGTTCAAGAGAAGCGGAATTCCGCACGCGACACCTCAGCTTGGTTTTGGCGCGTATAGACAAGCAGAGAAGCCTTACCATTCACAGCATACGGATAGACGTTTTTGTGGACTACCAGAGTTGCCCCAGGCAGCGGCATCGGCCACTAGTCATGGACTTTCCGGAAGTTGAGAGCAGTAGCAGCTATAAACCGGAATTCAAGATGAGAGCAAGAGCTGCGTATCCAGCTTTCTGCTGGTGGGTGAATATATTTTGTGCTTTCCACAAAGTGTTCTTTTTGCTTGTGGGCGGTTCAATATAAGGGCTGTGATTCTGTCATTCTCTTCTTAGTCTTCGTTTTTCAAGTACTAGCAGTTCGATTTCGCGATTTGTCTTGCTAGGATTGGTCCTTTTGCGTGTGTTTGGAGGGGTAGTGGCCTTGGCAGCAGCAAAACGTTTTTCCTTCATCGATTCGGCCAGACGGTCCTCCTCTGTAAACACTGTTTGAGTTGGTTCCATGTGAGTAAAAAGATGTTTCGTGTACCTTGCACAGTTGGTCCTGCGGTTGCTCACTTATATGTTGTCGATGCCTGATAGTAAGGAGAACTGGAGAATGATCAGATGATAGTTTTGCAAGTGACTGCTGTAATATTATTTCATGCGATCTTTCTTGTTGTGTTGCAAAGTCAATAAGATCCGGGATTTAGATCTGCTGACCAGTATGTAGGCCTACTCGGAGTCACATAATCGAGCATATTTCGCAGCTTAATGAGGGCGTTGGAAAGTTTTTTTGCCCTTTGGGGTCAAAACGCGTGATCTCCAGTTCATGTGCTTGGCATTGTAGTCACCGGCCGCTATGAATCGCTCTCCAAGTAAGTTACAAAATGTCAACAATGGGTCTTCAGAAACTACAAAACGGAGGTGGGACTGCGGCCAGAGTAACGGGGCCGTCCCTGGATTGCATGTTTATGGAAGTGAATTTCAGGTAGGCTAGGATTGGTGCGATGTGTAGGAGGGGGTGCCGTGTAATACGGGCATGATTGTGGCGGAGTGTAACTGATGTGGGTGGCCTAAGCTCTTGTTGACTCTTCACATTTGTTAAGGCGGCTCTTGAGTTCCTTGTATACTACACAGCCACGCCAATTCGCTGTGTGACTTTCGCCGCACTTGCTGCACATTTTTAACGAGATTTCTTGTAGCATATAACGATCTACTAAGACTGAGCTGGTGGAATATAAACGTGTTAGCGGAAAACGCTATGTCAGCCACGTTAAAATGCTCGTATGCTTTTAAAAAATAATAAAAATTCGCGTACTATTTTTATGGACAAAAGGGGAACGAGAAGAAAAGGCTAGAATAAGAATAGACAATTCGAAAGAGAGAGAAAATATTGGACTTGCCAACATCACTTCTTCTATTACGACAGTCTGCGTAATGTCCACCCTTTCATGATCCTTATGGTCCTACAAATTACACTTGGGACCCCTTGAAATGACTTCCTTCAACTCATTCCATGAAACTTTGAATTCCATGACCCCAGGATAAGGAGAAATTTACCTAAAATTCATTTTGATACCCCTTTAACAAACATAGTAATTTATAACCTATCAATTTCATATTCATCCTAGTACTATAAGTATATATTTCTGACATAATTCACCCAAATACCTATTTCATTTCTCGTTATATCTCTAGTATTACCATTATTTATGTATAGATAAATGTATATTAAGAAATTAGTTATATGTATATAAAACAAGAGAGAACGCTATAGTCGAGTTCCCCGACTATCTGGTACCCGTTACTCAGTTAGTGGAAGGGAGAAGGAGAGTCTTAAACACAGTTTTTGGCGGTTTGTGGGCGTTAGAGTGGGCGTGGCAAAAAGTTTTTTGGCAAATCGATAGATATTTACAAGACCAATACAAAAATGAAAAAATTTCAAAACATTTTTCAAAAGTGTCGGCGTAGCAGCTTTGGGCGGTTTGTGGGCGTTAGAGTGGGCGTGGCAAAAAGTTTTTTTGCAAATCGATAGAAATTTACAAGACCAATACAAAAATGAAAAAATATCAAAACATTTTTCAAAAGTGTGGGCGTGGCAGTTTTGGGCGGTTTGTGGGCGTTAGAGTGGGCGTGGCAACATGAATCGACAAACTTGCGCTGCGTCTATGTCTCTGGAGTCTGTATGCTTAATCTCAACTATGTAGCTTTTGTAGTTCCTGAGATCACAGCGTTCATACGGACGGACAGACAGACGGACAGACGGACAGACGGACATGGTCATATCGACTCGGCTATTGGTCCTGATCAAGAATATATATACTTTATATGGTCGGAAACCCTTCCTTCTGCCTGTTACATACTTTTCAACGAATCTAGTATACCCTTTTACTCTACGAGTAACGGGTATAACTATTGTAATTCATTTGCAAAGAGATAAATGTTGCTGGAAAATAACTGCGTTAATCTTATATAAAACAGTGTAATTCAACAATTAATAGATATGATACATTAATAGTAATAACAATAACGACATATTTATTAATAAGAATAAAACATGGGAAGGTATATTGTTGTATTACATTAATTCAAATTCTTCGTTATCATGTATGTTAAAATTTATAATTTCAATGCAAAAAACGAAAGGCGTAATCAAAACAAAACTAATTTTAGTGCGATATAATTACTGCAGCTATTAAAGCGCATTGCGTATTGCCGATGACGAATAATTAAGTGTAGAATGAAACAATATATGTTAATTTAAAGGAACACTTACACTAAATCTAATTCCGGCGGAAAGGTTCTTGCTCATGGTTACAAAGTTAGATCGTCTTCGGTTTTTCTACTTGTTACTCGTAGAGTAAAAGGGTATACTAGATTCGTTGAAAAGTATGTAACAGGCAGAAGGAAGCGTTTCCGACCATATAAAGTATATATATTCTTGATCAGGATCAATAGTCGAGTCGATTTGGCCAAGTCCGTCTGTCTGTCTGTTCGTCCGTATGAACGCTGAGATCTCAGGAACTACAAAAGCTAGAAAGTTTAGATTAGACATACAGACTCCAGAGACATAGACGCAGCGCAAGTTTGTCGATTCATGTTGCCACGCCCACTGTAACGCCTACAAACCGCCCAAAACTGCCACGACCACACTTTTGAAAAATGTTTTGATATTTTTTCATTTTTGTATTGGTCTTGTATATTTCTATCGATTTGCCAAAAAACTTTTTGCCACGCCCACTCTAACGCCCACAAACCGCCCAAAGCTGCCACGTCCACACTTTTGAAAAATGTTTTGATATTTTTTCATTTTTGTATTAGTCTTGTAAATTTCTATCAATTTGCCAAAAAAATTTTTGCCACGCCCACTCTAACGCCCACAAACCGCAAAAAACTGTCAGTGTTGAAGACTCTCCTTCGCACTTCCACTAGCTGAGTAACGGGTATCAGATAGTCGGGGAACTCGACTATAGCGTTCTCTCTTGTTTTTCATTATTTTTGGTAATATAATCACATTAGTATTTAGGAATTGTTTTTATTATGTTCGTTTAATTTAAGCTTGCGGAATTATACGTTTACTTTTTAGCGATTTCTTTCTTTTTTCTCATACTTTTCTTTTCACTTTGTATATTACACTTTGTTATCACCTGTTCTCTTCTCTCCTTGAAGGTCTTCCAGCTCGTAATAAGTTGAACCTAGCTCTCTTCTTATTCTAGCTTTCACAAATGCTGGTGCTAGTTTGGCATTAAAACCGTTTACATACTTCCTGTGCTGGAAGTTTCTACGAGGAACTTTTTGGCTAACGGTTTCTTAAGTTATACAACTTCTTATTCCGACTTGTTGTTGCTTCATTGCTTTGACTGCATCTTTTCTAAAAATATTTACAGAATCCTCTCGACTGAATTGAACTGTTCGATCCTCTAACAAGTCCCATTCAACAGCTTTTATGTAGAATTGTGCACTCTTTTTCTGTTACAGAATATGTTTAGCTATTGAGCTTTTTCAGTAGCTGTTGCGAATAATAAATAGACGAATATTTTCCGATACTGTTTATTTTGTTTATTATACGGGCAGCAAGGGCCAACCAAGAGCTATATCGAATTCACAAGTTAAGTCTTTGCCGAAAAACGATGAAGTGACAATTGGCGGGACAGACAGCCGAAATGCAGCGCCCGAGCTTAATGTAGGTAGATAACAAAGAGAGAGTACAAATAAATTCGTGCGAGAACAGCGGTTTGCACTATGGGCATCGCAACTGCTATTACTGACTACTTCGGCTTACAATATTAAGAGTATAAAATTAGTTTACTGGACAGTTTTGGCGGCTGCATGACCCAACATCCTCCCCCCGTTGGAAGCTTGGTTGTCAACAGAGTCCTCAAGGGGAAGCAGACACAGCTTGTTTACTGCCCGCCTTATTACTCCAGACGCGGTCCTCAATTCTGCAACTCGAGCGACGCCGTCTCTGCCAGGAATTAACTACATGACTCTCGCCAAAGGCCATCACATTGGGGGTAGATTCTCGTCCTTAACAAGAACGACGCTGTCCACGGCTAGGCCAGGCTTTGGGGTGCGCCACTTGGAGTGCTGCTGGAGCAACGTCAAGTACTCTTCCTTCCATCGCGACCAAAATATTTGCTGAAGAAAGGAGATGCGCTGCCAAGAGTCAAGCCGATTATAGTTTAGGCCCGTTATATCTGGCTCGTCAAATGACGAAGGCGGACCACCATTGAGAAAATGCGCCGGAGTGAGGACGTCCAGATCGGCAGGGTTCTCTGAAATGGGAACTAAAGGTTTGGAGTTAATAACTGCCGAGATGTGGCACACCAGCGTCCTCAGCTCGTCGAAGGTCAGAACCGCCGTACCCACAGCGCGGTAGAAATGATGTTTGGCCGTTTTCACCGCTGCTTCCCAAAGTCCACCGAAATGGGGCGACCGTGGAGGGATGAACCGCCAGTCAATCGTCTCCGAAAGGCAAAAATTCTGAACGGAGCCTTGATGCTCGCTGCTGAGAAATAACCTTCGAAGTTCCAGAAGTTCATTTTTGGCGCCGACAAAGTTGTTGGCGTTGTCTGACCAAATTTGCTTCGGCTTCCGCCGGGTGCATATGAACCTCTTGAGTCCGCACAGAAACGCAACTGTCGAGAGATCCTTGATCAGCTCCAGGTGCACTGCCTTGGTTGCAAAGCATATAAATACTCAGACGTAGCATTTAACCGCGGGCTTTTTGCGAGTATCCGACTTGTGAAAGAAGGGTCCACAGAAGTCTATACCAGCAACCTTAAAAGCGTGAGATCCTTTCAAGCGCTCCTTGGGAAGGTCCGCCATTATGTGCTTTATCAGCCGCGGCTTAATCCGAAAACATCTGATGCATCTGTTCACGGCCTTGGTAACCGTCTTCCTCCCCCCAATAGGCCAATATTGGGATCGAATTGCACCTAGAAGAGCTCGAGGTCCGGCATGAAGATTGCTTTCATGGTAATGCGAAATAATTGCCAGAGTCACCGGACCTTGGAAGGATTTTCGGGAGGCGACCGCCTACTCTAAGAAGTCCAAATTGATCCAGGAACGGCGAAAGCGAGGATATAGGACTAGACGAGGAAACTATTCCCAGCCCTTTTAGGGACTGCATGTCCTCCCATAACTGCGCGCGCTGCACCAACCGCAGCATCATCTGAGTACCCTCTTGAATGTGTGCGACGGTGAGCCCAGGATGGCGAATTCCATTACAAAATTTGTAAATGTATGCAAACACTCGTTGCAGTGAGGGGTAAGAATTTGCAAATTTGGAGCAAGCAATTACATACACGTACGGCGACTTTACGATGAACACACTTCGACGAAGCTCAAGCACCGGTTTGTCAGGACAAACAGCTGTTGGCCAATCTTTTTCAGGCTCCGTAAGATAGGCGGGTCCATGCGCCCAAAGTGACGATTCGCTAAGCTCAGACGGCAGGGATCCTCTGGATAAGATGTCAGCTGTATTAAACGCTGTTGGAACATAAAGCCAAGCCGTGACATCTGTCAGCTCCTGAATGGCAGCAACCCTATTTGCCACAAATATGTTGAACCTGAAGAGCTCATCTCGGATACAGGAAAGTGCCACCGTCGAGTCGCACCAACAATAGTAGCGTCCTTTAAATACTTTAAAGCCAACTATTTCCCTCATGATTTTAGCCAGAAGATCCGCAACACAAAGCTCCAGCTTTGGTACTGTTATGGTCTTCAACGGAGCTATGCGCGACTTCGAACAAAGCAAATGGCTAAAACTTTGATTCCCTTTAGAAACCACATAAACGCAGGCTCCATAGGCATCAATGCTTGCATCACAAAAACCATGCACCTCAAGACCAGACTCTACGCTAAACACGAACCGAGGGAAACTAACATGACTTATTATTTCAAAACTGCGACATATATGAAGCCATTTCGTCTTATGAGTTTCCGGGAGGCTTTCATCCCAGGAAAGCTTATCCCTGCAGAGCTGCTGCAAAAAGATTTTACACCTTGTGACTACAGGACCGACCAGGCCGAGAGGATCGTAAAATTTAGCAATCGCAGACAAAACAGAGCGCCTGCAGGCTCTCAATGGCGACTGAAAGGCACAGAACGAAAAAAAATACCTGGTCGGAGGCGGGATCCCAAGCGAGACCTAAAGTTTTGGTGAAATCGCTACCATCTTCAAACTTCATGAATGACTCCTTGTCCTCGGCGGGCACACCCTCCAGCACAAGCGGAATGTTATAGCACCATTTCCTTAGCTTGAGCTTGCCCTTCGCAAGAATGCCAGCCGTCTGCTGCATTATGCTGATAGCATCCTTTACCGTGCCGGAGCCGGAGATAAAATCATCCACGTAAAAATCGCGCCGAAGGATTTCTGATCCAATGGGAAACGATGCCTGATCATCGATTGTCAACTGCTGCATAGCCCTTACGGACAAGAAGGAGGCTGGTTTGGGGCCGTAGGTAACTAGGATGTGAAATAGCTTGGACTGTATGACCGGGCCAGCCATTAACACATCGTTAAGCCAGTGGAAGTGGTACCTGATCCGTCAAAGACAACGCGAAGCTTGGTGGTAGTGCTATCCTCCTTCATGACGCAGTGATGTGGTAAAAAATATCGGCACTAGCTGACCTCGGAGGCAGGCACAGGCGACATATGTCCCAGATCACGATATTCCTTCATGAACGCCGCATATTTAATCCTGAAGCAAGACTGCTTTGTATGCTTCCTTTCCAGAGACAAGAATCTCCGCAAAGCCTGAGGATATGAATCTCCTAAAGAGTCCAAATGGAGTTTTAGCGGCAACCATACTGAGTAATCGCCAGCTGGCAGTCGGGTGTAATTTTTAACAAAGTGGGCCTCGCAATCTAGCTCCTCCTTAGTGGCTTGAACTATTGGGCCGGGACAATTTTCTACCTCCCAAAAGCGCTGCAGAAGTGAATCAAGTTCAACATCAATGTTGTTTTCCTTGCTGGCTGAAGAAGGAACGCGTGAAGCTATTAAGGCGCTACCGCAAGGGCGCGCAGCCTCCAGACACAACCCAGCCCAGACGAGTTTTTTGAAGCAGTGGCAGTCCTGGCAACAACTTTATCTGACCTACGTACAGCAGCTCATAAAACAGGCTAGCTCCTATTAACAGGTCAACACGCTGAGCTTTATGAAATTCCGGGTCGGCGAGCTGCAGTTTTTCTGGAATTTTGGGAGCGATAACTGCTGTTATGCTTGTTGAGAAACCCGAAGTGACAGACCGCATCGCAATTCCTACCGAGAATCCATCAGTCGCGAAATTGGAATCCCCGATTCCAGTGACGTAGCCAGACGACCTCGACCTCTTAAGTTGCAGAGAGATTTGCAGTTGAGAGCCAGAATCTAACAAGGCCCTGCAGGGAACGAACAGTCCCGACCGATTCTGCACTAGAACGGTTGCAGTGGCTAGCAGCACAAGGTTACTACCGAGATCCTGGGCAATTAGAGTAGAAGAAGTCGAAGGCGGGGCAGAAGGCTCAGCGTGGGAGCTTGAAGACACCGGAACATGTGGCTGCGAGGAAGGCGGACCATCTAGATGGAGCAGCGTATGATGCCTGATTCCACAGGTGCGGCAGCGGCTCGAGCTGCATTGCCGTAGCTGATGACCTGCCTTTAGGCAATTTAGGCAAAGTGCTAGTCTCTTTGCCTCGCGCAGACGATCTACTGGCGCTGAGTCTCTAAATTGCGGGCAATAATATATGGCATGCTCTGCACTATGGCAAAGCATGCAACCAAGAGAATTTTGGGTGGTAGCAACTAGCATAGGTTGCCATGGCGCAATCCACGGCCTCCAAAGTCCTACATCGCTGCTCCAGGAATGCAGCCATCGATTCCCACGACGGAATAAGGTTGGCAAAGACCGGATCCTCCAAGCGCTCCTCCCATTTATCTTGGCTCGCCGCATCCAGCTTTTGCAGCAGCACTTGCACTATGATGCAGCCAGCGATTTGCTCAGTGGTGCCCAAACCCTTCAAGGCACGAATTTGAGCGTTAAACTTGTCCGACAATTCCCGAAGCGATGCCACTGAACCATTCCGTACTATCTTTAGACCCAGAAACTCGGTGATGTGCGCCTGAAACACGAGACGCCGATTATCAAACCTTTTTTGAAGCAACTCTAAAGCCGCTTCGTAATTGCCGTTTGAGATCTCCAATGATCGGATAGTTTCCAGCGCCGAATCCCTCAAACATGACCGCAGATGCTGAAATTTCTCAATGTTGGAGAGGTCAAGATGGTCCGCCCAACTGCGTAGCCTCCGCCAAACGCATCGGCCTCGGCCGCGGCTGCGTCTGATGTCCACCAGGTGGGGCACAACGTCTTCCGCAAGCGTCGAGTGCGGCGCGAAATGCACATTGCGTTTGGCTATTTCCGCGCGCACACTAGCCTTGAATTCTACGATGAATTCATCGAAATTCTCGCTCATTTCACTGCCAATTTCGTCGAAATCTAATTCCTCCAGTTTTGTATGCAGAACATTAAAGGCACTTTGCAGCTCATCAATCTGCTCCAGCCTCACCGTAAGAGTGGGTTTGTCGTAACCGCTTAGCGTCTCATTAGACAGCGACGTTTGTAGCCTCTGCAACCTGCTGAACAACGCATTGGCTTTGCGCTTTAAAAATGTCACCCTGTTTTTGTCACTTTCAGCGGGCATAGCAACAAATCGCTTTAAATTCGGTTCAGCGGGAAGATGAGCACAAAATAAATGCCGAAAATGCAAGCGGAGTCAATGCACGTAACGGGGTGGCTGCACTTGATATATGTAGCAATGTATGTATGTATATAATGCAATCTCGCTTAAACACAGCCACTATCACATAAATCACCACCGATTGCGTTTTAATATATTGATATATTTATTTATAAACGGGATAAGTGCATTAATTAATGCAATGCAGGCGGCTGCAAGACCCAACGGAATAGTTTCGCTGGCATTCATTTAGCTTACGTGACATAAAAGCTATGGAAATTTCGTCACCTTCCTGGTTAATTTGCATCAAAACGCTGCCAACTCCCGTGCGACTCGCATCACTATGTATGAAAAACGGGCGAGTAAAATTGGGCATATGCAGAAATATTTAAATATGTTTTATTTTTAAAGATGATGATACGCATATTGAGAACTTGGCTAAAATTTTTCAAACTTTACGGAACGCCAACATGAAATGTCAGCTAGACAAATGTGAGTTCATGAAAAACAAAGTCGAATTCCTTGGATTTGTTGTCTCCGATAGGGGAATAGAAACAAGCCCGAGTAAAGTGGCAGCGATAGCAAATTATCCCTGCCCTTAAACTTTGAGAGATCTAAGATCCCTTCTAGAGCTTTCCGGCTACTATAGAAGATTTATACAAAATTATGCCAAATTGTCAAAACCCCTAACTTCACTTTTAAGAGTGGAAGATGGACACGTGTCCAAAAGAATGTCATCCGAAACAATAATTTCACTAGACAATAAAGCTCTAGAATCTTTTAAGAAGCTTAAAAGTGGCTTAATGTAAAAAGAAAAAATTGTCCGTTACCTAGATTTCAATAAGGAGTTCCATTTAACTACTGATGCTTCAAATTTCACGTGCAGTTGTATCGCAAGACAACCACCCTATATCATTTCTTTCTAGAACACTTTCCAAAGCTGAAGAGAACTATGCGGCGAACGAAAAAGAAATGTTAGCCATAATGTGCTCCCGCGCTCGACCAAGTAAAGAATTTTTTCTTTTTTAAAGAGTCTGTGAGCGGGGAGGTTATTGACGCATAATTCTCTATAAACTCACTATACCACCCAGTCATGCCTAAGAACCGACGAAGTTGTTTTTGAGACTGGGGGTGGGTTACGCTTTGATGGCTTCAATTTCAACAGCATCCATGGATATAATCCCATGGCCGACAATATGACCTAAATAATGAACTTCTGGCACACAGAACCTACATTTTGATCATTAATAGTGAGGCCCGCTTTAGGCAAAGCAATTTATTAAGGAACATTTGTATGCCGTTCGAAGGTGTCGGAAAGTATAAGAAGGTCATCAAAATAAATGAATACCTTATTTCTAAGGTAGGTTGGAAATATTTGATCTATTAGTTTTCGCATGGTAGATGGAGCATTGGTCAAGACGAAAGGCATAACCTTAAACTGATAAAGGGGCCTGCCGTGCTGGCTTTAGAACTGGCTCCAGGCTCTCTCGAAATTTGTTCAAAAGCCAGAGAGCGGAGAGCTCCAGAGCCAGCAGCTCTCTTGTACGCATATAGCGTCAGCTGACCACTGTATTGGTGCACACGTATGCATGACCATGCATTTTAAAAATGACAAAATGTGCCCTTCATTTTAGAAGTTCTTAGACTTTAAATCTATAATATTTTTTATAAATTGTCACCACTTAAAAACTCTAGTTTTGCATTGCCTTAACATAACAACTATTCAAATTCAACATACAAATAATAATAGCACAATCTATGTACATAATAATGCATAATAATTTTCAAATGTGATTTTATATTAGAATAGTTGTCATTAGAGTATTCAGCGTGCGACCCGTTACTCGTAGAGTAAAAGGGTATACTAGATTCGTTGAAAAGTATGTAACAGGCAGAAGGAAGCGTTTCCGACCATATAAATTATATATATTCTTGATCAGGATCAATAGCCGTCTGTCTGCCCGTCTGACTGTCTGTATGAACGCTGAGATCTCAGGAACTACAAAAGCTAAAAAGTTAAGAATAAGCATGCAAACTCCAGAGCCGCCCAAAACTGCCACGCCCACACTTTTGAAAAATGTTTTGACATTCTTTTACCCTGGCTCTTACTACTTGTCACGTTGGTTTTTCCTAGTTCTTTTTTTTTTTTTTGAAGATTCTTTGTATGTCTAAATAAAATAGCACATTAAGCTTTATTCGTTAGCTTTTTTTCCTGTTAGCATACTCACAGCTTGCTCTTGGCTTGTCGTTATTTTGAAACAAAATGCTAATGCAATGCGATCACGACAAAAAAAAAAAACAAATACTCCCAGAAGAAAACTGCTCTCGATGATGGCCAAAATGGAAAAGAACAATCTGGATGCGTGTACTCAGAAGGATACCCCAGATCGGAAATATAGATCCGTCAAAGTTTACAATAATGGCAGTCCACTGGCAGTCAGAGAACTACCCTATTTTCTACGTTGCCAGTACGTCAGGTTTCAGTTTCACGTCATATATGGCGCCACCCTATCTTGATGGACTAGCCATACAAATAAAATTCTTTTTTTTTTTTCATATCTAGTGTATTTTATAGCTCGACAAGCCCTTCTACAGTCTTCCTTGTTATTATTGGAGTTCGCTGTGCTATGAGCTACACTACTGACTACGCAAATATATTTCAGTGTACAGTAAGGGTGTCAGTCGGGTGATGGAAAAGGGGAATAACGTGTAGTTTCAAGCTTGTTAGAAGAACGCGCCGTAATTGTCCATACACCCGGAAGTGCGACTATACTCTCCAAGCGAGGGCGGCTGGAAACAGGTCCCCTGGCAAGGTTATGTCCCTGCCAGAGGATGGTGGCAAATGGTAGTCGGGCGTCCCGGGCCGGACTAAGGTGTCATTCGACCCGTGCCGAGAGTCAGCCTGACTGAGGGCGTCACGGATCTCCGCCCGGGTGGACCCTCCTTTTCTCCGCAACTCATGGGAACCACATGATGTCTACAAACGTAAATAAAAAGGAGTCAGGATATCCCAAAAAACCTACCCAATCGGCAGTGACGACTGTATCTGGCCGAAAAATCCTCAAGGTGGTGAAGTTGCCGAATGAGCCCACCTGCCTGGCCTCCCCCGCAGGATCGGGTTCGGGTGAACCAAGCCTCAAATCTGAGGCGACTGAGTGCAAGCCGCCCATAGCCGTCGCCATGGGAACATTTCTAGGCCCTAGTGCCATGATGCCCCTTTGAGGCGTAGCCCAGGACGGCAAGCACTCAGTGGCAACCGGTAAAGGCAAACACACCTACGCAGAGAAACGATCTGCAGGTCAAATCCTACGCTGCCAGGAGATATCGAAAACGGCTCCTTCGGCTGAATGGATGAAGAAGGTGGAATGGGCAAGAACCGTTTTGCCAAACTTCGGCAAGGAAGCCCCCAAAGCCACCCATTCTCCTGGGCGTGGTCTCATCGCCTGTGACGATGAACGCTCTGCGGAGCTGTACAAAGCCGCAGTAAAAGAGCTGGGGGAGGTGTATGAGGGCGCCTTACCCTCACCATGCTGCAGCGATGCAACCCGCACCTTCCCACCTAGGACTGACGAGTGGTGAAGGTCGATGAAATAGAGGGGCCAACAAACCAGGCCATCCTCATTCTAAACAAGGAGTCCCTAGCTCCCATTGAGGCCGCTCACAGGGAGCTTAAGTTCGGGTTTAGCTCAGTGACCATAAAGGTCTACAAATCGGACTCCGCCAAGGAGGATCAGGAAGGCAGTGGAGGAGTGAATGAGGCATCGGAAACCGAGGACGGCTACTCGACCGATGCCTCAATCCTCCGCAGCCTTGCGAACATGGGTCAATTGACAGACCTGGACACATCGGACGATATCTTCTACTATGATACGCCGATGCTTTAGGAGCTGTAACTTGTAGATTGGGTGAACTTCTTTTTTTTCAGTAGGTCACCGTAGGTAAGCGTAAAGAAATTTCGAAAGTGCTGGAGCTGAGGGAAATTCTTTGGGTTAGGGGTGATTGACCGCTCGCTGTTTGCAGAGGTCGCGAAGACGTATGAGAAGTAAGCGTTGTTTTGTTGCAATATTGCGAGCCCGCGATCGACTTACTCGCGTTGTGGGTGAGCGCGAGTGTCGTTCTGACTCATGGTATTTTCTTTTTTTTTGTATCTTGTTTTTGGTATTTTGTTTGAAGATCTAAGACCACTTGCTTGTACTATTTCAAACACAGAGCTTCTCTTTTTCTTTTGATTTATTTTTTTAACCCATTTACTTCACTCTAATCAAGCAATTTTATACGGAGCTCGAGAAAAGCACGTCTTCACACGTCAGCGGCCGACCTCAGAAGTTGAAATATTGTTGAAATATGATTTGAACATATTTTTGCTTTAAATAATATTTTATTAGATCATATTACAACAAAATTGTCCAAAAGATTTTTTGTCTAGTACAAGTACTCTCACATACAAACTTTCCTGCTTATTCGATTTTTGCGTACCCAGCTTCTTTGAGCTCAATTATTGCCGCCACCAAAAAAGTGGCTGCCGGAGTTTCTGTCTTTAAATGGAACACTTTGTGCTAAGCGGTATTGTAACTAAAGAAACTACAGAACAGTGGTGCGCAAATCAAGAAGGACAAAAGAATTTGCTAGAGAAACGTTCTGTGTGAGATCGAAAAGGCAGACGCATTTAATGACATGGTGAAATTATTTTGCTGCATCGCAAAAAGAATTGAGGAGAAACCAACTCAAAGACGATTGATGTGGGCAACATAAAACGCGATTGATCAGCGAATACCAAATCGAGGAGCAGCGCAACGACTTTTTGGTGGACGTCCAAAATCAATACAGGATTGAGGAGGGTGGTCATCAGGACAAAGTGAAAGGCGTAATTAAGTTTTGGTGGCAGGCGCATCGCAAAAGTTGTGCATCAGGAGCGACGAGGAACGGGCTCATTCTTCATTACATCGAAGAACTTGAAGAGTGTGCACATACGGTGAAATGAAGTCAGTTGCGGGTGTTTATATATGCGAAACAATTACTCAGTGGAGCGGCAAAGCTTTTTGTTTTAGAGTCAATCGTGATTGAAAAACTCTAAAAAACGCATTGATTGACGAATTTAGTGTGAGGGTGTCATCGGCAGAGGTTCGTCGTAGACTTGGTAACGACAGCAGAAGAAGACCAAACCTTACAATAGTACCATTATGCGATAATAGAATTGACGAAGCCGATTTATTTAGATGATGAGAGCTTGATCGAATGGATGGAATGGATTGATAAACGAGTTTCAGAGTTGGTGCATGGTATCCGCATAGGACTGAGTTGTCGCATTTTCTACATTCGCAAAGTACAAGCCAAAGAGAAACGTTCATTGTCCGGTCAAGATGAAAATAGTGTTTACAAACGAAATACCAGTGTTTCAATATACTCGACGAATTGCTTACACGGAGCAGAAGGTAGTGGACGAGCAAATTCAGAAGTGACTTGACCAAAAGATTATCAAGCCCAGTCCTTCTGTGTATGTTTCCCCATTGTACTTGACGCAAAACAGAATAGAGACAACCGTTTTTGCTGCGACTATCGCAAGTTGAACGAGAAGATTTTAAGGAACAACTTTACAATGTCACAGATGGACAGCGTGATCGAGTAATTACAATCAGGAACACAGATAAGGCATGTAAACGCTCTCAACCAAGTTTCATGTTTTTGTTTTGACAGAAACCTCTAAAGGAAGCGCAGTTGGCAGACGATGGTAGGGAATGGTGTGGCTGCGGGGCTTGCTCGGTGCGGTCGGTGTGGGACTCCTCGCGTCTGAGGTCCATCATCTGTCAAGGAGACTGGCTATCTCTACAAAGGAGCAACGCCATAGTCTTCAATGTTCGGCCCAACTCACAGAACCACGCTTCGGACCAAATCCTTAATGTAATTTGCGTATTTGAGGCACCAATATCAGTAAGTGGAAACGGCTCGGACTTGAGGTTCGACACATTCGGGGATTCTCTGCCTTTCCAAATTGGAAGGGAGTAAGCGTTAAATTGTCAATTGACTATGATGTAAAGCCAGTACAGCAGCCTATGCGGAGGATCCCGATTGCCCTGGAAGACAAAGTGCGTGAAAAAATTCAGGAGTCACTCAAACAGACATTATTGAACCAGTAAATGGAGCTCCTGGATTTCCCAAATGGTTATAGTGTTCAAGGGAAACGGTGATATCAGATTATGTCTGGATATGCGTTTAGCAAACAAAGCAATTCTCAGAGAGAATTATCCACTCCCTACGTTTGAAGCATTCATGACCAAACTCCGGAATGCAAAGTACTTCTCTAGGTTGGACCTAAAAGACGCATACCATCAACTTGAGTTGGATGAACAAATCCGGGAAATAACAACTTTTATAACCCCAATAGGATTATTCCGCTATAAACGGCTTATGTTTGGAGTCAATTCGGCGCCAGAGATATTTTAAAAGAGACTTGAGCAACTTTTGGCACTAGCCACAAATGTCCTGAACTACATAGACGACATCATAGTTTTTGGTAAGACTGAGGAAGACCACAATGAAGCCGTAAAAAGAGTCTGTCGCATTCTCAACGTGAACAATGCTATATTGAATGAAACCAAATGCATTTTTAGGGCTTCTACGATAAGTTTCCTGGGACACATTTTATCAAGTCAAGGCATTGAGGCTGATCCGGAAAAGATAAAAATCATCACATCATTTCGCGCACCTAAAAACAAAGAAGAGACTCGAAGTTTTTTGGGTCTGGTAACCTACGTGGCAAATTTATATCGGAGTTGGCAGACAAGACAGATCCCTTAAGAAGACTGTTGAAAAACGATGTGAAATTCATATGGGGCGTTGATGAACAGAGTGCGTTCGAGAAGCTTAAATTATGTCTGACCCAGATCCCTAACTTGCACTACTTCGACCCCAAACAGACAACGCAGCAAGTCGCTGATGCCAGCCCGGTGGCGTTAGGAGCCGTATTATTACAACTTCATGGTGAAAATGATACGAAAATTTCGCTAGTCGCAGCCTTACCGATGTAGAAAAACGTTATTCTCAAACCGAGAAGAAAAGCCTAGTATTAGTGTGGGCGGTTGAGAAATTTTACTACTACCTAGCTGGTTTGGAATACGCTTATAACGGATAATAAGCCGTTGGAAACAATTTTTAAACCGACTTCAAACCCACCAGGAAGAATTGAACGATGGCTTCTCCGTCTACAAGCATTTAAATTCACAGTCCAATATAGGACTGGAACGGAGAATATTGCGGATACCCTATCTTTGCGAGCTGAGCCCAGGATATTGCTATGACATGAAAGGTGAACACAGCCTTATATATGTGGTCGAAAACGCAACTCCTACATCGATAGCCATCACCGAAATCGCAGAAAAGAGCATTTGTGACGAGGAAATCGTAGATGCGATGTCATGCCTACAGGACAAGTCGTGGAACACATCATCTTCAAACAGTTTGTTCCCATTTAGACACGAACTATCACAGTGGCAATGAGACAGTTGATCCTGAGACTAGCACATGAAGGTCACCCGGTAGTTCAGCAATGAAGAGGCGTCTGCGATCCAAGGTATGGTGGCCACAAATAGGCACCAGGTTGCCAGCGTAAGCTCGTCGCTTTCGGGTCGTCCAACATATTAATATTAAACCTCAATATAATATTAAACCTTAAATATTTAATTTCTATCAATATATTGATATATAATATATAAAATATAAAATACATTGCCCGGAAGAGGCTAACGATAAAATGTCTTTTATACCGGATACGCTTTGGTTACCGTTATTACAAAAATATACATATATTAATTATAATAAATATTATATTATAGATAAAAATTCCGTTAAACTTACCCCACTTTAATCCTGAGCGATGAGATTTCGACGCGACATACACGATTGTTGCTGTACATATTGATAGAATTATACATACATATACATTCGTGCACCAATAATTTGTAAACTGAATAATAAAGTAATATACACAAACAAAAATATACACAAAGATGGTCTATATAGATATACATATATATAATTAAATAATCGCAATACTCATATGTAAAAAAAATATCATTTTATTTTCCTGAATGATTACCATATTTTTAGTTGAGAAGAACGTTCTCGTTCAAGCCTCGGTTTCGAGCTTTTCTAATATGGACTTTAGACTTTAGCTTTGGAGATGCTGACTTTAATTGTCTTTGCCTTTCTCTTGGATTCGAGTGCATTCGCTCTTGGATACAAGTGCTCTTAGATTCTTTTAATTTGGTTTATTGAAACCTAATACTTCTGATTTTCGGGATTGCGAGTCCGAGCTTTGAACGTGGGAACGTGACGATGATGCGAAGGCTTAAGCAAGGAATGTTTAAATTAGGCAACGGATGTTTAGTCTACCAGTGGGTGACTTATCTGGTATCTGGTTCTATTGGGTACATTCAGAGTACCCATGTTGTATGTGTATTATTGTGTAGGCATGTGCTGAAGTCTTAGGGACTTATGGATATGTCACTCCCCCAATCATTGAATTTGGCCTGTCCTCAGGTCGTTAAATTTGGATATATCATAACATTGTTTTCTGGTTGAATATTTTCCTTGACATTAGTTTTAAGGTGCGGATGTTCTTTTTTTTGTTTACAGTATTTCACAATAATTTTCTTAGGTATATTTTTAAACTTATATGCTAAATACAGAGTCAAACTAATTATCATGATGACAAAAGTTGTAATGCATATAATTTGGAAAAAGTTGTATTGTTTTACATGCAATTTTATCATTTCTCTTGTTTCTAAGTGATTTATTGGTTCTAAACGTGTAACATTGTTGGTGATATAAATCGTTTGTGTAAAATCTGCTACATTATTAGAAATTAGGAATTCATCTATTTGCATGGTACAATTTTTAATTTTAATGATGTTGCTTCCTGATATTAATATTTTGTTGTTTATACAATCTTGGTTGACAACTGTTTCAGGAATATTCTCTGTTATTATATTTGGTTCTATATAATTTATTTGGAAATTTCTTTGGGTTTTAATTTATTTGCACTGAGTTTGCTCTTGTTTAAAAAGTCCAACAATACATTTGTCGAATATTAATTTATGACAATTTCACGTGACGGTCAGGGGGGGTTGCGGTAAGAGTCACGGTATGTCACATAGGGGGGGAGGGGGTCAAAATGGCCCAAAATTAGCGTCACGAGGTTTATGGACGGCCCCATTATTAATTTTTTCCTCTAGCTCCTCCCTGTCGTCTTCATCTAATGTATTTATATGCCTTCCCTACTACGTTCAAAAGACCTCTTTTGCTTCGGTTAATAATTCTTAATCCATTTATTTCCCGTTTTAGTTTATCGACTAAATATTGTATCTGAGGTACATTGGGATAGTCGTTTGCTTCAGTTACTAGATTTTCGAACATAAGCATTGTCTTTGTTATGTTTATACACAAATAATGATATTCGTAGCTGGGTGGAATTTCCATCGTTCCGGTTTGGAGTATAAGATATCCATTCTTCGCACTTATTGGGTTTACTTCGATATTGCTGCATTTGCACCATAGTGATAAGTGGTAACATGCAACTAAGCATTATTAGAAATATGTTGCGTACTTTACGCTGCTTTGGCTGGTCTGGAATAATCGTATTTGCTCTTATTAATCTTCTTTTGTTTCTTGAATTTTGATTTATAATGAACGATTTTCCCGCCGCGGTTTGTTTCCCCAAAATGTTTACTGTCCACTTCTTCAATCCTTCCTGTCTTTTTAAATGGATTGGTGATTTTACTCATTCCGAGTGAATCCTGTCTATATTTAATGGTGTATACAAGATACACCATTTTTGATGGTTGTTACAGAAATTGCCTTCGGATCTTAACCACTTTTGCAAAGCTATGCACATAAAAGCTGAATATTTGTCCACTTTAATTGCCTGTGGCTTTCCCATATCATTGAATATTTTAGTAATGACTCTTTTCGCTTGGCTATCTCTACTTTTTACTTCAACTAGTGAGGCAAAAATCTATCACGTATTTTTCCCTTGAGTTAAATATTTCTGGTGTTGTTTTAAATGTCAATTTTGTGTCTCGATATTCTGTTTTTGTCAGATTTCACATTCATTAATAATAATTTAAATTAGCTTTTGACTATCTAATTTTTCGAAATCATGAAAATCCCTCTACTACGCACTTCATTAAAGCTTTCTCATTATAACAAAATCTTTTTTTTTTGTTTCAGATGAAAAGTTTAACCAGGAAGTTGACGCCCGCAGAATTTGTCACCGTGACTGGATCGGTCATATTTCCGCCATTTTGTTTTTTTTTTTTTTACAAAAAATTTTTTTTGTTAAGCTAAGAGATGGTATGAATGCTTTTCTGCGGCACGCTTCGGCCGATTTCAAATTCTCAGATTACTTAAATTATGCACTTGCTTTGAAAGTCACCGCTGTTACTTTGTCTTTGCTGGTATTCATAAAAAATGCACTTGTTCACTTATTCTATGATTATTTGTTTTGCCGGCTTCTATTTTATGCTCGGATGTAGGCAAGTGAGTTTAATTGACGGATTGTTATGCTTGCTACACTGCTCATATCTGCTGAGCGGACTCCGTTTCCAGCGCTATACACTGTTGGGGCTGCGGGATGCTGGATACGATCCTTTCCAGGGTATGGTAATGGTCCCGACGCCGCTGCACTAATCGCCTGTAGATCCCTACTAATTTAATTACACTAATAATTTGTGCAGGACTGGATCTCCTCGACACTTTTCTTTGGACCGGGTATGATACCGCCCGATATTAGACTTCCCAAGAATTGCTTCTCGAGAATTAAATTCCCCGTGCCACACAGCTGTTGTTGATTATAACTGAGCACAAAGAAATAGTTTTCAGGATGACCGTAAGCTGAACGCTTTGACGGTGAAGGATGTATACCCTCTACTCAGAGTCGAAGGAATTATCTCCAGGATAGAGCAGATGTGGACCTCAAGTTTGCGGTCTGGCAAATCGTACTGGACGACAAAAGCAAGAATTGCCCAAGCTGCGTTTACAGTTAAGACCATTGTATCAGATCCGGATGATGCCACTTAGACTGTGCAACAATGTTTTCGTTTACCCGAACGACCTTTATTTTCAGACGCTCTCTGGCCCAGGGACTAAAATCAGCCGGCCATACAATCGACATTTTGCTTTAAATCGTTAAAGTACCTAGGGTTTATAGTTGGAGGTGGACTGCTGCGAATGGACCCCGGGGGAATTCCGATGTTCAGAGAATACCACCTGAGATCTAGGAAGAAAGTATGAGCCTTCCTTGGCACAGGGGGATAGTATCGTTGATTCTCAAAGAACTTCGCTACACAGGCACCACCGCTCTCTGAGGCCTTAAAGGTGAGCAAAAAATTTATAAAATTACTAGAAAGAGAGTTTGGAGAAATAGAAAAACCGTTAAAGGATGCCTATCGCTACATCGAGACGTTCGGGACGAGGAAAGTCTTCGAATTGAGACACAGGTAGCAGAGATCCACTAAGACGAAGCCCGGCTAGGTTGAGATGCCTTGCAACCCCGCGAATCGAGACCAGAGCCTGGCGTTGACCCGTTAACGGGCGGACCCAAACCTAACAATTACCAGGATGAACCAGGCGAGAACAGAGCAGGCGTGGTACCGGCGCCACCAGTCAGAGCAGACATGGGTTGACGTGTTGTTGTTTCACCAAACGATTGACTGGGCACGAATCTGAGCTTGCCGCACGGATCTCTTAGCAGATCAATAAAATCAGTTCGTTACATCTGGCGCCCAAAACGTGGTTATCCCAGCAGTATACAAAATAAACGTACGGGTAGAAGTTTGATCTACCTCCTTAAAAAGGAGGATTTCGCTATTGCACATATCGCTATCTGGAAAAACATAAGAAATGCGTAAGGCCCTCGCTGAGTCTTACGCAGAAACGGAAAACGACCCAAAGCTCGCAACAATCTGGACAGAATTGGAAACAGCATATATAGATAGACCAAGTCCAATCATCAAGCTGACGAACCCCGAGGGCGAAGACCTCATCGCAAGTCTGAGCATGGAGGAAATGCCGCAAGAAGGTCAACGAAGGGAGTCGAGCAGGGAGAGAAGGCCAAGTCCAGAAGGACCAATGCCCAGCCAACCGGATTTCGCGAAAATCGCAAGGGAAAGGCTGTTTAGCTATTGAGCTTTTTAATAGCTGTTGCGAATAATAAACAGCCGAAGAAAGTTTTGTCTATTTTCCGATACTGTTTATTTGGTTAATTATACTGCCAGCTAGGGCCGACCAAGAGCTATATCGAATGCACAAGTTAAGTCTTTGCCGAAAAACGAAGAAGTGACAATTGGCGGGACAGACAGCCAAATGCTGCGCCCAAGCTTAATGTAGGTAGATAACAAAGAAAAGAAGGAATGATCGCCGTACAGATAAATTCGTGCGAGAACAGCGGTTTGCACTATGGGCATCGCAACTGCTACTACTGACTACTTCGGCTTACAATATTAAGAGTATAAGATTAGTCTATTGCACAGTTTTGGCGGCTGTATGACCCAATCCGCTTTGACGGAGGAAATCGAATTCCTGGAACATGTGGAGTGGTCCGCAAACATTAAATAATTGACTTTAAAAAATTGTCTGTTGAAAGACAAATTCGAATTAAAATGCTGAGAATGAAAATTTAGATTTGAAAGGTGGATAGGTTGGAATCTGAGTCCGAAACAAACCTACATTCTCAAATTGATAAAATGAAACAAGAGAGAAAGACTAAGTTTTTTGACAAATCGATAGAAATATACAAGACTAATAAAATAAAAAAAAAATATAAAACAGTAGCTGGAATAATGGATAATATGATGTTTTTTATATACACATATTCGGGTAGTGTGATCTGTCTCTATTTTCATTACGCTAGGAGACCCCAAAAAATCAAATATTTATGACTCTTTGAAGATATTATCGAGAAAGTTGTAGTGATCAACTTAAACTTTACACTGCAATAACTCTTCAAGATACCCTCGCACTAAATTATAGCAGCTTTTGTATAACCCAAAAAGTGAGAGAATTGTCTTAGACCAATCAGGACAGAATATGATCGTAGATTGTACAGTTAGTGAATGGAAAGCCTATAGCAGTGACCACCGGCATGCAGCTTCCAAGAGCTTAATTCATTATCAGATAAAACCTCTTGGTGAACGCTCACAATTTTTGACGCTGCCCAATTTAACATCACATACACGTGGTGATATAATTTAATTATATATATCCAATCCAATAACAAGAGAGAACGCTATAGTCGAGTTCCCCAACTATCTGATACCCGTTACTCAGCTAGTGGAAGGGAGAAGGAGAGTCTTAAACACAGTTTTTGGCGGTTTGTAGGCGTTATAGTAGAAGTGGCAGAAAGTTTTTTGGCAAATCGATATAAATTTACAAGACCAATACAAAAATGAAAAAATATCAAAACATTTTTCAAAAGTGTGGGCGTAGCAGCTTTGGGCGGTTTGTGGGCGTTAGAGTGGGCGTGGCAACATGAATCGACAAACTTGCACTGCGTCTATGTCCCTGGAGTCTGTATGCTTAATCTCAACTTTCTAGCTTTTGTAGTTCCTGAGATCACAGCGTTCATACGGACGGACAGACAGACGGACAGACGGACATGGTCATATTGACTCGGCTATTGGTCCTGATCAAGAATATATATACTATATACGGTCGGAAACGCTATCTTCTGCCTGTTACATACTTTGCAACGAATCTAGTATACCCTTTTACTCTACGAGTAACGGGTATAAAAGCGAGAGGGATTTTTCAATACATTTCCGTGTGTGATTTGTGTGAAAGTGGAAAAAGGTAAACAAGTGCGATATAGTGAGTTCCCATTTCTAACCCAGTTTTCATAGGGATTCGACCACAAGGCTTAAGAAAGGCCAAGGCCTATATAAGGGCATTTGTATGCTCTACAGCCCACTTCCCCCCCCGTCTCGCCGACCACCGCATAAGCTCATTGTTTAAACTCAGTTCGCTCCAAGAAGAGGCCAAGAGGCCGACATAACCTTCAGCCAACATGTTACGCAACCGGCCACCTGCCGAATGATAACTGGCCAAATATATTGGAAGGCTCATTCTGATTATTCAGCTGTGCAGAAGTTTAGACGGGCGGATCGGATTTAATTATATTTGGACATTATCAACGTTACGCAGTGAGGATCACCTCATATGACCAGCGGAGGTCTAACTTAGTGATTCCGTCTTATCGCAGCGCAGCGTAGCTCCCAGCGGTCTTCTGCAGTGCTGCAGTTGCATTTCGGTGTTTTGTTTTGATTCTTGATTTTCTTTTGTATTGCAATTAATAATGAATTAAACACTCGCAGATTGACGGAACTTTTGGCATTTGAATAGGAATTTAAATTAGGACCTTTAAAACTTGACCTACAGCTCGACAATGTCAACGTGAACTTGGAGTGGATATTTAAGGTCGTGAGTACTACAAAACAACAACGAAAATAATCATTATTATGAATTACCTATATTAAAATTCTACAAAATGCCACTCGAACGTATAAATAAAATAAGATCTTGTAACGTATCACATCCAAGAATAAAGTCAGGCATGGTGTTCGATGGGTATCGAGCGCACGCGAGCGATGGTCCGGCTGCTGCTTGTCGGTAAAAGAGGGTGGTGGTCTTGCTGTGATCCCATATTTGCCTATTTCTGATTATAATACTTATTTTCGCGTGCTAGACAAGCTAACCTGATCCGGAAGTAGGAGAACTCACATTACAGACAACTAGAAGAGGAAAACATGTTCAAATGGTTCACGCCAAACCGATCTCGGCCAGCCTCCGGTGTTGTTGGTGGCCTTCGCTGACCCGCCCTGCCAATGATCATCTCATCATCATAATTTTCCCTGATGGCCCCTTCTGAAACCTAACCTATTCGCAAGGGCCTCATGCTAGCTGCGGCAAAAACTTGGGGAATTACCACATTATAAATTGGATTTTATTACTAGTACATATAAACATTCTTAAAACAAGAGAGAACGCTATAGTCGAGTTCCCCGTCCCCGGCAGTTTTGGGCGGTTTGTGGGCGTTAGAGTGGGCGTGGCAGCATGATTCGACAAACTTGCGCTGCGTCCATGTCCCTGGAGTCTATATTCCTAATCTCAACTTTCTAGCTTTTGTAGTTCCTGAGATCACAGCTTTCATACGGACGGACAGACAGACGTACAGACGGACGGACGGACAGACGGACAGACGGACATGGTCATATCGACTCGGCTATTGATCCTGATCAAGACTATATATACTTTATATGGTCGGAAACAATTCCTTCTGCCTGTTACATACTTTTCAACGAATTTAGTATACCCTTTTACTCTACGAGTAACGGGTATAACTAGGCATATAAGATAAATAGGAACGAAAGCGTAAAAAGATGAATTTTTGCATATAATTAAATTATTGGTTTTGGAATGTATGAAAAGTGAGGATTAAAATTATATAAAAAAATTGATTAGAAAATTACAAGATAAAAAAAACAATAGGGACATCTACGTTAATACCTTTAGGGCTGAACTCACTTTAATTTGGCCAGCATAATCAATATGGTTTTTCTTTGGTAACTCACCCTTTCCTCTTGTAACTTCCATCGGAGAAAGCGCTTTCGGCGACGGCAGCTATTTCTTTGGGAGTAAAGTTTTTCTTTTTTGATTATAAATATAAAAATATTAATTACTTCGCACACATACTTATGAGGTATCCCTGTTATTTTTTTCTCCCTCTCTTGTTAAAGTTGGGACATTTTTTTTCCGTGTGGCTTACAAATTTAACACAAACATAAAACACAAAGCAAAGAAATCAAACACTCCTCCTCACATTAATTTGCGCATTACTTTCCCACAATAATAAAAATTCTTAACCTAATTTACAAACACATAATTATCTTTTTTTTCCCGTAGTTAGGTTTTTTTCTCCTTTTTTTTTTTAGTTTTTTTACTTTTTTTAAATTTGCCCTAAATGCGGGTCTTTTATTAGTTATGAGTTTTAAATCGCGTTCAGCGCATTCGCGAGCTGATCGGACTTTTTCTTTCGATTTTCAATCTTTATAAATACATGCTGCTGGCGAAGCGCGCGAGCCAACTGACAAAAATCCACTAATCGGCGGCTACTTTTTCCGCGGTCCGTTGGCCTTCCTTGTTCTTTTAAAACCCTGCACGAGAGGGAAATCTGACAATTAGCCCTGTAAGACCCGTGACCCTGCCGCTAATCCCTTCACGCAATATGACACCTAGATGGCGTTGCAGTTTTAGCTCTACCGCAAGTGCCACATATACCCCCCGCCAAAGATCTGACTTGGGAGTCAAATTCCCAAGACAGATACAACCAGCACAGAAGGCAGCTCAACTATTGTTTCATATCTTTCGCATGATAGCGTCCAATATACATCCCTTGCAGATCTTCCAGGTCATAGCCAGGCCAATTTTCTTCTTAACCCTAGCCTTTACGTAAGCTGGGGCTAGCTTGGCTGGTTATAACCGGCTACGAAATTGCTTTGTCTGAAATTCCGTCGCCATACTTCCTGACCCTCTGCATACGACACCTCCCTCGACCGTAAATTATATTGTCGTTCGTTCCTCGCATTATGCTTCCTCATAAACTCGCCTGCTTTACTGCGAATTAAATCTAGCGAATCTTCTCGTGTAAACACCGCTGACCTCGAGCAATCGCAGAGCTCTTAAGAGCTTAAAAGTGGAGCCTGAAGATACATAGTGCTGCCCGAACACCTAATAATAAGGAGAAGTGCCAATGCTAGAATGAACAGAGGATCGCAATGCGCAGCAAATACTACTGAGCTGCTCATCTCAGTCCTTTTGGTCCGTACGAATGTATGCGCGGATTGCAGCTATCACAGATCGATTTACGCGTTCCGAAGCACTAGCCTGCGGTGAATAAAATGCGTTCAGAGTATGCGATACTTTATACTCCCGCAAAAATTTCTGGAATGCATCTGATTTGAATTGCGAACCGTTGTCAGAAACAAACTTCCGGCACTCCAAACGTATGGAATAGATCCTGCTGTAAATATTGCATTACTACGTCTGCTGTATAATGATCTAAAACTATGAAGATCTCTATGTGCCCACTCCTATATGGTCCTAGAAAATCAACGTAGAGTCTCTGGAAGAATCTATGGGACTCTGGAGAGGTACCCATTGGTGGACGTGGATTCCTGTTCGGCGCTTTCGACATTTTGCAAGTGGCACAAGCTTGTATCCTTCACGTCCTTGATCAACCCTGGCCAAAAGTAATACCTTCGAACTCTTTCTAAGGTCTTGTGGATGCCTCCGTGGGATGCTAGTGGATCATCGTGAGCTTTTTTCAGAACCTGTGAGGAGTTTAAACTCCGCACAAATGCGGATGGTGATCGCATTAGGAGGGCCTGCCGATGCCAGTTACGCAACAAGGCAAAGCGTAGTAACGGCAGTGCGAAGCCCGGAGAAAGAGAGTTTGGAGACTCTGGGCTGGAGAAAGAGAGTTTGGAGACTCTAGAGGAAGAGAGTTTGGAGACTCGGGAAATGGAGAGAGAGAGGGTGGAGACTCCGGACTTACTGAGAAGAGAGTTTGGAGAGTCAGCAGGCTCAAAGGCAAATAACGGGACACATCGAACTTTGGACCGGGCCAACGGTAAAATCGTGGACTTTGGATCCGGAGACTGGAGACCAAAGGGGGGAATCGTTAGAGGAGGCCTATATAAACAGGCCGAACGCTGGTAACGGCACAGTCAGTCGAGGAGAACAAGTGTACGAATTAACAACGTGAAATCGAAGTCAGCAGAGGAGCTACAGCCGTGGTAGTCAACAAGGAGCAAGATCGCTACGTCAAGACATTCGGGACGAGAAGGTCTCCGAATTGAGACGCAGGTAGGAGGTCCAGTATGACGAAGCACGAGTAGCCCAGAAGCGCCCAACAGGCGAAGCCAAACCAAGGAGGGCCCAGGATAAGCGGCAGGGATTGTGGTGTAGACCCGGAGAACTCTGTAGGAGACCGCGAACTTGAACCAGGCGATCGCCTAGGTGTGTCCGTGCGATCCGAACAGGCGTGATACCGGCGCCACCAGTCCGAACAACACGTGGGTGTTGACGTGTTGCTGTTCCACAGGCGTTTGCCTTGGGGATCACAGCCGTTAGCCGCCGTGTGTCTGCGTAAGACGACAATTCTCAGCCCAAGCGACGAGCGCCCGACAGGAGCAGCGAGACAGCGGAACGAGGCCGCAGAACAAACCATCCAGCACCAAGGCCGGATAATCAGATTCCTTTGTAAGACTAAGCACAAAATAAAGATCCAAGAACGAAACTGCGAGTGTTATTACTGGTAACCGGGTGATCACGTTATTCTATAAATTTGGTGGGACGAACGCACAAACTCTTCTGAGCTAGCCGTACGTATACGGAATACGTATACGCAGACAAACAAATTCAGTTCGTTACATCTGGCGCCCAAATAACGTCATTATCCCGGCAGTAAACACAAATTACTTTGGACTTGAACATGATTCCCCGAGCCATGCCGGAATTAATGCAAGGAAAGGCTCAGGGGTACATAGCCAACAACAAGCACTGGAGGACTTGGGCCGAGTTCGTAGACGTACTTCCTGCCCAGGGGATACTTCACAAAGCTCGCGGACGAGGTGAGGCAAAGGAAGCAAGGCTTTAGGGAGGCATTCAAGGACTACATGGTAGAGATGCAGACCCTGATAAGACCCCTTGGGTATGGGAAGAAGGAAACGCTGGAGCTCATCAAGGAGAACTGCACGCCAGACCTCCGAACACCGTTGAGATCCTACCACGTGGACGACCTAGAGGCCCTCATGATCCTGGCAGATGAGTACGAGGAACTGCACTCCTTTGCGGAAGAGCACAAGTACAGACGCAACAAAGCCCCTGCCGCGACACCAGTCACGTGTAGAAGGTGTGAGGACTCTAGAAAGCTAGGACGCGGTGCGAGGGGCAGTGGGCACGATATACCCCGGGTCAGTCGGGGCGGCACAACACAACCTTGTGTAGGCCGCCAGTCACCACCCAGAGACACTCTAGAGACACTCTTGCGGGCAACTCGGGTCAACACCCAACCCATGTCGCAGGTGCGGTGGGCACGATCATTGGACAAGAGGCTGCCGACAACAGAGGCTGCTGTTCTGCTGGATATGCGAAAAAATAGGAGTCCGAAATACAGAATGCTGCCAGAGAGCGGGAAATGGGCAGCGATTTCAGCCGCAAAGAGGCGAGCAGGGGTCGCAGAGTGCCGCCTCTTCAAACTAACTGGAAAATTAATCGAGGAGGAGCAGCAGTTGTCCGCGGTAACGATCGGTGGAGACACGTACAAGGCCACGATCGACACCGGGGCAACAGCAAGCTTCATAAGTGAAGAGCTGGCGGACAAGCTGGCGACTCGTCATGAGCCTGCTCATATTACCAGGGATAAGGGATAGTGGATGCGTTGGTGCTGAGGTGGAATTACCTCACACAAGTCGGGGCCGAGATCAAGTGCGCCGGGCATGAAATCCGAATACCGGCCTGAGGCAGACGCAACGGGTGGCTCGAGGAAAAGTTGTCGGTCGCAGTAGTCCAAAAGGACGGCGAAGAAGACGACATGAACGAATTCCTGGAAGCAGAGCTCGCTGAGTTTCACGCCATGTCCGGAACATCGAGTATAGCCCAGCACAGGATAACCATGAAGGACGATAAACCAATTAAGCAGAAATACTACCCCAAGAATCTAAAGATTCAAGGGGAGATCAACGCGAAGGTGGATGAACTGCTGGAGAGGGGGATGATAGAGCATTCAAGGAGTACGCACAGCTCACCCATAGTCATGGTAAAGAAGAAAACGGGAAAATGGAGACTATGCGTGGACTTCAGGCAGATAAACGCGAACTCCATAAAGGACGCCTACCCGATGCCACGGATAAACTTCATCCTCGATCAACTAAGGGAGGCGCGCTTCATAAGCAGTCTGGACCTAAAGGATGGGTATTGGCAAATACCGCTGGAAGAGTCAAGCCGGGGCTTCACGGCCTTCACCGTCCCAGGGAAAGGGCTTTTCTAATGGAAAGTGATGCCATTTGGGTTACACTCCGCGTCGGCCACTTTTCAACGGGCTCTGGATCAGGTGATTGGACCGGAAATGTCGCCGCATGCATTTGCGTATCAAGACGACATCATCGTGATAGGCCGCACCCTAGAGGAACACAAGAGAAACTTCAGAGAGGAATTTCGCCGCTTGAAGAAAGCAAACCTGAAGGTAAACCCGGAGAAATGCCAGTTTTTCAAACAAGAACTTCTGTACGTAGGGCACCGCGTCACAAGCCAAGGCATAGGCACGGACCCAGAAAAGGTAGCAGCCATAGCCCAGCTAGAACCACCGTCATCGGTCCGAGAGCTGAGGCAATACCTTGGAGTCGCATCATGGTACTGACGTTTCGTGCCTGACCTCGCGCGCATTGTAAGGCCACTTAACGACCTCCTCCGCAAGGGTACCAAGTGTACATGGTCACAGGACCACCAGCAAGCCTTCGAGGAGGTAAATGCCAGATTGGTTACCGACCCAGTCTTGGCGTGCCCCGACTTCGGGATAACGTTCATCTTGCAAACGGACGCCAGTGACTACGGGATTGGCGCAATCCTCACAGAAGAGGGCGAAAGGGTCATTTCATACTCCAGCCGGACCCTAAACGGAGCCGATAAAAATTACTCGACGACAGAAAAGGAGTGCTTGGCAATTGTGTGGGCAATTAAAGCCGAAGAGATCAAAGCACAGCCTCAAAAGTTCCCAGACTACGTGTGGGAGGGTGGCACCCTTTACAGGCAGATTCCTCATAGAGCAGGGAATGAAGATGTAGTGACCTGGAAGCTATGTGTCCCGCGGCAGCTGAGAGAAACGGTCTTACGCGAAAACCACGACTCACCAGCAGCCGGTCATGTAGGCAGTCGGAAGACATTTGCACGGCTTGCAGCCCGGTACTACTGGCCAGGAATGCAGAGAGACGCAAGGGGTACGTACGGAAATGCGAGGACTGCGCGAGGTTCAAACCGAATCAGCGGCAGGCGGCGGGAAAGATGTTGACACAGATCCCGGAGGAACCCTGGGCGACAGTGTGCGCCGATTTCGTCGGACCACTACCAAGATCGAAGCACGGAAACAGTATGTTGTTGGTACTGATCGACAGGTTTTCGAAGTGGACGGAGTTGGTGCCTTTGCGAACAGCCACGGCGGAAACATTGCAGAAAGCGTTCAGGGAGCGCATAGTCTCACGATTTGGAGTACCGAAGGTGGTGATCACGGACAACGGTGTGCAATTCACGAGCCGGACCTTTAAAAAGTTCCTCAACGACATGGGGATAAAGCAGCAATTTACGGCACCGTATACCCCACAGGATAATCCGACGGAGAGAGCCAACCGCACTGTGAAGAAAATGATAGCGCATTTTGCCGGGCAGAACCAGAGGAATTGGGATGAAAGATGGCCCGAGATCATGCTGGCGGTGAATTCCAGTATTTCAGATTCCACAGGCTACTCACCGGCATTCCTGACACAAGGCCGCGAGCCGAGGCTACCAAACGCACTCTATGAGAGAGAAACGCTAGGTACGGGAAGGCAACCAGAGTCACCAGAAGGAAACGCTGAAAAGATGAAAGAGGTCTTCGAGATTGTGCGGAGGAACCTAGACCAGGCACGGTATTACAACCTGCGGAGGAGGCAGTGGAAGCCGTGGATTGGTGAAATGGTGTGGTCCAAGGAGCTCCATCTGTCAAAGGCGGCTGAAGGGTTCGCGGCCAAACTAGCTCCGAGGTTCGATGGGCCTTACCAAATTGTGGATTTCGTATCGCCAGTGATATGTAAGATTCGCCACCTGAGGAGTAAAAAGGAACGCTCGGTACACGTCAGCGACCTGAAACAGCAGGGTCAAGAGGAGATGGAGGAGGGGAACGTGGATGCAGATCCCTCGGAGGAAAGCAAGAAAGGAATGCAGGAAGGAAAAAGAAACGACAGCACCTGAGAGCGGACGCGGTCGGCAGCCGTTCTAGCGTCAGGCCAAGGCGAGAGTCAACGGATGCAGACAGCAAGTCCGGCAACCATTACAGCGTCAGGCCAAGGCGATAGTAAACGGATGCGGACCGCAAGCGGACCAGAGCGTTGCCTCGGGAGCCACCACCAGGGAGGAATAAGGTCACGAACGGCAGAAAGGTTGAGGATGGCAGCACCTGAGAACGTACTAGGCTCGACAACCGTTCTAGCGTCAGGCCAGGGCGAGAGTCAACGGGTGCAGATGGCGAATCTAACAACCGTTCTAGCGTCAGGCCTAGGCGAGAGTCAACGGAAGCGGAACCCGAGCGAACCAGAATCCTGCCACAGCAACCACCGCCAAGGGTAGGGAAGGTCACCAGTAGTGGGATGTACAATGATTGCAATACCTGAGAGCGGACGAGACCCGGCAACCGTTCCAGCGTCAGGCCAAGGCGAAAGTCAACGGGTGCAGACAGAGAGTCCGGCGATCATTATAGCGTCAGGCCAAGGCTAGAGTCAACGGAGGCAGACAACGAGCGAACCGGAATATTGCGCCCATGGACAAACTGAGCGAAGCGGGACAGAGGGGCCGATCCGGCTCAGGGCAGAGGAGACAATAAAACGGCGCAACCGTTCGGTAGGAAGCACGCCTAAAATGTTCCTGAGGAAAGAGGAGAGACGGTACACACCAATGGAACGGTACCGTAAAGTCGGGCGGAGAGAGTGGGAAGACACAAGAACGCCGAGGGACATAACGGTGACCGCCAAAGAGGAGGCGCGAAACCGAGGTATAGTGGAGGCGTTGGCAGAGCGGTCGAAACACAAAAAGTTCGACAACCACCATGAACACATTTACAAAGGAGCAATACTCAAGGCTGGCCACTCTGGGTCAGAGTCCCGAAGGTCCCGCTGAGGGGCAAGGGCGGTCGGGGGGTAGGCGATTGCCTAACCCGCGGCCCACCCGAACTCCAAGGCGAGGTGCCGAGGACGATAGAGGCGAAGACCCAGAACCAGTGGTCACCTCCGAGGAGAGTGAGCTGGAGTGGGAGGAGGACCCCGCAGAAGAAAGGAGGACCTGGAGACTCAGTAGAGCCAGGAGCGCGACAGACGACCGGATCCTTCCGGGGATCGTG
Source organism: Drosophila yakuba (assembly GCF_016746365.2). Lineage (NCBI taxonomy): Eukaryota > Metazoa > Arthropoda > Insecta > Diptera > Drosophilidae > Drosophila > Drosophila yakuba. The sequence goes on from NC_052529.2 coordinate 23,299,789, forward strand.
CCGGTCTTTGAGGAGGCGAAGCGGAACCCCAGAGGCAGCGGGGAGACGTCGGCAGCGATGGCGGTCGCAGTTGTGAAGATGTTGAAGCTGGAGGCTGACCGGCTGGTGGCCGTCAAAGCTCCGCGAGCGGCACGGGTGGCGGCCCGCGAGGAGTACGAAGCCGCCAAGGCGGCACGCATTCGCATGCAGCAGCGGGCGGCGATGGTGGACATGCACGAGCTGCAGAATCAAGCCAAGAGAAAGGAGGAGGCCGAGAACAGGTGGAGGCAGGAGCTCCAGAGGGCAGAGGCGGAAGAGCGAGCGGCCTGGAATGTGTTCGCCTGGCAGGAGGAGGAAGCAGGCGTTCAAGAAGCGAGTGAGGTGGCCGCTACCCCGCGGTACGTCCATTCGGCGGAGGTGATCTTGATGGGGTCCCCAGAGCCATCCCCACCCCCATCACCCACTCCGACCGCAGGGATCCCACGCACGCCCCGGCCACGGCACTGGCCGCATAGCCCCCGTCTATGGAGCCCGGCTGGGCTCCACCAACACCGCGGCATCGGCGGAGCTGGAGTAGGGGCCATGGGTATGCCCATGCTCCGGAGGCAGGCATCCGCTCCAGCGGTGGGTGCCCCGCCTCCCCGGCTGTCATGGATGCGGATGGCATCCACATCGGATGCCCGCCGATGGACACCTATCCCGAAGGCTGATTGGCCAGAATCACGTGTGGGTTGAAGAGTGCCAAAGAGAGAAAGTCCATCCACATCATCGCGGCTCGCCCGGGAGGTGGTGAGGGGCTGGAAGAAAGAGAGCCACGCTCCCGGTAAAAGTAAGAGAAATGGAAAAAAAAAGAGAAAACTTACCGCAAAAGAAAGAGAAAGAGAGTTTGGAGACTCTAGAGGAAGAGAGTTTGGAGACTCGGGAAATAGAGAGAGAGAGGGTGGAGACTCCGGATTTACTGAGAAGAGAGTTTGGAGAGTCAGCAGGCTCAAAGGCAAATAACGGGACACATCGAACTTTTGACCGGGCCAACGGTAAAATCGTGGACTTTGGATCCGGAGACTGGAGACCAAAGGGGGGAATCGTTAGAGGAGGCCTATATAAACAGGCCGAACGCTGGTAACGGCACAGTCAGTCGAGGAGAACAAGTGTACGAATTAACAACGTGAAATCGAAGTCAGCAGAGGAGCTACAGCCGTGGTAGTCAACAAGGAGCAAGATCGCTACGTCAAGACGTTCGGGAAGAGAAGGTCTCCGAATTGAGACGCAGGTAGCTGAGGTCCAGTATGACGAAGCACGAGTAGCCCAGAAGCGCCTAACAGCCGAAGCCAAACCACGTATTCCGTAGCGAGCAGACAAACAAATTCAGTTCGTTACAAACCTCGGGAACTAATTTCGTTGGAATCCAAAGTTTCCAGTTGAAGTTGTCGTGTAAGGTCTCGCCGGTAGCGTGATCGGTTCTGCGATACACCAAATTGTCGACCACCTTCAAATCTGGAAGCTTTTCTCCATTCGCTTTTACCTTTTCAATCAGCTCCAAATATTCATCGCTCTTGAGTTCCGGCAAATCTAATTTGACTAGCAACCCGTGACTTGCGTCTATGGCCGCCCATTCCTCCTCATTCACCCTCGACAATGCATCGGGAACTACATTAACCTTCCGCTACGATGTTCGATTTTAAAATCGAAACTTTGCAGTTTCAAGGCCCACCGAGCTAAACGAGAATGGAGGTCCGTTTGGGTCATAAGCCACTTTAGCGATGCATGATCGGTAATTACGGTAAATGCGTGTCTTCTACATACGCTCGGAATCTTTTTATACAAATAATGGCCGCCAGGCACTCTTGCTCTGTCACAGAATAATTATACCCGTTACTCGTAGAGTAAAAGGGTATACTAGATTCGTTGAAAAGTATGTAACAGGCAGAAGGAAGCGTTTCCGACCATATAAAGTATATATATTCTTGATCAGGATCAGTAGCCGAGTCGATCTGGCCATGTCCGTCCGCCTGTCTGTCCGTCTGTCCGTCTGTCCGTATGTCCGTATGAACGTCGAGATCTCAGGAACTACAAAAGCTAGAAAGTTGAGATTAAGTATACAGACTCCAGGGACATAGACGCAGCGCAAGTTTGTCGATTCATGTTGCCACGCCCACTCTAACGCCCACAAACCGCCTAAAACGGCCACGCCCACACTTTTGAAAAAGGTTTTGATATTTTTTCATTTTTGTATTGGTCTTGTAAATTTCTATCGGTGTGCCAAAAATGTATTTTCCACGCCCACAAACCGCCCAGAGCTACGACGCCCACAGTTTTGAAAAATGTTGTGATATTTTTTCATTTCTCTATTTGTTTTGCCCATTTCTATCGGTATCCCAAAAATTTTTTTGCCACGCCCCCTCTAACGCCTACAAACCGCCCAAAGCTGCCACGCCCACAGTTTTGAAAAATGTGGTGATATTTTTTCATTTCTCTATTTGTTTTGCCCATTTCTATCGGTATTCCAGAAATTTGTGTGCCACGCCCACTATAACGCCTACAAACCGCCAAAAACTGTGTTTAAGACTCTCCTTCTCCCTTCCACTAGCTGAGTAACGGGTATCAGATAGTCGGGGAACTCGACTATAGCGTTCTCTCTTGTTTTTCTTTGCTTTGTTTAATTTTTTCGAAACGAAAGCTAATAGATATTTGTCCCCTTCACCCCACTTTTGCACAAGAACTCCACCAACACCAGACTTACTCGCATCACAGTGTATAAATAATGGTCTGCTAAAATCCGGACTGTGAAGAACTGAGCAGAGCACAACATTTCTTTTAGCTTCGCAAAAGCCTTCTCTCCCTCAGCAGTCATCACAAATTTTTGTCTTGGCTTTAACAGGTCAGTAAGCGGAGCGGAGACAGATGCAAAATTATTTATAAACTTCCTGTACCACCCAACCATGCCTAAGAACCGGCGCAGAGCGACTGCGGTAACGGAAAATTTGTCATCGCTGATATTTTATCTGGATCTGTCCGTATAACGCCCTCCCCGACAATATGGCCCAGATACTTGACAGTACGCATGCAGAACTTGCTTTTCTCGACATTGAGAGTTAACCCTGCTGTTTTTACATAGCTTGCCACTAAGCCTAACACCCTCATGTGATCCTTAAAGCTCAGGTCATCCAGGTACACGAAAACCTTATTTCTCAGATTTGCAGGAATAACCTTGTCCATCAATCTAGTCATAGTTTGAGAAGCGTTGGTGAGGCCGAAAGGCATAACTTTGTATTGATATAGGGGCTTTCCGGGTATGGTAAATGCCGTTTGTCACACGATGCAAGGTCCAGAGGGATTTGCCAATAGGCATCCTTGAGATCGAGACTCGATATAACCAAAGCCTTGGGAAGCCTCCCGAAGATACCATCTATCTGAGGCAACGGACACGCATCCTTATTATTAACCGCGTTAACCTTTCGGCTATCCAAGCATAGACGAATTTTTCCCGGTTTTTGCACCAGAACAACCGGTGATGACCAGGTACTATCTGATTCCTCAATAACTCCTAAGCTGAGCATTCGATCGACCTCTTAATACAGCAACCTTTCCACTGCCGGAGAGACGGGAAAATGCCTTTGCTTCACCGGCTTTGCGTCTCCAATGTCAATAGTATGTGAGATTTTGTTCGTCTTGCCTAACACAGAAACTGCGAAAGATGGGAATCGTTGAACTACCGACTTGAGTATGTCCTGTTGGCTAACCGAAGTTGATGTGATTCAGGGGATATTTCATCCACACTCATACTAACCGGCAGAAGATCGAATTCTTTCCAGAAATCTATTCCCAGATAAAGATCCTGACTATGGGACGGAATAATATGCAGCTCTAAATCTTTGATTACTTGCTTGTACTGCACAGGAGTTCTAAGCCGGCCAATTACTTCTTGCTTTTTGCCATCCGCCGTGCTTGCAAGCGATGCAGCGCGTTTAAAAGGAATTTTACTGACAACAATTTGCTCAGCTAATTTGCCACCAACCACACTCATTGCGGCTCCGGTATCGAGGAATCCTAACAGTACTTTATCCAGCAAACGCACCTCAGCGTATGGGCGTTTATCGGCCTTCTTATAACGGATAGCGTTAACAGCTTTTGCTGCTCGCCAAAAAGCTCTCATCCTGTTTGCATTTCGCGATCTTTTCTTCGGACTGACTGACATTGGATTTATGGATAACTGATTAGATTTTATTAACTGGGGCCAAAGAGTAAACGGACTGACAATGCTATCGGACAAATTCGGGAAATTTATTGTAGGTGATAAGTCTTCTTTTTCTACTGGCTTGCATCTGGGTTCGTCGATTTCTGGCGCTGAACACACGACTGCTGACGAGGCTGTGTGCTCATCTTGAAGTTTTTTTGGCATTTTACGCAAGATGGCTTGTAAGTATTCGGGCGTCCACAACCAAAGCAGAAAATTTTGGGTTTTCCCTCGCAGTCCTGATACCTATGACCCTCTTCGCCACAGTTCCAACAAATTAACGCCATAGCACCTATTTCTCCTTCATCTCCGTCACCCGAAAATTCAACTGCGTCATCCAAATGGATTTCCTCGATTAACTCGGAGACATTCTTGCGAAAAGGGATACTCTTTTGATAGCTATGGCTTCGCCTTACGTCGTCTAAAAACCTTTCTCTTCGCCGACAAATCTCGCGCAGCCGATCGACGGTGCCGACATTAACATTCAGGAGTTCATGCCGAATTTCCGGTCGTAAATTCCTACTCAGAGTGTCCACCACATCTCGCTCTGACATGGGCGTTTCTAAGCTATCCATAAGCTGCATAATTGCATCGTGAAATGTGTCGAAATCCTCTTTCTCCCTTTGTTTTCTGTCTCGGATAGCTTCTCTAATATCCATATCAGTGCGGGTGTCCCGAAATTGCTTTCGTAGAGCATAGCAAAGCGAGTCCCATCGTACCTCCCTAACGGACTTGTGAAAACGCCAATAGAAATCTCGCGCTTTGCCATAAAACAGCAAACTAGAATTGCTGCATAAAGCCACAAAATTTTCCTTTCAAAATTATTTATAAACTTCCTGTACCACCCAACCATGCCTAAGAACCGGCGCAGAGCGACTGCGGTAACGGAAAATTTGTCATCGCTGATATTTTATCTGGATCTGTCCGTATAACGCCCTCCCCGACAATATGGCCCAGATACTTGACAGTACGCATGCAGAACTTGCTTTTCTCGACATTGAGAGTTAACCCTGCTGTTTTTACATAGCTTGCCACTAAGCCTAACACCCTCATGTGATCCTTAAAGCTCAGGTCATCCAGGTACACGAAAACCTTATTTCTCAGATTTGCAGGAATAACCTTGTCCATCAATCTAGTCATAGTTTGAGAAGCGTTGGTGAGGCCGAAAGGCATAACTTTGTATTGATATAGGGGCTTTCCGGGTATGGTAAATGCCGTTTGTCACACGATGCAAGGTCCAGAGGGATTTGCCAATAGGCATCCTTGAGATCGAGACTCGATATAACCAAAGCCTTGGGAAGCCTCCCGAAGATACCATCTATCTGAGGCAACGGACACGCATCCTTATTATTAACCGCGTTAACCTTTCGGCTATCCAAGCATAGACGAATTTTTCCCGGTTTTTGCACCAGAACAACCGGTGATGACCAGGTACTATCTGATTCCTCAATAACTCCTAAGCTGAGCATTCGATCGACCTCTTAATACAGCAACCTTTCCACTGCCGGAGAGACGGGAAAATGCCTTTGCTTCACCGGCTTTGCGTCTCCAATGTCAATAGTATGTGAGATTTTGTTCGTCTTGCCTAACACAGAAACTGCGAAAGATGGGAATCGTTGAACTACCGACTTGAGTATGTCCTGTTGGCTAACCGAAGTTGATGTGATTCAGGGGATATTTCATCCACACTCATACTAACCGGCAGAAGATCGAATTCTTTCCAGAAATCTATTCCCAGATAAAGATCCTGACTATGGGACGGAATAATATGCAGCTCTAAATCTTTGATTACTTGCTTGTACTGCACAGGAGTTCTAAGCCGGCCAATTACTTCTTGCTTTTTGCCATCCGCCGTGCTTGCAAGCGATGCAGCGCGTTTAAAAGGAATTTTACTGACAACAATTTGCTCAGCTAATTTGCCACCAACCACACTCATTGCGGCTCCGGTATCGAGGAATCCTAACAGTACTTTATCCAGCAAACGCACCTCAGCGTATGGGCGTTTATCGGCCTTCTTATAACGGATAGCGTTAACAGCTTTTGCTGCTCGCCAAAAAGCTCTCATCCTGTTTGCATTTCGCGATCTTTTCTTCGGACTGACTGACATTGGATTTATGGATAACTGATTAGATTTTATTAACTGGGGCCAAAGAGTAAACGGACTGACAATGCTATCGGACAAATTCGGGAAATTTATTGTAGGTGATAAGTCTTCTTTTTCTACTGGCTTGCATCTGGGTTCGTCGATTTCTGGCGCTGAACACACGACTGCTGACGAGGCTGTGTGCTCATCTTGAAGTTTTTTTGGCATTTTACGCAAGATGGCTTGTAAGTATTCGGGCGTCCACAACCAAAGCAGAAAATTTTGGGTTTTCCCTCGCAGTCCTGATACCTATGACCCTCTTCGCCACAGTTCCAACAAATTAACGCCATAGCACCTATTTCTCCTTCATCTCCGTCACCCGAAAATTCAACTGCGTCATCCAAATGGATTTCCTCGATTAACTCGGAGACATTCTTGCGAAAAGGGATACTCTTTTGATAGCTATGGCTTCGCCTTACGTCGTCTAAAAACCTTTCTCTTCGCCGACAAATCTCGCGCAGCCGATCGACGGTGCCGACATTAACATTCAGGAGTTCATGCCGAATTTCCGGTCGTAAATTCCTACTCAGAGTGTCCACCACATCTCGCTCTGACATGGGCGTTTCTAAGCTATCCATAAGCTGCATAATTGCATCGTGAAATGTGTCGAAATCCTCTTTCTCCCTTTGTTTTCTGTCTCGGATAGCTTCTCTAATATCCATATCAGTGCGGGTGTCCCGAAATTGCTTTCGTAGAGCATAGCAAAGCGAGTCCCATCGTACCTCCCTAACGGACTTGTGAAAACGCCAATAGAAATCTCGCGCTTTGCCATAAAACAGCAAACTAGAATTGCTGCATAAAGCCACAAAATTTCCTTCTAGCGTCTGCTGTGTAAGTGCCTCTACCCGATATATGAAATTATCAACTCCCAGGCCCTCTGGTCTGCCACTGAATCTTAGCTTCCAACTATTAAGTATTTGGCCAACTTTATCGGGTCGGTAACCTCTGTTCTTGGAGTTGCCCTTCCAGAGCTATGTACCATACTTGTTGGCCCTCCAACCTGAAAATTTACCGACTCTGAATATCGCCTTGTGTCTATATTGGCAGTGGTAATAGGCGGTTGCGGAAAATGCACAGCTATATTGGCTTGTATAAGCTGCGACATTTTTTCCGACAGCTGCGTAAGTAGTTCATTTTGCATGGTCTTGACTTGTTCTGCTACCATGTTCCCTATTAACTGCTGCTTGTTGGCTGGAGCAGATCTTGAAGGCGTGTTCTGCCGTTTCTGCAACCTAGTATGATGTTGAGGTTCTTTGCAAATCGGACAGGTGTTGCTGGTTTTGGAGTAGACCTCGAAACAATTTTTGTGGAACTTATGCCCACACTTGATCTTCACTATAGATGCAGATGCCAACGATTTTTCACACACGATGCATTTGGGAGAGGATCCTGCGGGTCCCTCTTCCTCGGACAGCGGCATTTTTGCCAATTTAGACCAATGAATTTAGTAAGCAACTAATAACTATTATTTAATAATGGATAAAAGTATACAAATAAAAACATTGAAACTATAAAATATCGAATCATATAAATAAATGATAATAAATAGGACAATAAATAAATTAAATCGAAATCCAATCAGAATAATTAATTACAGAAATAATCTAATCTAACCACATAAATAAAATTCAGAAAAAATAATTTAAAATTGTAACATCGAAATTGAAAATAAATAGAACAATAAATCCAAAAAAAAAATGACGGAGTGTAATTTAATTAAAGGAATGGAGTGATCGCCAAAAACATATAATAAATTAAAAAATTAGTTAAAATTAATGATCCAATTAAACAAACAAAGTAACTAATATATCAAATCAGAACTAATAAAAATATTTATTGCAATCAAAAGAACAAATGAAATGGCAAATCAAACAAAAATCAATTCAAATCGTTAAATCACAAAAATTAAAATGCCCAAATAATGTAAATATCAACGATTGCGTTTGTTCTCTTGCTATTCTTGCACTTGCCTATTCGAGGTTCAATGACCTCCCTATGCTTATCAGCTGCTTGTTCGTTGCGCTTCCCTTTTTTCAGCAGCAACACATTAATATATCAGCTAATGACTTTGGTTTTAAAGTTAAATCTGGTAATTGTAAATAGATAAAAAAATTACGCAAATCATGCAACCGAAACTCTTCCAAAACTTGAGAAAGATTGATTGTTAAACAAACAAAAAACATATATTATATATTTCGCCGACAAGCATAGCTTGTTCCCCTGCAAATGTGTAATTGGTTTCAAACCGAGTCTACCGTTTGACTATAACAAAAGAACATAAGGAAACGAAGAAGTTTTGTTGCGCAATTGCAACAACAACTACACTGCTGTGCAGGTGGTCGGTCATTCGTGGTCAGTGGCTAAGCTTAAGAGATAAGCACTGACTGCGGTCCACGCGACTACCGCCTGCACCCTTCTTCAAGAAGAACGGAGCGTATCTCTTTTGCCGTCTGTAAACCTCTTTATAAAAAGAATGCCTACGTAAGTCCTATGCAGATAAACGACTAACGATTCAGCTTCCGTATAAGAAAACATGACCCTTCATTACAGCCAATCAGCCGTGGTCAGACTACCTCTTATTAAAAGATTGTTCGCCTGCTTGTCCTATGCGTACTGATAAGCTGCTCTGTGTGGCTCAGAAATAAAAATTTTGGTGATAGGACAGTTATAAATCTTTTGCAATTACTGACTTGCGAGGCCGATTGATTTATTACTAAAATCTCTCGTCAATCCCATTCGCAAGACAGGAACTACAGCGGAACTAAAAAGTATTTGTTTTGTGTAATAAAAGCGAGTAGCTGTGGCTTATGCTCAAGAAAGTCAAGCGGCTATTTACCTGCATCCAAACCCATAGCTCGCCTTCCTTTTCTGACTTCCCCATTGCAGTCTGTGCAGTCTGCAGTCTGTGAACCCTCCTTAAATCGAGAACCAATCAGGTGGATTCTAAGAGTAGACACCCCCTGTAGATGTCAAACTCTCTAATACTCGTGTATAAAAATGGATCCCCTTAAATTGCTCAGGATCAGTTCTTATAATACCTCAGCACTGCATACCAATGGATCTTACTGTAGAGTTTGTTGACTCAGTAAATGGAATAAATGTTCCATTAACTCAAGACTCTGATGTCGAAATAATTGAAGGCTCGAAGGAAGGTTATGTGGAGGCTATCGACACAGAGGATTCGATAGATCGCTTCTTAAGAGGAGTATTTGCCCCTTCTATGTCATCTACCCCCACTACACAAATTGGAAGTGAATTTGCGTCTCTTGAGTGGAGCGATTTTCCTTTTGGAGCGGCAACGCAGGACGTTTTAAATGACCTTATACGAGGCAATGGAGACGATCAAGAAATGCAATGTGCACAGCATTTCGATATGGATATACTGCACACAGATCCTATAATCTCTGAGTTTCCTGATGATGATCATATTTTTGATCAGTTCATCGAGCCAAGTCAACCCAACATTTATTTACGAATAATGAAGGATGAAGATGACCATTCATTACTAGACGTTTTATTTGATCTAGGTTTTTAATTTGTCTATATTATACAGAAATTTATTAAATAAAACTATTTTACAAAATTAAATTCTTAAACTTGTTTTATCTTTATTTGATAACTTTCCATTGATTTACGTATACTCTTTAATTCTGCATCGTGCATCAGCAAGAGATGAACATTGTAATTATATCGCAAACAGAATTTTCGTTCATTGGGACAGAAAAAGCAACAATAATAAGAAGATTTTGATTTTTGATAGCTGAAGTTATGCACTTTTAAGGTATGTTTTTTTAAACCGCTGCGTGAAGCAAACGATTTTGTTTCCGAACACAACTCACAATACAACTTTGTCATTCTGAGAACAAAAATTGAATCTGAGTTTTCGAGAAAAGTGCTGTCTTATATTAGGTTTGTAGTAACCTTTTATTTCATATGAAGTTATATATTTATACAAAATGAGATAGATATACTCAAGTATATAAAAATATTCTACATAGGCTTAACTGAGTTTATGTATATAAAGAGCATAACAGATATACTGGTATCTCTTTCACGTAGTATTTTGTTCTTGTAATATATATACATATATATATATATGTAGTGCTGAACAGTATAAAAGTCTCGTAATTGTAAGTAAATGTATTAGTATAATACGAATAGTTACAAGAGCATAACGAATCAAATCTCACGTTGGTCAGAAATGGTATGCATATAGGACATTGTTAAATAAATCCTGTTTAAATTTTATTGAATTTCTAGGATTTCCTAGAGACTCTGAATGAATCGAAGCCTGTGATTGGTTATACAAAAACTGAAGATCTATGTATTGGATTTGAGTATAAGATCACTGGTTGTAAGCTGAAAAAAGACACCTTATGGAACTAAGGTAGCTCTTTATTTACCAGACAAGGACGAAAAAGATGTTTGGATTTTTCTACCTAAGAGTTATGTAAACAAATTCTGTACTAAGACACCTTTTAGGAAATTAAATGAGAATGGTATTACCCATATGGTATATAAGGGGAAGGATGTAAATAGATATAGTTCTGCACGAATTGAATTTTTATCAGTAAATAAATAAGTAAATGAAATTTTCCAATATAAAGGTTTGAGTTTTCTAAATCCAACATCAGTCTTTAAAAACCTTAAAAGAACCATAACGATAATGGACTCCAAACAAATTGAGCTCTTCTTGATGCAGTTCGAAGACATGATATTTGAGGAGCACGTAACGCAGCTTTTATATTTGAAGAGCACTCTGGAGGACTTAGAGGATAAAGAACTGATCCATTCTAAATATGGATTCCACTACAAGCTTTGTCCCTGGAGTGATGATGACGCTTCGGAAGGACCCGATACGTGCCAGTGTCATAGGCTTCCAATTTTAAGAGACGAGGCCTTCAATATTATGTTAAAATATTATAAGCTAAATAAACGACTTAACAAATAAACTACATTGATTTTCTTAAATATCTTGCATTTTATTTTTTAAAATTAGACTTAAACATTTTAAGTATTAATTTATCGTTATATGAAAAGTCATTTCTCTTAAAATTCGTTAATAAATATTTTAGCGTTTTCTTTTTACATTTAAAAAGACCATACATTATGCAATAATGACCACACGTATTAGAAAAATATCCTTGTAGTTGTTGCTTGTTATAGCAATATTTATTTGCGTTAGATTTTAAAAATGTCACGAATTCCTTGTTTTGGGGAAATTGTCCATAGGAATCAAAAAATTCTGCTGATTTGCGACTTTCGAAATAGAATGCAATCCAATGAGTTCCTGGTTGATCTGATGTGTCGGTGTTTGCAATAATTAAAGCCGGATACTTTGAAATAGTTTTTGGAAGCTGGTCTGAAGGGAAAACTCCTTTAAAAATTGATTTTGTGTATATATGTTTTGTAAGCAAATTGTGAATTTGTAAAGTATTCATTTTAAAAAAGGGTTCGAATATTTCTATGCTTATCAATATCAATCATGGAATCGTATTCACAAAATACCAGACAAGTAAGGGCTTCACTAAGAGGTTCTGAAAATCTTCCTTCGATTCTTATTGTGCCTTGCGACATCAAATTTGAACATATGGTGGTAATTGACTGATCAGCAGTTAAGTCAAAGGCTAATATAAAACTGTTCGTATCAAACATTTCCTTGGTAATTTGAAGACCACGATCATAATGTTTTATTCCGCTTGATCTGAATGGCATATTATAGCCTCTTGAGCTTTGAACGTTTTCAGAGTTCGAGTAGTCAAATTCCAGAGCTTGCGAAGGAACTTGAACTCCATTCACCATTAGATTAAAGCGTTGCATTTTAAAATGTTCAAAATTAAATGGATCTAGTCCTCTGTTGCCTGAGTATGAACGGTTTTTGATCATACAAAAAGCTAGAAAATTTGGTAATTGTCCAATTACAGCATTGTCTATTGATAGCGTATTGTTTCCTGGGTAAATTGTAAACGATTTTACTTCTACTTTACTGAATGGGTAAAGAGCATTTTTTGTTTGTAAAACATGATGATGAGCCAATAAAATGCTTGGGTTCACAGTTACATGATTCATGAAAAGTTGTGCTTCTAATATCTTTAAATTTGATTCGCTATCCTTTTCCATTAAATAAAATGCAGTTTTTTCAATATTAAAATTAATTATTAAGTCGACATTATTGACAAGAAGTTTTGTTTGATTAAATATATCACCATGAATTTTTCCAAATAGTTCTACCTTATTACTATTTTGAAATATATTTTTCAGAGTTTCATTAGAGCTCGGATAAACGTATTTTCCTGATGTTAATCGTCCGAAATTTGGAAAATAACCTTGCGAGGCCAAGTGGCTTTCCGAGGCGTCACTCCCATAGTTAAAAAATGGTTTGCAGATATGCTCTATAATGATAATTATTATCACTCTGCGAAACTAATATGTTATTTAAATATACTGAAGAACTTCTAAATATTGAATGTAAGATATTGTTTACTACACCGACAGCATTTCCTTCAATGACGCTGTTATCATTTTCAATGTTATCATTTTTAAATTGCACCACAAGTCGTAAATAAACACTTGATAGATCTCGATATGTTTCACCATTCCCTAAACAAACAAATTCGATTGAAGAGGCACCATCCAAGAATGCAATTGGATTATAAGAAACCTCTTCGGTTCGTAGAATTGAACTTTGCGTAGGGTGTGGTGCAAACAAATCCAATTCGCCTTTCATACATTCTATATGGTTACTCATTTTGTGTTAGAAAAAATATCCGTAATATTTAATTTCCTTGATGATTTTTATACCCGTTACTCGTAGAGTAAAAGGGTATACTAGATTCGTTGAAAAGTATGTAACAGGCAGAAGGAAGCGTTTCCGACCATATAAAGTATATATATTCTTGATCAGGATCTATAGCCAAGTCGATCTGGCCATGTCCGTCCGTCTGTCCGTCTGTCCGTCTGTCCGTCCGTCCGTCTGTCCGTCTGTCCGTCTGTCCGTCTGTCCGTCTGTCTGTCCGTATGAACGTCGAGATCTCAGGAACTACAAAAGCTAGAAAGTTGAGATTAAGCATACAGACTCCCAAGACATAGAAGCAGCGCAAGTTTGTCGATTCATGTTGCCACGCCCACTCTAACGCCCACAAACCGCCCAAAACTGCCACGCCCACACTTTTGAAAAATGTTTTAATATTTTTTAATTTTTGTATTGGTCTTCTAAATTTCTATCGATTTGCAAAAAAAACTTTTTGCCACGCCCACTCTAACGCCCACAAACCGCCCAAAACTGCCACGCTCACACTTTTAAAAAATGTTTTGATATATTTTCATTTTTATATTGGTCTTTTAAATTTCTATCGATTTGCCAAAAAACTTTCTGCCACGCCCACTCTAACGCCCTCAAACCGCCCAAAGCTGCTACGCCCACACTTTTGAAAAATGTTTTTAATTTTTTCATTTTTATATTGGTCTTGTAAATTGCTATCGATTTGCCAAAAAACTTTTTGGCACGCCCACTCTAACGCCCACAAACCGCCAAAAACTGTGTTTAAGACTCTCCTTCTCCCTTCCACTAGCTGAGTAACTGGTATCAGATAGTCGGGGAACTCGACTATAGCGTTCTCTCTTGTTTTAGCTTCGTTATGCGAATAGCGTAGCACCATTTCAGGAGGAATAGCGTACCAGAGCGTCCATCTGACTCGAAACTATTAATTTTTGTTTCATGTGACCATATAACCTGAAAAACCAAATTTCGAGTCAGATGGATGCTTTTGGTATTTGCCTAGAGATCCCACAGTCCAGTCACCAAGTAACGTGAAGCAAACAGTGAAGCACGGTGGCGGATCAATAATGGTTTGGGGCTGTATATACAAAAACGGAGTTGGTCCCCTGGTCTTAATTGAAGGAATAATGCGGAAGGAACAGTATTTAAACATTTTACAACAAAATCTTCCATAAGTAATTCAAAATATGCGTATTGTTGCTGAAAAATGCATATTTCAGCAAGACAATAATCCCAAACACATTTCGATTTCGGTAAAAAATTGGATGTAAAAGTAAAATTTTCAGTCGCTGAAGTGGCCACCGCATTCTCCTGATGTGAATCCCAAAAAAAATGGGTGGAGCCATGTAGAATCACAACTGGCAAAATATGCAGTCCCTCCAAGTGGAATGATGGAGCTGTGTGGAAGAACAAAGGACGTCTGGTACGCTATTCCTCCTGAAATGGTGCTACGCTATAAATGAAGACATTATTGATGAGCTAAATTCGGTCAGAGATTGCTTACTTACATTGAGCAGCAAATATCAAGAAAAAGACTCAGGCTGGGCTATTAAAAATTTTAATTATTTTGAAACTACTATAATAAAACTGGAAAACATTCCTGCCTACATTAAAGCGCCTAAAAAATAAGAGCCCGTAATGCGCTTATAAACGTGCAGAATGCCGACGTATTTTGTTTCAAGTGGTGTATACTAGCATTTATAGCTAATCAAAACCATGAAAATAGGACTTTTACAACCCCCCAGCAAAGGAAATATTCGAGAAAAAGGTGACAAAGCCTCAAAGCTATAACATTAATATTAATGATGAAACTATTGTGTATGGCGGAATGACTTTAGATTTTTCGGGAATTAAATTTCCAATCGAAACAAGAGAGAACGCTATAGTCGATTTCCCCGACTATCTGATACCCGTTACTCAGCTAGTGGAAGAGAGAAGGAGAGTCTTAAACGCAGTTTTTGGTGGTTTGTAGGCGTTATAGTGGGCGTGGCAGAAAGTTTTTTGGCAAATCGATAGAAATTTACAAGACCAATATAAAAATGACGAAATATCAAAACATTTTTCAAAAGTGTGGGCGTAGCAGCTTTGGGCGGTTTGAGGGCGTTAGAGTGGGCGTGGCAAAAAGTTTTTTTGGTAAATTGATAGAAAATTACAAGACTAATACAAAAATGAAAAAATTTCAAAACATTTATCAAAAGTGTGGGCGTGGCAGTTTTGGGCGGTTTGTGGGCGTTAGAGTGGGCGTGGCAACATGAATCGACAAACTTGCGCTGCTTCTATGTCCCTGGAGTCTATATGCTTAATCTCAACTTTCTAGCTTTTGTAGTTCCTGAGATCTCGACGTTCATACGGACGGACAGACGGACGGACAGACGGACATGGCCAGATCGACTCGGCTATTGATCCTGATCAAGAATATATATACTTTATATGTCGGAAACGCTTCCTTCTGCCTGTTACATACTTTTCAACGAATCTGGTATACCCTTTTACTCTACGAGTAACGGGTATAAAAATATGAGTTCGACATTTTGAGAAAAACAATGTCAACTTTAGCATAAATATTTATGAAATTGATGAAGCAGGTGAAATAATTGTTGGTACCACGATTAAAACAAAAGAAAGAAAACGGAACCACATTAATATATTGGGAATAGATAATATTACCCAAAACATTATGCATTATGCGTATATAACAAATCTTTATACATTATGCTCTTCACAATTTTCTAAAGGAAAATCGGGAGGATATTTTTGTGAGAACCGTTTTCAGTGTTATCAGGTGAAAAGCACTACTCACAACAAACTGAAATGTGGAAAAGTGTCCTCATTTTATCTTGACCCTAATACGACAACATCGTTTAAAGGGTATCACAAAAATTTATCTCCTCCAGTGGTAATTTTTGCAGACTTTAAGGCTGTTCTTGAAAATTATAAAACATGCTTGAATTTTTCTGCTTCCTCGTCAACCACGCAAGTACAAAAGCATACGGCATGTGCAGTATCTTTTTATATTTCCCATAAAGATTATCCTAATCTTAACGAGCTGTGGACCTACGAAGGTAAATAGAACAACATTTAAAAAAAATTATATTTAACTTACATATTTAAATTTTATAATTTTATAAGCGTTGATTGTATACAAACATTTTGTAAAACTCTTAATGAAAAAACTAAGTCTGTATTACAAATATTGGGTTAACTCCAAGAAACCGAGGGATGACTCATTTGATGAACAGCTTCAAAATGGAAATGGTTGCGCCTGTGAAAAAGAAATAAATGCGAGCGACCTGGAAAAATTTTTCGACCAATTTTCTGGAGAATACGTAGGTCCAATCCATAGGAATTGTAAGCCTAAGCTTAGTTTAATTTGTCTAAATATGATATCCATTTATTTGTTACTAAATTAGAGGGGGACTTAAGTCCCATAACTTGCAATAAAGAGCTCTATATAGCTCTTACGCAGACTATAAAAATCAATGCTACAAGCAGATATAAGATACATAGATTCAGTCCTATTTTTTTATACCCGTTACTCGTAGAGTAAAAGGGTATACTAGATTCGTTGAAAAGTATGTAACAGGCAGAAGGAAGCGTTTCCGACCATATAAAGTATATATATTCTTGATCAGGATCAGTAGCCGAGTCGATCTGGCCATGTCCGTCTGTCCGTCCGTCTGTCTGTCCGTCTGTCCGTATGAACGTCGAGATCTCAGGAACTACAAAAGCTAGAAAGTTGAGATTAAGTATACAGACTCCAGGGACATAGACGCAGCGCAAGTTTGTCGATTCAGGTTGCCACGCCCACTCTAACGCCCACAAACCGCCCAAAACTGCCACGCCCACATTTTTGAAAAATGATTTAATATTTTTTCATTTTTGTATTGGTCTTTCTATTTCTAGACCAAATTTCAAATTTCTATCGATTTACCAAAAAACTTTTTGCCACGCCCACTCTAACGCCCACAAACCGCCAAAAACTGTCCTTCGCACTTACACTAGCTGAGTAACGGGTATCAGATAGTCGGGGAACTCGACTATAGCGTTCTCTCTTGTTTTCTTTTATGAGACGGTTGGGTATGTTTACGTTGTCGTTTAGATGTTAAATGATTTCGGTTTTTTCTACCACCTCGCTTTTTATTTCTTTTTCCACTGCCATTTTGAAACCGTGTCATTTTATTTATTGCTTTATTTGATAGGTTTTGTAAAGCAATTTTACTCTGTTCTTGAATAATATTTCTTAATGGCTTTCTACCAAATTCATTAATTACAGCTTTTCCAGTCTCTGCAGCTTGATTTTTTATAGCATTTAAACCCGAAATGAAAAGTGGTTTTATGTAATTAAAAATTCCACTAAAAAGTTTCCGATTCCTCGACCTTGTTGAATAATTCGCGGGGTTACATATAGGGTTCCTATATTGGACAAACCTGCTCCACACTGATTTACATAATAATCCTGATAAGATTTCACCATGATGACTATTAGTGTTCTAAGTAAGCATTATTTGGGTATGTATTATTTATAGATTTGACCTTCTCCTTTTTCTAAAGTGAAGAGTAACAAAAATCGGCACTGCTGAAGTCTCGAAAGGTACTTTATATCCACTTGAATCAGTAATTAATATTGAGATTTCATTTGGAGACCATATATCCAAAGGATAATATTCAATATTTTTAAAATGAATATTTTTTTCTTTTCCGTTATAATGCATTACACGAAGACATCGGGGTCTCATACTACCAACAGACCTGGGTTTAATTATGTCAGTGTAAATAAAAATAAATCCACATTCAGATATTTTCGATTCGACAGCGACGTTTTTATATCTAAATGTTTCAGCATTTACTAAACTCACAAACTCTGCTTCTTCAGATAAATTTGTTTCTTTTGCAGTTGTTTTGCTAATATAATTATTCAGATACATATCTGTAATGCCTACTTCCCAGTCATCATTCATGTCTTCGGAGATATTTACAATGTTTGTAAATGCACACTTTACATTATCAGGAAATACATTCAATGAGTCATTACTGAGCAATGTAATAAAGAAATAATTTACATAATTCATTTTTATATTTAAATTTCTGCTATTGGTAAGATATCCAATTAAGTTTGTTTTTCCCTATTTGCACTAAATTTTTTCTAGTTGATCTTCGCAATTTTTCACGACCTGTTATATAATTTAAATTTTGATATGGTAATGTTTCCGTTGCTTTAATTTTATTTAACTTTTCTCTTAACCTGCGTTGTTTTTCAGTAAGCTTTACTCTTACTACTGCTTGTTTTTATACCCGTTACTCGTAGAGTAAAAGGGTATACTAGATTCGTTGAAAAGTATGTAACAGGCAGAAGGAAGCGTTTCCGACCATATAAAGTATATATATTCTTGATCAGGATCAATAGCCGAGTCGATTTGGCCATGTCCGTCTGTCCGTCCGTCTGTCCGTCCGTCTGTCCGTCTGTCCGTCTGTCCGTCTGTCTGTCCGTATGAACGTCGAGATCTCAGGAACTACAAAAGCTAGAAAGTTGAGACTAAGCACACAGACTCCAGAGACATAGACGCAGCGCAAGTTTGTCGATTCATGTTGCCACGCCCACTCTAACGCCCACAAACCGCCCAAAACTGCGACGCCCACACTTTTGAAAAATGTTTTGATATTTTTTAATTTTTGTATTGGTATGGTAAATTTCTATCGATTTGCAAAAAAAATTTTTTGCCACGCCCACTCTAACGCCCACAAACCGCCCAAAACTGCCACGCCCACACTTTTGAAAAATGTTTTAATATTTTTTCATTTTTGTATTGGTCTTGAAAATTTCTATCGACTTGCAAAAAATCTTTTTGCCACGCCCACTCTTACGCCCACAAACCGCCCAAAGCTGCCACGCCCACACTTTTGAAAAATGTTTTGATATTTTTTCATTTTTGTATTAGTCTTGTAAATTTCTATCTTTTCGCCAAAAAACTTTTTGCCACGCCCACTCTAACGCCCACAAACCGCCAAAAACTGTCCTTCGCACTTACACTAGCTGAGTAACGGGTATCAGATAGTCGGGGAACTCGACTATAGCGTTCTCTCTTGTTTTATATCATCTTTATCACCTGAAAACGAAGTGTTTCTTATCTTTCGTTTATTGATAATTTTATTTGGAATTTCATCATCACTTTCTGGAGGTAATAACTTAGCAGTTTCTTTTGATTTAAAATCTTCTTCATCAGTTTTTTGAGGTAAATCCGAGAGCTCCGACATGTTCGGTGAAAACTTTGAATTTAATTTTGAAGTGCTAGGACTTATATCAATCGATTCTATTGTTTGAGATTCAGCTGTTCTCGTTGAATTTAAGTATGATTTTTGTTCATTTGAAGTATTCCATGATTTACTACGTTTTTTATTTTGATAGAAACTTAGTTCTTGACGAATTCTAATCCATTTATCAAAATCACTTATTTTGTTATTATTTAGAATTGGTAAAAATTTTGTAATTATTAATTCATTCCCTCGATCATTATTAAGTAATTTTTGTAAGGTATTCGGGTTCATTAAAATTACTTTATTTAAATTATGCTTATTTTTGATCATTTTTTAAAATTTTTCCAAAAATTCCTGAAAGCAACGAACTAATTAGAATTGGTAAAAAACCACCTTTTTGAATTAGGACTTTTTTCTTAGAGTTTAATGTACGCTTTGGACATGAAATATATCGCAATGCATTTTTATACTTTTTTAAAGCACTTAGATGCGCTTTATTGACTTTATGATTTCCTCGTAATGTATTTAAAACTATTTCTACTATTGCTTTTACCAGCTCATTATCACCATTGCTTATAATTGCCTTCCGTAGTTTGTTGTTGGCCCTTTTGAGAACATACAATATATGTTTGTTCGCTTTCAAGCGATTTAGGCTCTTTTTGTAAACCATATTCGTCAGAATAGCACACTGTATATTCCGAATTAAAAATGTCTGATCTAAATCTCAAGAGATCGTTTATTCCCTGGGTAAGATCAATAAGTAAATACCCGTGTGGTTGTTCTGTTACTTCTTTATATATTCAAAATAACACCATGGGGTTTTCCGGATAAATTTGTCTTGCCAGGCATTGAAATTGCAGTTTGTCACGGGTATTTTTAAATGCAATTATATATTTAGTGTTAAGTGAAATATCTCTGGTATGCGATGATTTGTGAAATATATTTTGAGTAACAACAATAACAGATAAATTTCGGTGGTGGGAACCTTTAGTAAAGAGTTCACATACATTTTTGTTAAAGGCTCCCATCATCAAATCGTCCAATATCAAGAGAATAGGCTCATTAGTTTCATTTTCGATGGTTTCAGGAACTCCTTTAAAGTATTTAATGTTATTAAAATTTGGCTTAGCAGTCTCCTCCCCATAACACCAAATAATTCGATCAATTGAAACATTAAAAAGATCATTCTTCTTGTTTATCAGATTTTCTAGAAATGTTGTTTTTCCCGATCCTGAAGGTCCGCAAATTAACATTGTGTAAGGATGTATAAATTGTCGAAACATTTTAAATGTATATTCACTGATTTATTTTATACAAGATAAACTATAAAATGTATATTTTTCCGTTATTTATTGTATATATACTATGCTTTTTTATGATTTTCCTGGTCGCGTTTCTTGGCGCAGTTCTTCTTGAAATGCGTATCAGATCCGCAATAATTACAATATATAAGTCGAGAGTATCCTTTTTTCTCAGGATTATTACCAAACATCTTTTTAACGGAATCCATAGTAGACGATCTAAATGGTTTACAAATTATTTTTTATTTAAGTTTAGACATATGTGTCACCATTACTGTATATTTCATAATTCGAGTTTTCTAAGAATACAAATAACTTAAACAAATTATTTAATGAACAGCGAAGTGGAAGTTTTTTCTTATGTATTCTACAATTGGTAAAAAAATTGGGTAGCTGAGTTAAACTTTTTCCAATATCTATATCAATTATGTTGGCTGTTAAGTACTTGCTTAAAAAGATTTTCTTAATTTCACCACGAACGATAACTGTACGGTATTTGTTTAGCGGTGAAAGTATTTCTTCAAGACATGTATACGGAGTATCTCCAGCTGACCAGTCCAATCCGTTTATTTTCTGATGATTAAGATGTTGTTGCTTAAGAGTTTCATTATCCAATTCCTTAATGTTAAATGGTGGTTTAAAATGAAAGTAATTAGGTATGACAGTTCCGGCCGGCATAAACGCTAACTCTTTTACAAAAACTTGTTTGTTGTTTCCAAGTAAATATTGAAAGTCTACTATAATGCTTGAATTTCGATCTACAGTGTTCATGATGATTGGTTGAGACTTTTTAATCAACTGAGGGTGAGTTTGGAAGGGCTTCCTCCTTTATATACCGCCAAGATCAGAATATACTTTTAGTTTGAATAAAGCACTCTAAGCCAATGGATACGTGCATAACTAAAAGAATGAAATCTTCTCGAAAGACCCAGGATCATGAAGTCATTTTTGGTTTCGAATATTATGTTGGTCATAACTTAAAGTTGAAATGTGGTCTGTCAACTTCTCGTAATTTTTCGGCCATGATTTGGATGCAACAAAGTAAAAACAATTACGTTGGATTTGATAAAGACGAATGGATGCAACTGCTCACATATAAGGAATATATACAGCTGAAACTTGACCAGTATGACTTCCTGATGCCAGATACTATTATTGATCATCCTTGCATGTCCTTAATAAAGTGTAATTTTAGATTTAGGAAATCAGATAAGCAGTACGTTTTAGTAATTAATCAATATGGTAACAAAATTGAGTTCGATTGTGAGTCCTGGAGATCTTTATTAAGATTGGGTATCTTTTTTACCACATTTTTGTGCTGGAATTCCATATTACGACAACAAGTTATTTATCTTTATCACAAACATATAATTCCTAAGTGTGCATCCTTACAAAAGTTAGATATTCAACTGTCTGATTTGGAGGGTTCCTATGATAAAGATGTACAAATAGATTTAACTCGATTATGTTTTGAAATTTCTAAAAAGATGCGTGTTGAAATAAAACGGGATGTACTAGTATATAAGCAATCACTATTATCTAATCAAGCAACGTCTTATAATAAAAAGTAACTCAAAGAAATCAAATTCTGATCATGAGCAAACAACAAGTTGTTAATGAAATTCATAAGCCTGCTCGGAAAAATTTTAAACGTCGAAAATTCGTTCAAAAAGGAATAAATGATACATGGCAAATTGATTTGGTTGAAATGATTCCATT
Source organism: Drosophila yakuba (assembly GCF_016746365.2). NCBI lineage: Eukaryota > Metazoa > Arthropoda > Insecta > Diptera > Drosophilidae > Drosophila > Drosophila yakuba. Next base: position 23,322,195 of record NC_052529.2, read on the forward strand.
TAGTAAAGAAAATAAGGGATATAAATATTTACTAACCGTTATTGACACGTTTTCAAAGTATGCGTTCGCCGAAGCGGTTAAGACAAAGTCTGCCCCAGATGTAGTACAGGCAATGGAAACTGTTTTTAGAACTAGTAAATGTAGACCTAAGAACATTCAGTCAGATCAAGGAAAAGAGTTTTTTAATTCCGCTTTTAGGGAATTAATGACAAAATTTCATATAAATCATTACCATACTTATACACACCTAAAGGCTTCTATATGTGAACGCTTCAATCGAACTCTAAAAATCGTATGTGGAAAATGTTCAGTATGAAAGGTGACTATAAATGGATTCATAAAATCAAATTTCTTGTAGATCAATACAATAATTCTTATCATCGAACTATTAAAATGAAGCCTGTGGATGTGGGTGTCAAAAATGAAGAGTTCATTTTAAAATCAGTATATAATATACCAAAAATATTCCCAAAACATAAATTTTCAGTAGGGGATTTCGTTAGAATAAGTAAATACAAGGGCGTATTTATGAAGGGATATGAACCTAATTGGACTACAGAAGTTTTTAAAGTTTTAAAAGTTAAGTCAACAAGGCCTGTAACGTATGAAATAGAAGATTATATGAGTAACCCTATTCAAGGTTCATTTTATGAAGAGGAACTTCAGAAAGTAAAAGATAAAAATGCGTTTCTAATAGAGAAAATAATTAAAAGAAAAAAGAACCAGGTGCTTGTAAAGTGGAGCGGTTTCGACTCCAGCCACAACTCATGGATATCTGTAAATGATATGCTTAAGTAATCAAACACAATAAAATAATTTCAAATTCAATTTGGTTTTTGTTTATTTACATTTCTGTATTGTTTTGTAATTTACAAGGGTATACAATAATTTTTTCTTATTGAGTATTAGTAAAGTTACTGCTAATTATATTATCTATATTATAATGACCGTGGGCTAAAGTGTTACAATTATCTGGTGAAATATATCTCTTATCATCCTTATAGTTAAGACTAATTTTATTTACAATTTCGGTATAAAGAATGTGAGACCTACTACGAATTACTCTCTGTGAGCCATAAAAAGTCTTTTTATACTTAATACATTCAATATAATCTACATGATTCAGCCTCTTAATAACAGATTTTTTTACGGCTTTAATTTTTTTTATACATTCGGGGTCATTTCCTTCTCCGTCAACTAAACAAAAGTATGCCTTAGCCTTAAGTCCCGCAAAAGAGGTCATAACCTTATCGGCATGTTCATCTTTCATTTTTCCTGGTTCTTTATTATTAGCCTGTATTATATTAAATTGGTTTTCTTGCTTATAGTTAGAAGTATCAAAGCGTTGTGGGTTGTCTTTTATAGTTTGATAAAAATCTTCTTCTGAAGATAGTATAAATGAATCTGTATCCATATATATTATTTTCGTAGATGGTCTTTAATTAAAAGGAAGTCATAATAAAATTCATACATTAGCCATTTTGAGAGTTCTAAAACCGTTACTCCTATATATATGGGTTTATCATACATAATTTTGGACGGTGTTGACTCAATTGCTGCTAAGTCTGAACCAAATATTTCTACGCTATGAAAATCATTTCTAGCTATGCGCTGTCTAAAACCTGGAGAATTTTGTTTCGATTGATAATGTTTAACTAAAGCTACTTGACGACGCTTTGCTACATTCTCCATTGTTTTTCCGTAAACAGCATTATTCATTAGCTTAAAAAAATTTTTTCAAAATCATTTTCAGCCAATTTTCTCTGCTGTGTGTTTAGGTCGATATAAGGCTTCAGCCAGCATGATTACGTAAAGGACAAAACTCGGTGTACCTTTCTTACAATAAGACCATGCTCTAAACAAAGTTGAAGCTGTTTTAAATGAATTATGTATTCACTTTTATTAGTTAAATCAGCTATAAGCTTTCTTTGCTTGCCCCGGGTGGAATTTTATTTTCAGGACAGAATGGTAAATAATTATGTAAATCATGCTTATCGGCAGGATACTCCAGATCAACTTCTAGCATATACCCTATACTACCATCACATGCTATATTTTTATAGTCGAATGAATCAACTTCTTCTTTATCCAAAAACTGAAACCCTGATAGTGGCAAGGGTTGACTCATAGCCCACCCATATAAATTATTGGCATCAATATAACTTAAAAAATTGTTCGGTTTTTTTGGATCGAAGTTTTTTAAGTATTTATTATTTGCTATAGAAATGCGCTGAGTGCATTGAGTCAACCCTCCCCGAATTGCTCTTTTTAAAAAATTGTACATATCACCATCACTTATTAGTTCTAAACTTACATTAGTGAACTTAAGCATAGCATCCCATGATATTGATGGCGCAGTAACATAATTAATAACTAATAACTTATAAATTTTTTTGCAAATTTTCCTAAAATTTTCAAACACATCTGCTAAAATTAAAACATCGCTTTCTAAATATAGTTTTAAATAGTCTTTAATAGTTCGACAGTTTAATGTCTCCCAGACTTTCTGTGCGAAATTAAAGTTATCTATACTACAATTTTCTTCACTAAGAGAATTATAAAAACTATCAATGCTTGGAAGTTGGGTATCATTAAACTTTTCAAAACTATCTAAGTAGTTATAGGGAAACACCCCCTTCCTCCTCATTTGCTTAAATTTTTCTCCCTGAAAGTTTGTACTTAGAATTTTAAAATCTTTATCTTCCATATAGCTTAATAGTTTATCTAAACTTGAATTTAAAAATCGGACTGAATCTATGTATCTTATTTTGTATCTGCTTGTAGCATTGATTTTTATAGTTTGCGTAAGTGCTATATAGAGCTCTTTATTGCAAGGTATGGGACTTAAGTCCCCCTCTAATTCAGTAATAAACAAGAGAGAACGCTATAGTCGAGTTCCCCGACTATCTGATACCCGTTACTCAGCTAGTGTAAGTGCGAAGGACAGTTTTTGGCGGTTTGTGGGCGTTAGAGTGGGCGTGGCCAAAAGTTTTTTGGCAAATAGATAGAAATTTACAAGACTAATACAAAAATGAAAAAATATCAAAACATTTTTCAAAAGTGTGGGCGTGGCAGCTTTGATCGGTTTGTGGGCGTTAGAGTGGGCGTGGCAAAAAGTTTTTTTGCAAATCGATAGAAATTTACAAGACCAATGCAAAAATGAAAAAATATTAAAACATCTTTCAAAAATGTGGGCGTGGCAGTTTTGGGCGGTTTGTGGGCGTTAGAGTGGGCGTGGCAACCTGAATCGACAAACTTGCGCTGCGTCTATGTCCCTGGAGTCTGTATACTTAATCTCAACTTTCTAGCTTTTGTAGTTCCTGAGATCTCGACGTTTATACGGACGGACAGACGGACAGACGGACGGACAGACGGACGGACAGACGGACGGACAGACGGACATGGCCAGATCGACTCGGCTACTGATCCTGATCAAGAATATATATACTTTATATGGTCGGAAACGCTTCCTTCTGCCTGTTACATACTTTTCAACGAATATAGTATACCCTTTTACTCTACGAGTAACGGGTATAATAAATGAATATCATATTTAGATAAATTATGGAACACTACAGGAAAGAAAGGGTCACTTAATCTAAACTTAGGCTTACAATTCCTATGGATTGGACCTACGTATTCTCCAGAAAATTGGTCGAAATATTTTTCCAGGTCGCTCGCATTTATTTCTTTTTCACAGGCGCAACCATTTCCATTTTGAAGCTGTTCATCAAATGAGTCATCCCTCGGTTTCTTGGAGTTAACCCAATATTTGTAATACAGACTTAGTTTTTTCATTAAGAGTTTTACAAAATGTTTGTATGCAATCAACGCCTATAAAATTATAAAATTTAAATATGTTAGTTAAATATAATTTTATAAAAATGTGGTTTTATTTACCTTCGTAGGTCCACAGCTCGTTAAGATTAGGATAATCTTTATGGGAAATATAAAAAGATACTGCACATGCCGTATGCTTTTGTACTTGCGTGGTTAACGAGGAAGCAGAAGAATTCAAGCATGTTTTGTAATTTTCAAAAACAGCCTCAATGTCTGCATAAATTACCACTGGAGGAGATAATTTTTTGTGATATCCTTTAAACGATGTTGTCGTATTAGGATCCGGATAAAATGAGGACACTTTTCCGCATTCCAGTTTGTTGTGAGTAGTGCTTTTCACGTGATAACACTGAAGACAGTTCTCACAAAAATATCCTATAATATAATGCATAATGTTTTGGGTAATATTATCGATTCCCAATATATTAATGTGGTTCCGTTTTCTTTCTTTTGTTTTAATCGTGGGACCAACAATTTTTTCACCTGCTTCATCAATTTCATAAATATTTATGCTAAAGTTGACATTGTTTTTCTCAAAATGTCGAACTCCTATTTTTTCGATTGGAAATTTAATTCCCGAAAAATCTAAAGTCATTCCGCCATACACAATAGTTTCATCATTAATATTAATGTTATAGCTTTGAGGCTTTGTCATCATTTCTCTAGAATATTTCCTTTGCTGGGGGTTGTAAAAGTCCTATTTTCATGGTTTTGATTAGCTATAAATGCTAGTATACACCACTTGAAACAAAATACGTCGGCATTCTGCACGTTTATTAGCGCATTTCGGGCTCTTATTTTTTGAGGAGCTTTAATGTATCCGCTGGCAGGAATGTTTTCCAGTTTTATTATAGTAGTTTCAAAATAGTTAAAATTTTTAATAGCCCAGCCTGAGTCTTTTTCTTGAAATTCGCTGCTTAATGTAAGTAAGCAATCTATGGCCGAATTTAGCTCATCAATAATATCTTCATTTATGTATACAGATTTGTAGGCAGTTTCAAAGTGCTTCATTGTTTCCACTGTAACTCCTTCATCTGTTTGCTTTATATATGAACCATATACACTTAGGTTAAATTTAATGGTTCTGTAGTCTATCATACAATGCTTTATAACTTCAACTATATCTTTTTGACACTGCTGATAAAACTCTTTTAAATCAATCATATTATTAAATGGACTACCAATTCGATATGATTTTACTGGAAATGTCGTCTCTGATGTAAGCAATATGATATTCGCATTGTTCTTAACTTCTCTGGCCGACGCATTTTTATGTATATCGGTCAAAATATGTTGACGTTCTCTGGATGCCGAGTACTTTTCACCGCAAGTAGGACATAAGAGTTCCCTTCTTAAGTCAATATGTTTTCTTTTTGGGGGGTTAGATATTTCCTTATCCTCTTCCATCCTCATTCGTTTTATAGACTTAGCTGATGTCATAGGGCGGTCTTCTTCATCCAGTTTTCCTCTACCCATTAAAATGCTAAATGCATTTCGGGGTCCTTCACAGCGTTGGTAGTGATCATCAAATTCACAATTTTTTACTAGATTAGAGCATAAGTCACATCTAATGTTAGAGGCAGGCTTTACTGGGTTCTGAGCACTTCGCGTAATGAGAGACAAACTCACTAATTTCGATGCATTGGTTGCACAAATCACAAGCCACTGATGATTCCATTTTGAATTTTTTATAAATATATTTTATTTATATATTTTAATTCGTTTTAAAAATTATTCACAGTAAATGGTTTGAGTCCACACAAACAATTAAAACGGTTAGACGTGATATCCCGAGCAAGTTCGACCGAAATTATATTATAAGAATGCAGTGCTGAGGTATTATAAGAACTGATCCTGAGCAATTTAAGGGGATCCATTTTTATACACGAGTATTAGAGAGTTTGACATCTACAGGGGGTGTCTACTCTTAGAATCCACCTGATTGGTTCTCGATTTAAGGAGCCTTCACAGACTGCAGACTGCAATGGGGAAGTCAGAAAAGGAGGGCGAGCTATGGGTTTGGATGCAGGTAAATAGCCGCTTGACTTTCTCGATAATAGGTTCAAAGAGTCATAAATATTTGATTTTATGGGGTCTCCTAGCATAATGAAAATGGAGACAGATCACAGATAATTTGAAATACATATCTCTGTAGGGAATTATTTCGGATAACCGCAGTCAGGGATCATGAAATTATTGGTGACTACTAGTCATTGTTACTTTATAAGTAACATTTTGCAAGGCATACATTTAAAACGTGGGTAGCCTTAAGCTGAAAGTCGCTATGACTTCAGATTGTTTAGATTTTCTTCTCAACGGCTCCATAGCTTTTAGCTGAAAGTAGCTGGAATATACGGGAACGACGGTTTTTTTAACGGTTTTATGATTATATGATTTTTTATATATACGTATACACGACCCTATAACCAGTTTGTTTGATATTTCTAAATATTTCTCAACTAATAATCCAACCACCAGTTACCTTCCCAGAAAATTGAGGACACAGTAAGGTGCATAGCCTTGAACAGAAATCTCACCCCCACCCTTGCGATCATCCTTATGACTGCTTGTGCGCGCAGGTACACCCCCTTCCAAGATTGCTTGTGCGCGAAGAAGTGCAATTGTAATTTTGAGAGTTTTTATAAAAAGTCGTATTTTTAGTTAGTTAAGTTTCAGAAGGGGCCATCAGGGAAAAATAATGATGATGAGATGGTCATTGGCAGGGCGGGTCAGCGAAGGCCTCCAACAACACCGGAGGCTGGCCGAGATCGGTTTGGCGTGAACCATTTGAACATGTTTTCCTCTTCTAGTTGTCTGTAATGTGAGTTCTCCTACTTCCGGATCAGGTTAGCTTGTCTAGCACGCGAAAATAAGTATTATAATCAGAAATAGGCAAATATGGGATCACAGCAAGACCACCACCCTCTTTTACCGACAAGCAGCAGCCGGACCATCGCTCGCGTGCGCTCGATACCCATCGAACACGATGCCTGACTTTATTCTTGGATGTGATACGTTACATTTATGAATAATTAAGATAATTATGATAATTAATTCTTTGGCGCCCAAACGTGTTGGCCACATCTTTAGATGTGCTCTCAGACTCATATACATACACAATCTTTTTCTATTACTATTTAGCTATGAGCTATGAGAATCATTTGTGGGCGAACCACATTTGAGCATAAGCCACAGCTACTCGCTTTTATTACACAAAACAAATACTTTTTAGTTCCGCTGTAGTTCCTGTCTTGCGAATGGGATTGACGAGAGATTTTAGTAATAAATCAATCGGCCTCGCAAGTCAGTAATTGCAAAAGATTTATAACTGTCCTATCACCAAAATTTTTATTTCTGAGCCACACAGAGCAGCTTATCAGTACGCATAGGACAAGCAGGCGAACAATCTTTTAATAAGAGGTAGTTTGACCACGGCTGATTGGCTGTAATGAAGGGTCATGTTTTCTTATACGGAAGCTGAATCGTTAGTCGTTTATCTGCATAGGACTTACGTAGGCATTCTTTTTATAAAGAGGTTTACAGACGGCAAAAGAGATACGCTCCGTTCTTCTTGAAGAAGGGTGCAGGCGGTAGTCGCGTGGACCGCAGTCAGTGCTTATCTCTTAAGCTTAGCCACTGACCACGAATGACCGACCACCTGCACAGCAGTGTAGTTGTTGTTGCAATTGCGCAACAAAACTTCTTCGTTTCCTTATGTTCTTTTGTTATAGTCAAACGGTAGACTCGGTTTGAAACCAATTACACATTTGCAGGGGAACAAGCTATGCTTGTCGGCGAAATATATAATATATGTTTTTTGTTTGTTTAACAATCAATCTTTCTCAAGTTTTGGAAGAGTTTCGGTTGCATGATTTGCGTTATTTTTTTATCTATTTACAATTACCAGATTTAACTTTAAAACCAAAGTCATTAGCTGATATATTAATGTGTTGCTGCTGAAAAAAGGGAAGCGCAACGAACAAGCAGCTGATAAGCATAGGGAGGTCATTGAACCTCGAATAGGCAAGTGCAAGAATAGCAAGAGAACAAACGCAATCGTTGATATTTACATTATTTGGGCATTTTAATTTTTGTGATTTAACGATTTGAATTGATTTTTGTTTGATTTGCCATTTCATTTGTTCTTTTGATTGCAATAAATATTTTTATTAGTTCTGATTTGATATATTAGTTACTTTGTTTGTTTAATTGGATCATTAATTTTAACTAATTTTTTAATTTATTATATGTTTTTGGCGATCACTCCATTCCTTTAATTAAATTACACTCCGTCATTTTTTTTTTGGATTTATTGTTCTATTTATTTTCAATTTCGATGTTACAATTTTAAATTATTTTTTCTGAATTTTATTTATGTGGTTAGATTAGATTATTTCTGTAATTAATTATTCTGATTGGATTTCGATTTAATTTATTTATTGCCCTATTTATTATCATTTATTTATATGATTCGATATTTTATAGTTTCAATGTTTTTATTTGTATACTTTTATCCATTATTAAATAATAGTTATTAGTTGCTTACTAAATTCATTGGTCTAAATTGGCAAAAATGCCGCTGTCCGAGGAAGAGGGACCCGCAGGATCCTCTCCCAAATGCATCGTGTGTGAAAAATCGTTGGCATCTGCATCTATAGTGAAGATCAAGTGTGGGCATAAGTTCCACAAAAATTGTTTCGAGGTCTACTCCAAAACCAGCAACACCTGTCCGATTTGCAAAGAACCTCAACATCATACTAGGTTGCAGAAACGGCAGAACACGCCTTCAAGATCTGCTCCAGCCAACAAGCAGCAGTTAATAGGGAACATGGTAGCAGAACAAGTCAAGACCATGCAAAATGAACTACTTACGCAGCTGTCGGAAAAAATGTCGCAGCTTATACAAGCCAAAATAGCTGTGCATTTTCCGCAACCGCCTATTACCACTGCCAATATAGACACAAGGCGATATTCAGAGTCGGTAAATTTTCAGGTTGGAGGGCCAACAAGTATGGTACATAGCTCTGGAAGGGCAACTCCAAGAACAGAGGTTACCGACCCGATAAAGTTGGCCAAATACTTAATAGTTGGAAGCTAAGATTCAGTGGCAGACCAGAGGGCCTGGGAGTTGATAATTTCATATATCGGGTAGAGGCACTTACACAGCAGACGCTAGAAGGAAATTTTGTGGCTTTATGCAGCAATTCTAGTTTGCTGTTTTATGGCAAAGCGCGAGATTTCTATTGGCGTTTTCACAAGTCCGTTAGGGAGGTACGATGGGACTCGCTTTGCTATGCTCTACGAAAGCAATTTCGGGACACCCGCACTGATATGGATATTAGAGAAGCTATCCGAGACAGAAAACAAAGGGAGAAAGAGGATTTCGACACATTTCACGATGCAATTATGCAGCTTATGGATAGCTTAGAAACGCCAATGTCAGAGCGAGATGTGGTGGACACTCTGAGTAGGAATTTACGACCGGAAATTCGGCATGAACTCCTGAATGTTAATGTCGGCACCGTCGATCGGCTGCGCGAGATTTGTCGGCGAAGAGAAAGGTTTTTAGACGACGTAAGGCGAAGCCATAGCTATCAAAAGAGTATCGCTTTTCGCAAGAATGTCTCCGAGTTAATCGAGGAAATCCATTTGGATGACGCAGTTGAATTTTCGGGTGACGGAGATGAAGGAGAAATAGGTGCTATGGCGTTAATTTGTTGGAACTGTGGCAAAGAGGGTCATAGGTATCAGGACTGCGAGGGAAAACCCAAAATTTTCTGCTTTGGTTGTGGACGCCCGAATACTTACAAGCCATCTTGCGTAAAATGCCAAAAAAACTTCAAGATGAGCACACAGCCTCGTCAGCAGTCGTGTGTTCAGCGCCAGAAATCGACGAACCCAGATGCAAGCCAGTAGAAAAAGAAGACTTATCACCTACAATAAATTTCCCGAATTTGTCCGATAGCATTGTCAGTCCGTTTACTCTTTGGCCCCAGTTAATAAAATCTAATCAGTTATCCATAAATCCAATGTCAGTCAGTCCGAAGAAAAGATCGCGAAATGCAAACAGGATGAGAGCTTTTTGGCGAGCAGCAAAAGCTGTTAACGCTATCCGTTATAAGAAGGCCGATAAACGCCCATACGCTGAGGTGCGTTTGCTGGATAAAGTACTGTTAGGATTCCTCGATACCGGAGCCGCAATGAGTGTGGTTGGTGGCAAATTAGCTGAGCAAATTGTTGTCAGTAAAATTCCTTTTAAACGCGCTGCATCGCTTGCAAGCACGGCGGATGGCAAAAAGCAAGAAGTAATTGGCCGGCTTAGAACTCCTGTGCAGTACAAGCAAGTAATCAAAGATTTAGAGCTGCATATTATTCCGTCCCATAGTCAGGATCTTTATCTGGGAATAGATTTCTGGAAAGAATTCGATCTTCTGCCGGTTAGTATGAGTGTGGATGAAATATCCCCTGAATCACATCAACTTCGGTTAGCCAACAGGACATACTCAAGTCGGTAGTTCAACGATTCCCATCTTTCGCAGTTTCTGTGTTAGGCAAGACGAACAAAATCTCACATACTATTGACATTGGAGACGCAAAGCCGGTGAAGCAAAGGCATTTTCCCGTCTCTCCGGCAGTGGAAAGGTTGCTGTATTAAGAGGTCGATCGAATGCTCAGCTTAGGAGTTATTGAGGAATCAGATAGTACCTGATCATCACCGGTTGTTCTGGTGCAAAAACCGGGAAAAATTCGTCTATGCTTGGATAGCCGAAAGGTTAACGCGGTTAATAATAAGGATGCGTGTCCGTTGCCTCAGATAGATGGTATCTTCGGGAGGCTTCCCAAGGCTTTGGTTATATCGAGTCTCGATCTCAAGGATGCCTATTGGCAAATCCCTCTGGACCTTGCATCGTGTGACAAACGGCATTTACCATACCCGGAAAGCCCCTATATCAATACAAAGTTATGCCTTTCGGCCTCACCAACGCTTCTCAAACTATGACTAGATTGATGGACAAGGTTATTCCTGCAAATCTGAGAAATAAGGTTTTCGTGTACCTGGATGACCTGAGCTTTAAGGATCACATGAGGGTGTTAGGCTTAGTGGCAAGCTATGTAAAAACAGCAGGGTTAACTCTCAATGTCGAGAAAAGCAAGTTCTGCATGCGTACTGTCAAGTATCTGGGCCATATTGTCGGGGAGGGCGTTATACGGACAGATCCAGATAAAATATCAGCGATGACAAATTTTCCGTTACCGCAGTCGCTCTGCGCCGGTTCTTAGGCATGGTTGGGTGGTACAGGAAGTTTATAAATAATTTTGCATCTGTCTCCGCTCCGCTTACTGACCTGTTAAAGCCAAGACAAAAATTTGTGATGACTGCTGAGGGAGAGAAGGCTTTTGCGAAGCTAAAAGAAATGTTGTGCTCTGCTCAGTTCTTCACAGTCCGGATTTTAGCAGACCATTATTTATACACTGTGATGCGAGTAAGTCTGGTGTTGGTGGAGTTCTTGTGCAAAAGTGGGGTGAAGGGGACAAATATCTATTAGCTTTCGTTTCGAAAAAATTAAACAAAGCAAAGAAAAACAAGAGAGAACGCTATAGTCGAGTTCCCCGACTATCTGATACCCGTTACTCAGCTAGTGGAAGGGAGAAGGAGAGTCTTAAACACAGTTTTTGGCGGTTTGTAGGCGTTATAGTGGGCGTGGCACACAAATTTCTGGAATACCGATAGAAATGGGCAAAACAAATAGAGAAATGAAAAAATATCACCACATTTTTCAAAACTGTGGGCGTGGCAGCTTTGGGCGGTTTGTAGGCGTTAGAGGGGGCGTGGCAAAAAAATTTTTGGGATACCGATAGAAATGGGCAAAACAAATAGAGAAATGAAAAAATATCACAACATTTTTCAAAACTGTGGGCGTCGTAGCTCTGGGCGGTTTGTGGGCGTGGAAAATACATTTTTGGCACACCGATAGAAATTTACAAGACCAATACAAAAATGAAAAAATATCAAAACCTTTTTCAAAAGTGTGGGCGTGGCCGTTTTAGGCGGTTTGTGGGCGTTAGAGTGGGCGTGGCAACATGAATCGACAAACTTGCGCTGCGTCTATGTCCCTGGAGTCTGTATACTTAATCTCAACTTTCTAGCTTTTGTAGTTCCTGAGATCTCGACGTTCATACGGACAGACGGACAGACAGACGGACGGACAGACGGACATGGCCAGATCGACTCGGCTACTGATCCTGATCAAGAATATATATACTTTATGTGGTCGGAAACGCTTCCTTCTGCCTGTTACATACTTTTCAACGAATCTAGTATACCCTTTTACTCTACGAGTAACGGGTATAAAAAAATAGGACTGAATCTATGTATCTTATATCTGCTTGTAGCATTGATTTTTATAGTCTGCGTAAGAGCTATATAGAGCTCTTTATTGCAAGTTATGGGACTTAAGTCCCCCTCTAATTTAGTAACAAATAAATGGATATCATATTTGGACAAATTAAACTAAGCTTAGGCTTACAATTCCTATGGATTGGACCTACGTATTCTCCAGAAAATTGGCCGAAAAATTTTTCCAGGCCGCTCGCATTTATTTCTTTTTTACAGGCGCAACCATTTCCATTTTGAAGCTGTTCATCAAATGAGTCATCCCTCGGTTTCTTGGAGTTAACCCAATATTTGTAATACAGACTTAGTTTTTTCATTAAGAGTTTTACAAAATGTTTGTATACAATCAACGCTTATAAAATTATAAAATTTAAATATGTAAGTTAAATATAATTTTTTTTAAATGTTGTTCTATTTACCTTCGTAGGTCCACAGCTCGTTAAGATTAGGATAATCTTTATGGGAAATATAAAAAGATACTGCACATGCCGTATGCTTTTGTACTTGCGTGGTTAACGAGGAAGCAGAAGAATTCAAGCATGTTTTGTAATTTTCAAAAACAGCCTCAATGTCTGCATAAATTACCACTGGAGGAGATAATTTTTTGTGATATCCTTTAAACGATGTTGTCGTATTAGGATCCGGATAAAATGAGGACACTTTTCCGCATTCCAGTTTGTTGTGAGTAGTGCTTTTCACGTGATAACACTGAAGACAGTTCTCACAAAAATATCCTATAATATAATGCATAATGTTTTGGGTAATATTATCGATTCCCAATATATTAATGTGGTTCCGTTTTCTTTCTTTTGTTTTAATCGTGGGACCAACAATTTTTTCACCTGCTTCATCAATTTCATAAATATTTATGCTAAAGTTGACATTGTTTTTCTCAAAATGTCGAACTCCTATTTTTTCGATTGGAAATTTAATTCCCGAAAAATCTAAAGTCATTCCGCCATACACAATAGTTTCATCATTAATATTAATGTTATAGCTTTGAGGCTTTGTCATCATTTCTCTAGAATATTTCCTTTGCTGGGGGGTTGTAAAAGTCCTATTTTCATGGTTTTGATTAGCTATAAATGCTAGTATACACCACTTGAAACAAAATACGTCGGCATTCTGCACGTTTATAAGCGCATTACGGGCTCTTATTTTTTAGGCGCTTTAATGTAGGCAGGAATGTTTTCCAGTTTTATTATAGTAGTTTCAAAATAATTAAAATTTTTAATAGCCCAGCCTGAGTCTTTTTCTTGATATTTGCTGCTCAATGTAAGTAAGCAATCTCTGACCGAATTTAGCTCATCAATAATGTCTTCATTTATAGCGTAGCACCATTTCAGGAGGAATAGCGTACCAGACGTCCTTTGTTCTTCCACACAGCTCCATCATTCCACTTGGAGGGACTGCATATTTTGCCAGTTGTGATTCTACATGGCTCCACCCATTTTTTTTGGGATTCACATCAGGAGAATGCGGTGGCCACTTCAGCGACTGAAAATTTTACTTTTACATCCAATTTTTTACCGAAATCGAAATGTGTTTGGGATTATTGTCTTGCTGAAATATGCATTTTTCAGCAACAATACGCATATTTTGAATTACTTATGGAAGATTTTGTTGTAAAATGTTTAAATACTGTTCCTTCCGCATTATTCCTTCAATTAAGACCAGGGGACCAACTCCGTTTTTGTATATACAGCCCCAAACCATTATTGATCCGCCACCGTGCTTCACTGTTTGCTTCACGTTACTTGGTGACTGGACTGTGGGATCTCTAGGCAAATACCAAAAGCATCCATCTGACTCGAAATTTGGTTTTTCAGGTTATATTGTCGCATGAAACAAAAATTAATAGTTTCGAGTCAGATGGACGCTCTGGTACGCTATTCCTCCTGAAATGGTGCTACGCTATTCGCATAACGAAGCTAAAACAAGAGAGAACGCTATAGTCGAGTTCCCCGACTATCTGATACCAGTTACTCAGCTAGTGGAAGGGAGAAGGAGAGTCTTAAACACAGTTTTTGGCGGTTTGTGGGCGTGCCAAAAAGTTTTTTGGCAAATCGATAGCAATTTACAAGACCAATATAAAAATGAAAAAATTAAAAACATTTTTCAAAAGTGTGGGCGTAGCAGCTTTGGGCGGTTTGAGGGCGTTAGAGTGGGCGTGGCAAAAAGTTTTTTGGCAAATCGATAGAAATTTAAAAGACCAATATAAAAATTAAAAAATATTAAAACATTTTTCAAAAGTGTGGGCGTGGCAGTTTTGGGCGGTTTGTGGGCGTTAGAGTGGGCGTGGCAACATGAATCGACAAACTTGCGCTGCTTCTATGTCTTGGGAGTCTGTATGCTTAATCTCAACTTTCTAGCTTTTGTAGTTCCTGAGATCTCGACGTTCATACGGACAGACAGACGGACAGACGGACGGACGGACAGACGGACAGACGGACAGACGGACGGACATGGCCAGATCGACTTGGCTATAGATCCTGATCAAGAATATATATACTTTATATGGTCGGAAACGCTTCCTTCTGCCTGTTACATACTTTTCAACGAATCTAGTATACCCTTTTACTCTACGAGTAACGGGTATAAAAATCATCAAGGAAATTAAATATTACGGATATTTTTTCTAACACAAAATGAGTAACCATATAGAATGTATGAAAGGCGAATTGGATTTGTTTGCACCACACCCTACGCAAAGTTCAATTCTACGAACCGAAGAGGTTTCTTATAATCCAATTGCATTCTTGGATGGTGCCTCTTCAATCGAATTTGTTTGTTTAGGGAATGGTGAAACATATCGAGATCTATCAAGTGTTTATTTACGACTTGTGGTGCAATTTAAAAATGATAACATTGAAAATGATAACAGCGTCATTGAAGGAAATGCTGTCGGTGTAGTAAACAATATCTTACATTCAATATTTAGAAGTTCTTCAGTATATTTAAATAACATATTAGTTTCGCAGAGTGATAATAATTATCATTATAGAGCATATCTGCAAACAGTTTTAAACTATGGGAGTGACGCCTCGGAAAGCCACTTGGCCTCGCAAGGTTATTTTCCAAATTTCGTACGATTAACATCAGGAAAATACGTTTATCCGAGCTCTAATGAAACTCTGAAAAATATATTTCAAAATAGTAATAAGGTAGAACTATTTGGAAAAATTCATGGTGATATATTTAATCAAACAAAACTTCTTGTCAATAATGTCGACTTAAGAATTAATTTTAATATTGAAAAAACTGCATTTTATTTAATGGAAAAGGATAGCGAATCAAATTTAAAGATATTAGAAGCACAACTTTTCATGAATCATGTAACTGTGAACCCAAGCATTTTATTGGCTCATCATCATGTTTTACAAACAAAAAATGCTCTTTACCCATTCAGTAAAGTAGAAGTAAAATCGTTTACAATTTACCCAGGAAACAATACGCTATCAATAGACAATGCTGTAATTGGACAATTACCAAATTTTCTAGCTTTTTGTATGATTAAAAACCGTTCATACTCAGGCAACAGAGGACTAGATCCATTTAATTTTGAACATTTTAAAATGCAACGCTTTAATCTAATGGTGAATGGAGTTCAAGTTCCTTCGCAAGCTCTGGAATTTGACTACTCGAACTCTGAAAACGTTCAAAGCTCAAGAGGCTATAATATGCCATTCAGATCAAGCGGAATAAAACATTATGATCGTGGTCTTCAAATTACCAAGGAAATGTTTGATACGAACAGTTTTATATTAGCCTTTGACTTAACTGCTGATCAGTCAAATACCACCATATGTTCAAATTTGATGTCGCAAGGCACAATAAGAATCGAAGGAAGATTTTCAGAACCTCTTAGTGAAGCCGTTACTTGTCTGGTATATTGTGAATACGATTCCATGATTGATATTGATAAGCATAGAAATATTCGAACCCTTTTTTAAAATGAATACTTTACAAATTCACAATTTGCTTACAAAACATATATACACAAAATCAATTTTTAAAGGAGTTTTCCCTTCAGACCAGCTTCCAAAAACTATTTCAAAGTATCCGGCTTTAATTATTGCAAACACCGACACATCAGATCAACCAGGAACTCATTGGATTGCATTCTATTTCGAAAGTCGCAAATCAGCAGAATTTTTTGATTCCTATGGACAATTTCCCCAAAACAAGGAATTCGTGACATTTTTAAAATCTAACGCAAATAAATATTGCTATAACAAGCAACAACTACAAGGATATTTTTCTAATACGTGTGGTCATTATTGCATAATGTATGGTCTTTTTAAATGTAAAAAGAAAACGCTAAAATATTTATTAACGAATTTTAAGAGAAATGACTTTTCATATAACGATAAATTAATACTTAAAATGTTTAAGTCTAATTTTAAAAAATAAAATGCAAGATATTTAAGAAAATCAATGTAGTTTATTTGTTAAGTCGTTTATTTAGCTTATAATATTTTAACATAATATTGAAGGCCTCGTCTCTTAAAATTGGAAGCCTATGACACTGGCACGTATCGGGTCCTTCCGAAGCGTCATCATCACTCCAGGGACAAAGCTTGTAGTGGAATCCATATTTAGAATGGATCAGTTCTTTATCCTCTAAGTCCTCCAGAGTGCTCTTCAAATATAAAAGCTGCGTTACGTGCTCCTCAAATATCATGTCTTCGAACTGCATCAAGAAGAGCTCAATTTGTTTGGAGTCCATTATCGTTATGGTTCTTTTAAGGTTTTTAAAGACTGATGTTGGATTTAGAAAACTCAAACCTTTATATTGGAAAATTTCATTTACTTATTTATTTACTGATAAAAATTCAATTCGTGCAGAACTATATCTATTTACATCCTTCCCCTTATATACCATATGGGTAATACCATTCTCATTTAATTTCCTAAAAGGTGTCTTAGTACAGAATTTGTTTACATAACTCTTAGGTAGAAAAATCCAAACATCTTTTTCGTCCTTGTCTGCTAAATAAAGAGCTACCTTAGTTCCATAAGGTGTCTTTTTCAGCTTACAACCAGTGATCTTATACTCAAATCCAATACATAGATCTTCAGTTTTTGTATAACCAATCACAGGCTTCGATTCATTCAGAGTCTCTAGGAAATCCTAGAAATTCAATAAAATTTAAACAGGATTTATTTAATAATGTCCTATATGCATACCATTTCTGACCAACGTGAGATTTGATTCGTTATGCTCTTGTAACTATTCGTATTATACTAATACATTTACTTACAATTACGAGACTTTTATACTGTTCAGCACTACATATATATATATATGTATATATATTACAAGAACAAAATACTACGTGAAAGAGATACCAATATATCTGTTATGCTCTTTATATACATAAACTCAGTTAAGCCTATGTAGAATATTTTTATATACTTGAGTATATCTATCTCATTTTGTATAAATATATAACTTCATATGAAATAAAAGGTTACTACAAACCTAATATAAGACAGCACTTTTCTCGAAAACTCAGATTCAATTTTTGTTGTCAGAATGACAAAGTTGTATTGTGAGTTGTGTTCGGAAACAAAATCGTTTGCTTCACGCAGCGGTTTAAAAAAACATACCTTAAAAGTGCATAACTTCAGCTATCAAAAATCAAAATCTTCTTATTATTGTTGCTTTTTCTGTCCCAATGAACGAAAATTCTGTTTGCGATATAATTACAATGTTCATCTCTTGCTGATGCACGATGCAGAATTAAAGAGTATACGTAAATCAATGGAAAGTTATCAAATAAAGATAAAACAAGTTTAAGAATTTAATTTTGTAAAATAGTTTTATTTAATAAATTTCTGTATAATATAGACAAATTAAAAACCTAGATCAAATAAAACGTCTAGTAATGAATGGTCATCTTCATCCTTCATTATTCGTAAATAAATGTTGGGTTGACTTGGCTCGATGAACTGATCAAAAATATGATCATCATCAGGAAACTCATAGATTATAGGATCTGTGTGCAGTATATCCATATCGAAATGCTGTGCACATTGCATTTCTTGATCGTCTCCATTGCCTCGTATAAGGTCATTTAAAACGTCCTGCGTTGCCGCTCCAAAAGGAAAATCGCTCCACTCAAGAGACGCAAATTCACTTCCAATTTGTGTAGTGGGGGTAGATGACATAGAAGGGGCAAATACTCCTCTTAAGAAGCGATCTATCGAATCCTCTGTGTCGATAGCCTCCACATAACCTTCCTTCGAGCCTTCAATTATTTCGACATCAGAGTCTTGAGTTAATGGAACATTTATTCCATTTACTGAGTCAACAAACTCTACAGTAAGATCCATTGGTATGCAGTGCTGAGGTATTATAAGAACTGATCCTGAGCAATTTAAGGGGATCCATTTTTATACACGAGTATTAGAGAGTTTGACATCTACAGGGGGTGTCTACTCTTAGAATCCACCTGATTGGTTCTCGATTTAAGGAGCCTTCACAGACTGCAGACTGCACAGACTGCAATGGGGAAGTTAGAAAAGGAAGGCGAGCTAAAGTTGACATTATTTTTCTCAAAATGTCGAACTCCTATTTTTTCGATTGGAAATTTAATTCCCGAAAAATCTAAAGTCATTCCGCCATACACAATAGTTTCATCATTAATATTAATGTTATAGCTTTGAGGCTTTGTCATCATTTCTCTAGAATATTTCCTTTGCTGGGGGGTTGTAAAAGTCCTATTTTCATGGTTTTGATTAGCTATAAATGCTAGTATACACCACTTGAAACAAAATACGTCGGCATTCTGCACGTTTATAAGCGCATTACGGGCTCTTATTTTTTAGGCGCTTTAAGGTAGGCAGGAATGTTTTCCAGTTTTATTATAGTAGTTTCAAAATAATTAAAATTTTTAATAGCCCAGCCTGAGTCTTTTTCTTGATATTTGTCTGCTAAATAAAGAGCTACCTTAGTTCCATAAGGTGTCTTTTTCAGCTTACAACCAGTGATCTTATACTCAAATCCAATACATAGATCTTCAGTTTTTGTATAACCAATCACAGGCTTCGATTCATTCAGAGTCTCTAGGAAATCCTAGAAATTCAATAAAATTTAAACAGGATTTATTTAATAATGTCCTATATGCATACCATTTCTGACCAACGTGAGATTTGATTCGTTATGCTCTTGTAACTATTCGTATTATACTAATACATTTACTTACAATTACGAGACTTTTATACTGTTCAGCACTACATATATATATATATGTATATATATTACAAGAACAAAATACTACGTGAAAGAGATACCAATATATCTGTTATGCTCTTTATATACATAAACTCAGTTAAGCCTATGTAGAATATTTTTATATACTTGAGTATATCTATCTCATTTTGTATAAATATATAACTTCATATGAAATAAAAGGTTACTACAAACCTAATATAAGACAGCACTTTTCTCGAAAACTCAGATTCAATTTTTGTTGTCAGAATGACAAAGTTGTATTGTGAGTTGTGTTCGGAAACAAAATCGTTTGCTTCACGCAGCGGTTTAAAAAAACATACCTTAAAAGTGCATAACTTCAGCTATCAAAAATCAAAATCTTCTTATTATTGTTGCTTTTTCTGTCCCAATGAACGAAAATTCTGTTTGCGATATAATTACAATGTTCATCTCTTGCTGATGCACGATGCAGAATTAAAGAGTATACGTAAATCAATGGAAAGTTATCAAATAAAGATAAAACAAGTTTAAGAATTTAATTTTGTAAAATAGTTTTATTTAATAAATTTCTGTATAATATAGACAAATTAAAAACCTAGATCAAATAAAACGTCTAGTAATGAATGGTCATCTTCATCCTTCATTATTCGTAAATAAATGTTGGGTTGACTTGGCTCGATGAACTGATCAAAAATATGATCATCATCAGGAAACTCATAGATTATAGGATCTGTGTGCAGTATATCCATATCGAAATGCTGTGCACATTGCATTTCTTGATCGTCTCCATTGCCTCGTATAAGGTCATTTAAAACGTCCTGCGTTGCCGCTCCAAAAGGAAAATCGCTCCACTCAAGAGACGCAAATTCACTTCCAATTTGTGTAGTGGGGGTAGATGACATAGAAGGGGCAAATACTCCTCTTAAGAAGCGATCTATCGAATCCTCTGTGTCGATAGCCTCCACATAACCTTCCTTCGAGCCTTCAATTATTTCGACATCAGAGTCTTGAGTTAATGGAACATTTATTCCATTTACTGAGTCAACAAACTCTACAGTAAGATCCATTGGTATGCAGTGCTGAGGTATTATAAGAACTGATCCTGAGCAATTTAAGGGGATCCATTTTTATACACGAGTATTAGAGAGTTTGACATCTACAGGGGGTGTCTACTCTTAGAATCCACCTGATTGGTTCTCGATTTAAGGAGCCTTCACAGACTGCAGACTGCACAGACTGCAATGGGGAAGTTAGAAAAGGAAGGCGAGCTAAAGTTGACATTGTTTTTCTCAAAATGTCGAACTCCTATTTTTTCGATTGGAAATTTAATTCCCGAAAAATCTAAAGTCATTCCGCCATACACAATAGTTTCATCATTAATATTAATGTTATAGCTTTGAGGCTTTGTCATCATTTCTCTAGAATATTTCCTTTGCTGGGGGGTTGTAAAAGTCCTATTTTCATGGTTTTGATTAGCTATAAATGCTAGTATACACCACTTGAAACAAAATACGTCGGCATTCTGCACGTTTATAAGCGCATTACGGGCTCTTATTTTTTAGGCGCTTTAAGGTAGGCAGGAATGTTTTCCAGTTTTATTATAGTAGTTTCAAAATAATTAAAATTTTTAATAGCCCAGCCTGAGTCTTTTTCTTGATATTTGCTGCTCAATGTAAGTAAGCAATCTCTGACCGAATTTAGCTCATCAATAATGTCTTCATTTATAGCGTAGCACCATTTCAGGAGGAATAGCGTACCAGACGTCCTTTGTTCTTCCACACAGCTCCATCATTCCACTTGGAGGGACTGCATATTTTGCCAGTTGTGATTCTACATGGCTCCACCCATTTTTTTTGGGATTCACATCAGGAGAATGCGGTGGCCACTTCAACGACTGAAAATTTTACTTTTACATCCAATTTTTTACCGAAATCGAAATGTGTTTGGGATTATTGTCTTGCTGAAATATGCATTTTTCAGCAACAATACGCATATTTTGAATTACTTATGGAAGATTTTGTTGTAAAATGTTTAAATACTGTTCCTTCCGCATTATTCCTTCAATTAAGACCAGGGGACCAACTCCGTTTTTGTATATACAGCCCCAAACCATTATTGATCCGCCACCGTGCTTCACTGTTTGCTTCACGTTACTTGGTGACTGGACTGTGGGATCTCTAGGCAAATACCAAAAGCATCCATCTGACTCGAAATTTGGTTTTTCAGGTTATATTGTCGCATGAAACAAAAATTAATAGTTTCGAGTCAGATGGACGCTCTGGTACGCTATTCCTCCTGAAATGGTGCTACGCTATTCGCATAACGAAGCTAAAACAAGAGAGAACGCTATAGTCGAGTTCCCCGACTATCTGATACCAGTTACTCAGCTAGTGGAAGGGAGAAGGAGAGTCTTAAACACAGTTTTTGGCGGTTTGTGGGCGTGGCAAAAAGTTTTTTGGCAAATCGATAGCAATTTACAAGACCAATATAAAAATGAAAAAATTAAAAACATTTTTCAAAAGTGTGGGCGTAGCAGCTTTGGGCGGTTTGAGGGCGTTAGAGTGGGCGTGGCAAAAAGTTTTTTGGCAAATCGATAGAAATTTAAAAGACCAATATAAAAATTAAAAAATATTAAAACATTTTTCAAAAGTGTGGGCGTGGCAGTTTTGGGCGGTTTGTGGGCGTTAGAGTGGGCGTGGCAACATGAATCGACAAACTTGCGCTGCTTCTATGTCTTGGGAGTCTGTATGCTTAATCTCAACTTTCTAGCTTTTGTAGTTCCTGAGATCTCGACGTTCATACGGACAGACAGACGGACAGACGGACAGACGGACGGACGGACAGACGGACAGACGGACAGACGGACGGACATGGCCAGATCGACTTGGCTATAGATCCTGATCAAGAATATATATACTTTATATGGTCGGAAACGCTTCCTTCTGCCTGTTACATACTTTTCAACGAATCTAGTATACCCTTTTACTCTACGAGTAACGGGTATAAAAATCATCAAGGAAATTAAATATTACGGATATTTTTTCTAACACAAAATGAGTAACCATATAGAATGTATGAAAGGCGAATTGGATTTGTTTGCACCACACCCTACGCAAAGTTCAATTCTACGAACCGAAGAGGTTTCTTATAATCCAATTGCATTCTTGGATGGTGCCTCTTCAATCGAATTTGTTTGTTTAGGGAATGGTGAAACATATCGAGATCTATCAAGTGTTTATTTACGACTTGTGGTGCAATTGAAAAAAAATGATAACAGCGTCATTGAAGGAAATGCTGTCGGTGTAGTAAACAATATCTTACATTCAATATTTAGAAGTTCTTCAGTATATTTAAATAACATATTAGTTTCGCAGAGTGATAATAATTATCATTATAGAGCATATCTGCAAACAGTTTTAAACTATGGGAGTGACGCCTCGGAAAGCCACTTGGCCTCGCAAGGTTATTTTCCAAATTTCGTACGATTAACATCAGGAAAATACGTTTATCCGAGCTCTAATGAAACTCTGAAAAATATATTTCAAAATAGTAATAAGGTAGAACTATTTGGAAAAATTCATGGTGATATATTTAATCAAACAAAACTTCTTGTCAATAATGTCGACTTAAGAATTAATTTTAATATTGAAAAAACTGCATTTTATTTAATGGAAAAGGATAGCGAATCAAATTTAAAGATATTAGAAGCACAACTTTTCATGAATCATGTAACTGTGAACCCAAGCATTTTATTGGCTCATCATCATGTTTTACAAACAAAAAATGCTCTTTACCCATTCAGTAAAGTAGAAGTAAAATCGTTTACAATTTACCCAGGAAACAATACGCTATCAATAGACAATGCTGTAATTGGACAATTACCAAATTTTCTAGCTTTTTGTATGATTAAAAACCGTTCATACTCAGGCAACAGAGGACTAGATCCATTTAATTTTGAACATTTTAAAATGCAACGCTTTAATCTAATGGTGAATGGAGTTCAAGTTCCTTCGCAAGCTCTGGAATTTGACTACTCGAACTCTGAAAACGTTCAAAGCTCAAGAGGCTATAATATGCCATTCAGATCAAGCGGAATAAAACATTATGATCGTGGTCTTCAAATTACCAAGGGAATGTTTGATACGAACAGTTTTATATTAGCCTTTGACTTAACTACTGATCAGTCAAATACCACCATATGTTCAAATTTGATGTCGCAAGGCACAATAAGAATCGAAGGAAGATTTTCAGAACCTCTTAGTGAAGCCGTTACTTGTCTGGTATATTGTGAATACGATTCCATGATTGATATTGATAAGCATAGAAATATTCGAACCCTTTTTTAAAATGAATACTTTACAAATTCACAATTTGCTTACAAAACATATATACACAAAATCAATTTTTAAAGGAGTTTTCCCTTCAGACCAGCTTCCAAAAACTATTTCAAAGTATCCGGCTTTAATTATTGCAAACACCGACACATCAGATCAACCAGGAACTCATTGGATTGCATTCTATTTCGAAAGTCGCAAATCAGCAGAATTTTTTGATTCCTATGGACAATTTCCCCAAAACAAGGAATTCGTGACATTTTTAAAATCTAACGCAAATAAATATTGCTATAACAAGCAACAACTACAAGGATATTTTTCTAATACGTGTGGTCATTATTGCATAATGTATGGTCTTTTTAAATGTAAAAAGAAAACGCTAAAATATTTATTAACGAATTTTAAGAGAAATGACTTTTCATATAACGATAAATTAATACTTAAAATGTTTAAGTCTAATTTTAAAAAATAAAATGCAAGATATTTAAGAAAATCAATGTAGTTTATTTGTTAAGTCGTTTATTTAGCTTATAATATTTTAACATAATATTGAAGGCCTCGTCTCTTAAAATTGGAAGCCTATGACACTGGCACGTATCGGGTCCTTCCGAAGCGTCATCATCACTCCAGGGACAAAGCTTGTAGTGGAATCCATATTTAGAATGGATCAGTTCTTTATCCTCTAAGTCCTCCAGAGTGCTCTTCAAATATAAAAGCTGCGTTACGTGCTCCTCAAATATCATGTCTTCGAACTGCATCAAGAAGAGCTCAATTTGTTTGGAGTCCATTATCGTTATGGTTCTTTTAAGGTTTTTAAAGACTGATGTTGGATTTAGAAAACTCAAACCTTTATATTGGAAAATTTCATTTACTTATTTATTTACTGATAAAAATTCAATTCGTGCAGAACTATATCTATTTACATCCTTCCCCTTATATACCATATGGGTAATACCATTCTCATTTAATTTCCTAAAAGGTGTCTTAGTACAGAATTTGTTTACATAACTCTTAGGTAGAAAAATCCAAACATCTTTTTCGTCCTTGTCTGCTAAATAAAGAGCTACCTTAGTTCCATAAGGTGTCTTTTTCAGCTTACAACCAGTGATCTTATACTCAAATCCAATACATAGATCTTCAGTTTTTGTATAACCAATCACAGGCTTCGATTCATTCAGAGTCTCTAGGAAATCCTAGAAATTCAATAAAATTTAAACAGGATTTATTTAATAATGTCCTATATGCATACCATTTCTGACCAACGTGAGATTTGATTCGTTATGCTCTTGTAACTATTCGTATTATACTAATACATTTACTTACAATTACGAGACTTTTATACTGTTCAGCACTACATATATATATATATGTATATATATTACAAGAACAAAATACTACGTGAAAGAGATACCAATATATCTGTTATGCTCTTTATATACATAAACTCAGTTAAGCCTATGTAGAATATTTTTATATACTTGAGTATATCTATCTCATTTTGTATAAATATATAACTTCATATGAAATAAAAGGTTACTACAAACCTAATATAAGACAGCACTTTTCTCGAAAACTCAGATTCAATTTTTGTTCTCAGAATGACAAAGTTGTATTGTGAGTTGTGTTCGGAAACAAAATCGTTTGCTTCACGCAGCGGTTTAAAAAAACATACCTTAAAAGTGCATAACTTCAGCTATCAAAAATCAAAATCTTCTTATTATTGTTGCTTTTTCTGTCCCAATGAACGAAAATTCTGTTTGCGATATAATTACAATGTTCATCTCTTGCTGATGCACGATGCAGAATTAAAGAGTATACGTAAATCAATGGAAAGTTATCAAATAAAGATAAAACAAGTTTAAGAATTTAATTTTGTAAAATAGTTTTATTTAATAAATTTCTGTATAATATAGACAAATTAAAAACCTAGATCAAATAAAACGTCTAGTAATGAATGGTCATCTTCATCCTTCATTATTCGTAAATAAATGTTGGGTTGACTTGGCTCGATGAACTGATCAAAAATATGATCATCATCAGGAAACTCATAGATTATAGGATCTGTGTGCAGTATATCCATATCGAAATGCTGTGCACATTGCATTTCTTGATCGTCTCCATTGCCTCGTATAAGGTCATTTAAAACGTCCTGCGTTGCCGCTCCAAAAGGAAAATCGCTCCACTCAAGAGACGCAAATTCACTTCCAATTTGTGTAGTGGGGGTAGATGACATAGAAGGGGCAAATACTCCTCTTAAGAAGCGATCTATCGAATCCTCTGTGTCGATAGCCTCCACATAACCTTCCTTCGAGCCTTCAATTATTTCGACATCAGAGTCTTGAGTTAATGGAACATTTATTCCATTTACTGAGTCAACAAACTCTACAGTAAGATCCATTGGTATGCAGTGCTGAGGTATTATAAGAACTGATCCTGAGCAATTTAAGGGGATCCATTTTTACACACGAGTATTAGAGAGTTTGACATCTACAGGGGGTGTCTACTCTTAGAATCCACCTGATTGGTTCTCGATTTAAGGAGCCTTCACAGACTGCAGACTGCACAGACTGCAATGGGGAAGTTAGAAAAGGAAGGCGAGCTATGGGTTTGGATGCAGGTAAATAGCCGCTTGACTTTCTCGATAATAGGTTCAAAGAGTCATAAATATTTGATTTTATGGGGTCTCCTAGCATAATGAAAATGGAGACAGATCACAGATAATTTGAAATACATATCTCTGTAGGGAATTATTTCGGATAACCGCAGTCAGGGATCATGAAATTATTGGTGACTACTAGTCATTGTTACTTTATAAGTAACATTTTGCAAGGCATACATTTAAAACGTGGGTAGCCTTAAGCTGAAAGTCGCTATGACTTCAGATTGTTTAGATTTTCTTCTCAACGGCTCCATAGCTTTTAGCTGAAAGTAGCTGGAATATACGGAAACGACGGTTTTTTTAACGGTTTTATGATTATATGATTTTTTATATATACGTATACACGACCCTATAACCAGTTTGTTTGATATTTCTAAATATTTCTCAACTAATAATCCAACCACCAGTTACCTTCCCAGAAAATTGAGGACACAGTAAGGTGCATAGCCTTGAACAGAAATCTCACCCCCACCCTTGCGATCATCCTTATGACTGCTTGTGCGCGCAGGTACACCCCCTTCCAAGATTGCTTGTGCGCGAAGAAGTGCAATTGTAATTTTGAGAGTTTTTATGAAAAGTCGTATTTTTAATTTCAGAATCGTGAAAGGCATACCATTGGAAAGGGCTTGAAAAATCCTTTCCAATGACACCCAACTTCTTTTTTTTTTTTTTTAGAGAGGGATCCCACAGTAGTGGGAATATACGGGAGCGAGCGTCTTTACAGCAGTCTCCCCGTTTGGCGCTGAGGAACACAAATGTAAAGTTATCTCTCAAACCTATTTAAAATTATAAGCAACTCTTCTATACATAAATATCTACTCGACGAAGTAAAAACGAAAAAAAATACGTAAAATTACACTCAACCCCAAAAGGGATCTCTCTACCTCATTTTTCCTATTACACCGTTTACACACAAACCTTCTAACAGGATTTTCCTGAAACCTAATAAGTTTTCTAACAAGAATGTTCCAATAAGAATTGAATTTATCCAACTAAATGCGTCTTGACTAATCACGGGTTCGTGCCTCCGCTAAGTACCGCCGCTCCCGAACCGCCGCTCCCGTATATTCCCACTACTACCCGAAAACAGGCCAAAACCGCCGATTCTGAAATTAAAAATACGACTTTTCATAAAAACTCTCAAAATTACAATTGCACTTCTTCGCGCACAAGCAATCTTGGAAGGGGGTGCGCACAAGCAATCTTGGAAGGGGGTGTACCTCCGCGCACAAGCAGTCATAAGGATGATCGCAAGGGTGGGGGTGAGATTTCTGTTCAAGGCTATGCACCTTACTGTGTCCTCAATTTTCTGGGAAGGTAACTGGTGGTTGGATTATTAGTTGAGAAATATTTAGAAATATCAAACAAACTGGTTATAGGGTCGTGTATACGTATATATAAAAAATCATATAATCATAAAACCGTTAAAAAACCGTCGTTCCCGTATATTCCAGCTACTTTAAAAATATATAAAAAAATTGACAAGAAAATTACAAGATAATAATATGCGTGAATTAAAATAGTGACTGTTTCGGATTTCGCTCAGTGTAATTATGTTTATTTTCTTTTCAATATGGTTTTTCTTTGGTGACTCACCCTTTTCTCTTGTAACTTCAATCGGAGAAAGCGCTTTCGGCGACGGCAGCTATTTCTTTGGGAGTAAAGTTTTTCTTTTTTGATTATAAATATAAACATTCTTATCCCTGTTATTTTTTTCTCCCTCTCCTATTAAAGTTGGGACATTTTTTTTTCCGTGTGGCTTACAAATTTAACACAAACATATAACACAAAGCAAAGAAATCAGACACTCCTCCTCACATTAATTTGCGCATTACTTTTCCACAATAATAAAAATTCTTAACCTAATTTACAAAAACATAATTATCTTTTTTTTTCCGTAGTAAGGTTTTTTTTCTCCTTTTTTTTCCTTCTTCCTTCCGGATCAGTATGCTGGTTATATTTTGTTCTTTTAAAACCCTGCACGAGAGTTAGGCGATAAAAGTCTGGGTATCTTAGCCCTTTTCCATCCACTTAACCCAGCTCTCCGCCGGTTCAAACTATTTGCCAATCTGGTTCGCCTCTGGGACTTGCACTTATTTGGCTTAAATTGTCCACAAACACCAAACGAACTTTCTCCGCCGATCTTAAACTTGAGAATGGCTGCTGATGACGCCAGAATAAGGTGGCAACCTAGCATCTGCCAGATATGTAGAGATTTTTCTCTCTCAGGGAAATCTGACAATTAGCCCTGTAAGACCCGTGACCCTGCTGCTAATCCCTTCACGCGTTATGCAGGTGGCGCACGCCTCGCAATATGACACCTAGATGGCGTTGTAGTTTTAGCTCTGCCGCAAGTGCCACAATATGCATTTGGCTAAAGATTGTATAACTATATTTGCTAATTTTTATATTCAATTACATAGACCATGCAGCCCTTCAATGGCTAATGCGGCAGAAGGATTTATCAGGAAGGTTAGCTCGATGGTCAATGAAATTGAGAGCGTAGCGGTTCTCAGAACGTCGTAGCAGACACCTTATCCAGACAGAACGACCCAGCCATCGATGAATTTTGTCAAAATGGACCCATAGTTGACGTAGATTCTCCACATTTCAAATCCACGGAATACTTGGAGTTAATAAAGACAATATCTATCAATCAAGATTTCCCGATCTACAAATCAGGGATGGATATATTTACAAAAGAACGAATTTTGTATCAGACGATAAAAAGCAAGAAAATCCATGGAAACTATGGATACCTTCGGCTTTAGTACTCGATATATTGTTTCAGGCTCATGATGCACCAAGTTCATCTCATTGTGGCATGAGTTTTTTTTTTTTTTTTTTACAGTTTGGAGCATTTATTTGTTGTATCTTTTCAGTACGGAAAACTAACAACAAGTTAACAAATCTTAATTGTAAATACTAATTACCAGTACATTTCTTGAACTGTATTATAAAAGCGGCCCTAAAAAAAAAAAATCACTGCTGGGTTGGCAAGTCGTTTCGACGTAGTCGTGATCGGCTGCTTAGCCTTGTAAGACTCCTCGCGAGCTAGTTAGGATGCGTTGATAGCTTGTTAAGGTACTTTTCCTTTTTTTCCGCAATTTCGTCTTTTACAGGTGGCACGTTTAGATCTTTGTGAGTGTTGGCGTTTCGAACATACCACGGTGCCACGGTGATAGTTCTCAATATCTTCGTCTGGGCTCTCTGAACGATATCGATGTTGCTATTGCTGGCATTTCCCCATAGCTGGCAGCCGTAAGTCCAGATTGGTTTTAGCACTGAGTTGTAGAGCAGCACCAAACTGAGTGGTGAGCGGGAGTTGATAAGCCAATGAAGGCTGTTGGCCTTCAGTTTTAAGTGAGTTCTCTTGGCTTCGTTTGCTGTTGGAAGTGCGACGTTGTTCAGCGTGAGCGGTGGACAATCTTGCCTGTTAAGGCTGAAGGTTACTTGCTTGCATTTTTGTTCGTTTACCTTTATACGCCAGTCGGATAACCACTTTTCCACGTCGACCAGGTAGATGGCTAGCTGAGATGATGCTTTGATTGGGCATCTGGAGCGGCTGAGAATAGCTGTGTCATCCGCAAATGTTGAGACTGTCAGGTTGCTGCTTGTAGGAATGTCTGCTGTGTATAGGACGTATAGTGTTGGGCCTAGTACGCTGCCTTGTGGGACGCCGGCTTCAATACTGTGTTCGTCGGATATCGCAGTGTTGCACCTCACTACAAACTTCCTGTTGTAGAGGTACGATTATAGAAGTTTATGAGTGTTGTTTGGAAGCGTTGTTTTGATTTTGTACATCAGACCGTCCTGCCAAACTCTGTCGAATGTCTGCGAAACATCTAAAAATATCGCAGAGCAGTATTTCCGTTTTTCAAATGCGTTTCGTATTTCTGATGTTATGCGGTTAACTTGCTCAATAGTTCCGTGTTTTTGCGAAAGCCAAATTGGTGTGCTGGTATTGTGTTGTGCGTGTTCTGGAATGGAGTAATAGTCAGAGACAGTAGGCATTTTTCGAAAAGATTCGATAAGCAGGATAGAAGGCTTACGGGTCTGTACGACGATGGAACAGTGTGATCTTTTCCCGGCTTTGGTATCATTATTATTATTGACATTTTCCATCTTCCTGGAAAGTAGCCAAGTTTGTTGATGGCGTTGAAGAGCTGGGTAATGCTGCATACGGCACAGTAAGGCAGCTTAATAATCATCTTAGGGGTAATTAGGTTCAGATGTTCTTTGATGATTTTTGAGATTTCGTTTGAGCGAAACACAACTGGTGCATGATGAAGCTGGGAGTCGTCTGTTGCGGGCGGAATTTCGAACGTGTTTGTTGCAGAATTCGGTTGGAAGACTTTTTGTAGATGAGTGGCAAATGTGCTGGCTCTATTTTTGTCGCTACGAGCCCAACCACCTGTGTGGTTTCTAATAGGGACCACTGGTACTGTGGGTGAGCCAAGAGTTGGGTGAGCTTTCCACATTGAGTTTTTTGTACTGGATGTTGATAATTTTTCAATATAAGTACGTTGGCAAGCTCTTCTTCTTGCATTAAAGCTTTTGTAAGTTTGCGTGTGGCGTCTTTTAACTTTTGTTTTGCCGAGGGTGATCTGGAGAACTGCCATTCTCGCCGTAGGCGCTGTTTTTCTAGAACAAGTTGTTCGATTTGCAGGTTGGTCTTTTTGTGATTTGTAATTTTGCTTACTGTTTGCGCCGTTGAGCAGCGAGCTGCAGCAACGATGATTGACTCCAGTGAGTTAACAAAACTATCAATGTCAGCTTCAGCTTCAAGAGGTGGGTTAAGCTCAATGTGTGAGCTTATGTATTTTTTGTAATTGAACCAGTTGGTTTTTACTGAAGTCAATTTATAAGAGTGGTTTGCCGGTTCTGGGTGTCGGAGCAGATTTATTAGGAGGGGCGAGTGGTCAGATGATAGGTCTTAGAGGCACTCGGCGCTTATCAAATTACGGGGACTGCGAAATCAATAAGATCAGGTAGTTTTTTGGGGTCAGTAGGCCAGTATGTAGGTGTGCCAGGAGAAACGTGGTCGAGCTTGTTGTTTGCTTTTAAAGCTGTTTTCCTTTTGGATTCACGAGTCGAGACCCCCAGTGTGTGTGCTTGGCATTATAGTCCCCAATGTTCTCCAAGTATTCCATAAATTGGTCTTCAGATAAAGTGAAACGAGGTGCGCAGTAAACAGCGGCTAAAGTAAGCTGGTTACCATTATCCAAATGAATTTTTATTGATTTTGCTTGTAGATAGTTATTGGCAGTCTCAATATGACAATGGTGCTTGAGACGGCTTCTTATCAAAATCTCGGTCCCGCCGTGGGCCTTACCATCAGGGTGATTGGTTTCGTAGAAAATAAATCCTCTTATGTTGAGGTTATATTTGTTTGTGAGGTGTGTTTCCGAAAGTAGCATTACGTCGATGTGCTTTTCGAGTAGGAATTGAGCTAGCTCAAGTTTGTGCTGTGAAACGCCATTGGCTTGTGAACATGGCGGATTGGAGGCTGGGGGCTCTAGACCTGATCTTAGAGCGCTTGCATATGACGCGTTTTTGGTAACGATTCCTGACCAAGTGAGGATTTGGCTGCGGTAGAGAAGAAAACTTCTGGGTTGTTTTTGGAGGGTATTTTTGTGATCGGTGCGTTTTTTGAGCCTACAGTGGTTACGCGCTGGTTAATGCGGCTTTTAAGATCTTTGTATACTGGTCAGCCTCTGTAGTTGGCTGTGTGATTGCCTCCACAGTTGCCACACTTTTTTCTGCTTGAGTCTTCTTTGGGTGCACTGCAGCTGGCTTTGTCGTGGAGTTCGCCACACACTACGCACACTGGGCGCAGCTTACAGTTAGACTTTGTATGGCCGTATTCTTGGCAGTTCATACATTGTACCAGATTGTTACGTTTGTGAGGTTCTTCTACGATGCAGTAAAAATTGGAGTTTGTAGATTGGATGCACATCGTTTCTTTTCGGCATCTTTGCTTCTGGTGCAAGTTTCACCTTGAAGTGTGGTTGCGGCTGTCTATTTTTGTTTAGGATGTTGAAGACTGATTTTGCGGTAAATCCTTTATCCTGTAGCGCCAGCCTTATTTCGTCTGGTGTTACATCAGGCTTTATGCCCTTTAGTACGACTTGCAGACCCTTGCAGCTTTTTAGCTGGTATGTGTAATAGCTTTTTTCTCCGTCGTCCAGATACTTTGTTAAGGCTCTAAAGTGTTGTTCAGACTTGGTCTGAACTTTAGTTTCATAAATGTTGCCCCTAACTAAGGGAATTATGTGGAAATTTGCGTCACCTATGAGCTTTATTACATTGTTTACAAATGTACTTGAGCTTTTCTCACGTACAAATATTGGTGGTGGCTTTGGCCTATTCTTGTCGCTTCCATCAGCTTCAACGGGCAGGTCTTCAATAGTGTCTGCCAAAATGTCGAACTTGTTGGCATTGTTCGGTACTTCGCCTAAAGTTGTGTTGGCGTTGGCGCGTGTGATTTTTGGTTTGTTTACATTTTTTTGGGGGCTTAGCTTTCGTTTTATTTGTATGTAGCGATCCATTCCAGTCTGTATGGCCGGCTTTCCGTTTTCTTTTTCGTTTGTTGCAGTTTGTTTTGCTGTCTGCGCATCGGTGTTTTTTTAGTTATTGACGGCGACGGGGAGCAAGAGCGTTCACTGTCACGTGTTAAGAGAGAAGAATCAGCTGTCGGGTTGGGGGTGATGGACCGGTCGCGGTTCGATTCCCGTAGAGACGACGGAAAAGTAAGCGTTGTTGCGTTGCAAAGAGAGCCGTCGCTCATCTTGCTGACGTTGACGCTGCGCGCGAGCTTCGATTTCACTTATTGTTTTTGGTTAGTTTGTTTATATTTGTAATTAGTTAATTGAAGATTAATATCTTATGGATTTGTTAGAAAATCTATATGTGCAGGCATTGCACTGAGCGTCTTTTCGCTTATGATTTTATGTTTGGTTCACTTCACTGTTTCGATTCAAATCTCTCAGCTGCACCGAATTGCAAAGTCATACAAATTAGGCAATTTACCTATCGCTCGAGTTTTTTTTTTCACTGTTTATCGCGCCGAAATGATGCGCATTAGCACCGAGTGGCTTTGGGCAGTTATTCCGCCTAACTCGCCCGTGATAAAGGATTTTTTCTTGCAGCGTATCAAAAACACGTCCGATTTTAGGAAGTCTCCAATTCGCATTTCCAATTCTCTTCAATTCTCCATGTGGCATGAGTAAAACTGTACAAAAACTAAAAAGATATTTGTTTTGGCCTTGTATGGTTACGCAACGACGCAACTATGTATCCAATTGTGTAATTTATCGTACCACGAAAAGTCCAAACACGGTTCTAAAACCGCCAATGGGTAAACCGTTAACCTCAGACAGGCCATTCCAAAAATTATATATTGACCTCTTAGGCCCATACCCTCGCACAAAAAAAGGTCACATAGGTTTGCTGATTGTCGTTGACCATAACACCCGTTTCCACTTTTTGTTACCTCTTAAGAAGTTCACCGCTCCTAAAATCTGTGATTACTTAAAGGGGGCTATATTCTATACGTTTGGCGTTCCAGAAGTAATACTTTCTGATAATGGCAGTCAGTTTAAGTCAAGCTATTTCCAAGCTTTCCTTACTAATTTTGGCCTACAGCAAAAACATACAGCCATATATTCTCCACAGGCTAACGCGATTGAAAGTCTTAACAGATCGGTGTTAGCCGCAGTAAGAGCTTATATAGGGAAAGATCACACAAATTGGGATGACAACTTAGACGTTATTAGCGGATCTGTAAGAGCGTCGTTACATAGAAGCACAGGTTCGACACCTTACTTTCTGACATTTGGACAAATTATGATCCTTAACGGCAAGGTGTATAGTCTCCTGCGTACTCTAAATATGTTAGCGGACGACACTTGGTTATCTTAACCGGAGGCTTTAGAACTGCAGAGACAGCAAGCTAAACTTGACCTAAACCGAGCCCATGAAGAAAACGCGAATAGATACAATCTACGCACTCGGCAGATAGAATTTAAAAACGGCGGTTTCGTTTACGCTAGAAACTTTTCACAATGTAATGCCGTAAAGAAATTCAGTAGTAAATTGGCACCCGTATTTATCCCAGCTAAAGTTTATAAGAAACGTAGCTCCTACTATTACGAATTAGAGGATGAGAGAGGAAAGATACCAGGAGTATTCCATTTGAAGGATATACAAGCTATAAAACAAGGAGTTTCTTCAGATAAGGCTTCCTTGCAATAGTCTCGTTACCCTTATCTGTGGGAGTAGTGACCAACTTAAACTTTACACTACAATAACTCTTCAAGATAACCTCGCACTTAATTATAGCAGATTTTGTATAACCCAAAAAGTGAGAGAATTGTCTTAGACCAATCAGGACAGAATATGATCGTACGATTGTACATTTAGGGAATGGAAAGCATAAAGCAGTGACCACCGGCTGCAGCTTCCCAGAGTTTAATTCATTATCAGATAAAACCTCTTGGTGAACGCTCACAATTTTTGACGCTGCCCAATTAAACATCACATACACGTGGTGATATAATTTAATTATATATATCCAATCCAATAACAAGAGAGAACGCTATAGTCGAGTTCCACGACTATCTGATACCGGTTACTCAGCTAGTGGAAGGGAGAAGAAGAGTCTTAAACACAGTTTTTGGCGGTTTGTAGGCGTTATAGTAGGCGTGGCAGAAAGTTTTTTGGCAAATCGATAGAAATTTACAAGACTAATACAATAATGAAAAAATATCAAAACATTTTTCAAAAGTGTGGGCGTAGCAGCTTTGGGCGGTTTGTGGGCGTTAGAGTGGGCGTGGCAACATGAATCGACAAACTTGCGCTGAGTCTATGTCCCTGGAGTCTGTATTCCTAATCTCAACTTTCTAGCTTTTGTAGTTCCTGAGATCACAGCTTTCATACGGACGGACAGACAGACGGACAGACGGACAGACGGACGGACGGACAGACGGACAGACGGACATGGTCATATCGACTCGGCTATTGGTCCTGATCAAGAATATATATACTATATACGGTCGGAAACGCTTTCTTCTGCCTGTTACATACTTTGCAACGAATCTAGTATACCCTTTTACTCTACGAGTAACGGGTATAAAAGCGAGAGGGATTTTTCAATAAATTTCCGTGTGTGATTTGTGTGAAAGTGGAAAAAGGTAAACAAGTGCGATATAGTGAGTTTCTATTTCTAACCCAGTTTTCATAGGGATTCGACCACAAGGTCGAACATAACCTTCAGCCAACATGTTACGCAACCGGCCACCTGCCGAATGATAACTGGCCAAATATATTGGAAGGCTCATTCAGATTATTCAGCTGTGCAGAAGTTTAGACGGGCGGATCGGATTTAATTATATTTGGACATTATCAACGTTACGCAGTGAGGATCACCTCATATGACCTCATATGACCAGTGAATCCGTCTTATCGCAGTGCAGCGTAGCTCCCAGCGGTCTCCTAAGGTCTTATCGCTGCAGTGCTGCAGTTGCATTTCGGTGTTTTGTTTTGATTCTTGATTTTCTTTTGTATTGCAATTAATAATGAATTAAACACTCGCAGATTGACGGAACTTTTGGCATTTGAATAGGAATTTAAATTAGGACCTTTAAAATTTGACCTACAGCTCGACAATGTCAACGTGAACTTGGGCCAAACTTTACGCACATCATGGAGTGGATATTTAAGGTCGTGAGAACTACAAGACAACAACGATAAAAAACATTATTATGAATTATAAAATTCTACAAAATGCCACACTTACTTATATCTATTTGCTTTATACTTTACTTTTATATACCTTATTTTACTCACTAAATATAAACGAAAATGAAGAGTTAGAGAATGACTAGGATAATTATACGTAGGTTAAAATTTGTTAGTATGTAAAAGAAATTTAATGCAACAGCTTACTAAACTGAATTTATATAAATGGAATTATAATTGAAGATATACTGAAAAATAATGAATTGTGAATAAATAGATTTAATGATTTGTCGAGTACTTATGTTGAACACTTTCTTAAAAATGTGGTAGAGTTATTTTGAACTTGGCCAAGGGACAATGTAAATATTTTAAGTAGCATTGTCATGGTAGGGAGGGTAAAGACTTAGGGAATTATTAACATCCAAAATTCCCAATATTTATCAGAATCTGTAGCTTATCCTCACACGTGTCGGCGTGTATCCGTAGTATCAATATAAAGCCATTTCTTGTATTAAATAAGATGCACTTATTAAATGTAGTAGCGTTTCGTACTATCCTAAGCTAAAAGAACCCCGACCTACGGCGAGCTAGACCCGAGCATAGCAAGAGTGCGCATCTCTAGCGAAGAAAGTACAAGGTCCTCTTTATTAGTAATTACCACCCACTATTAAAAGACCAGTTAGTTAAAATCTATCGAACTACGTACACTACAAAGTCAAGCGGATATTTAACTGCATCCAAACCCATAGCTCGCCCTCCTTTTCTGACTTCCCCATTTCAGTCTGCAGTCTGTGAAGTTCTTATAATAGTTCTTATAATACCTCAGCACTGCATACCAATGGATCTTACTGTAGAGTTTGTCGACTCAGTAAATTAATTAAATGTTACATAAACCCAAGACTCTGATGTCGTAATAATTAAAGGCTCCGAGCAAGATTATGTGGAAGCTACCGACTTAGAGGAGTTTATCGAGCCAAGTCAACCCAACATTTATTTACGAATAATGAATGACGAAGAAACCATTGATTACTAGACGTTTTATTTGATCTAGGTTTTTAATTATACAGAAATTTAATAAATAAAACTATTTTACAAAATTCAATTCTCAAATTTGTTTTATTATACCCGTTACTCGTAGAGTAAAAGGGTATACTAGATTCGTTGAAAAGTATGTAACAGGCAGAAGGAAGGGTTTCCGACCATATAAAGTATATATATTCTTGATCAGGACCAATAGCCGAGTCGATATGACCATGTCCGTCTGTCCGTCTGTCCGTCTGTCCGTCTGTCTGTCCGTCCGTATGAACGCTGTGATCTCAGGAACTACAAAAGCTACAAAGTTGAGATTAAGCATACAGACTCCAGAGACATAGACGCAGCGCAAGTTTGTCGATTCATGTTGCCACGCCCACTCTAACGCCCATAAACCGCCCAAAACTGCCACGCCCACACTTTTGAAAAATGTTTTGATATTTTTTCATTTTTATATTGGTCTTGTAAATTTCTATCGATTTGCCAAAAAACTTTTTGCCACGCCCACTCTAACGCCCACAAACCGCCCAAAGCTGCTACGCCCACACTTTTGAAAAATGTTTTGAAATTTTTTCATTTTTGTATTGGTCTTGTAAATTTCTATCGATTTGCCAAAAAACTTTTTGCCACGCCCACTCTAACGCCCACAAACCGCGAAAAACTGTGTTTAAGACTCTCCTTCTCCCTTCCACTAACTGAGTAACGGGTATCAGATAGTCGGGGAACTCGACTATAGCGTTCTCTCTTGTTTTTATTTGATAACTTTCCATTGATTTACGCATACTCTTTAATTCTGCATCGTGCATCAGCAAGAAATGAACATTGTAATTATATCGCAACCAGAATTTTTGTTCATTGGGACAGAAAAAGCAGCAATAATAAGAATATTTTGAGTTTTGATAGCTGAAGATATGTACTTTTAAGGTGTGTTTTTTTTAACCGCTGCGTTAAGTAAACGATTTTATTTCCGAACACAACTCACAATACAACTTTATCATTCTGAGGGTAAAAATAGAATCTGAGTTTTTCGGGAAAAGTGCTGTCTTATATATGGTTTTCAGTAACTTTTTTATTTTATATGAAGTTATATATTTATACAAAAAATGGTAGATATACTCAAGTATAAAAAAATATTCTACATAGGCATAACTGAGTTTATGCATATACAGAGCAAAAAAGAAATATTGGTATCTCTTTCACGTAGTATTTTGTTCTTGTAATATATATAGTGCTGAACAGTATAAAAGTATCGTAATTGAAAGTAAATGAATTAGTATAATACGGATAGTTACAAGAGCATACCGAATCAAATCACACGTTGGTCAGAAATGGTATGCATATAGGACAATAATAAATAAATCCTGTTCAAGATTTGTTGAATTTCTTGGACTTCCTATTGACTGAATGAATCGATGCCTGTGATTGATTATACAAAAACTGAAGATCTATGTATTGGATTTGAGTATAAGATCACTGGTTGTTAGCTGAAAAAGACACCTTATGGAACTAAGGCAGCTCTTTATTTAGCAGACAAGGACGATAAAAATGTTTGGATTTTTCTACCTAAGAGTTATGTAAACAAGTTCTGTACTAAGACACCTTTTAGGAAATTAAATGAGAATAGTATAACCCATATGGTATATAAGGGGAAGGATGTAAATAGATATAGTTCTGCACGAATTGAATTTTTATCAGTAAATAAATAAGTAAATGAAATTTTCCAATATAAAACAACATCAGTTTTTAAAAAACCCTTAAAGAACCCTAACGAAATGGACTCGAAGCTAATTGAGCTCTTCTTGATGCTGTTCGAAGACATGATATTTAAGGAACACGTAACGCAGCTTATATATTTGAAGAGCATTCTGGAGGATTTGGAGGACAAAGAACTGATCCACTCGAAGTATGGATTCCACTACAAGCTTTGTCCCTGGAGTGATGATGACGCATCGGAAGGACCAGATACGTGTCAGTGTCATAGGCTTCCGAT
This sequence comes from Drosophila yakuba, assembly GCF_016746365.2. Lineage (NCBI taxonomy): Eukaryota > Metazoa > Arthropoda > Insecta > Diptera > Drosophilidae > Drosophila > Drosophila yakuba. The sequence continues at coordinate 23,361,405 of NC_052529.2, forward strand.
TTTAAGAGACGAGGCCTTTAATATTATGGTAAAATATTATAAGTTAAACAAACGACATAATAAATAAACTACATTGATTTTCTTAAATATCTTGCATTTTTTTTTTTAAATTAGACTTCAACATTTTAAGTACTCAATTATCGGTATATGAAATGTCATTTCTCTTAAATTTTTTTAATACATTATTTAGCGTTTTCTTTTTACATTTAAAAAGACCATACATTATGCAATAATGACCTCACGTATTAGAAAAATATACTTGTAGTTATTGAATATTATAGCAATATTTATTTGCGTTAGATTTTAAAAATGTCCCGAATTCCTTGTTTTGGGGAAATTGTTCATAACAAATCAAATTTTTCAAATCTGCTGATTTGCGACTTTCGAAATAGAATGCAATCCAATGAGTTCCTGGTTGATCTAAAGTGTCGGTGTTTGCAATAGTTAAAGCCGGATACATTAAAATAGTTTTTGGAAGCTGATCTGAAGGGAAAACTCCTTTAAAATTGATTTTGTGTTTATATTTTTTGTAAGCAAATTGTGAATTTGTAAAGTGTTCATTTTAAACAAGAGAAAACGCTATAGTCGAGTTCCCCGGCTATCTGATACCCGTTACTCAGCTAGTGGAAGTGCGAAGGAGAGTCTTTAACACTGACAGTTTTTGGCGGTTTGCGGGCGTTAGAGTGGGCGTGGCAAAAAGTTTTTTAGGTTAGGTCGGAAGGCTCTCACGGAGCCTCGCATAGGCCAATATGGCCCATAGCTTTCCGAATTTTTGAAATTTTGCAGGTGGTGGAAGTTCTTCTCCATCTGCTTTTGGCTCGTGCGTCTGCACGTCTTTCCAGTCTTTCCCAGCTTTGGAGCGTTCTAAGGGAGACAGGAACGTTTTCTGATCTTTCATTCGCCAGTCCAACGCCTTCCTTTGCAAGTTCGTCTGCCGTCTCATTACCATCGATGCCCTGGTGGCTGGGAACCCAGTAGATCCTCACTGACGTTGTCGTGCTAAGGATATCAAGTGCCTCCCTGCTTGCCAGTACACTTTTGGAACTGACCGCTGACGATTGCATGGATCTTATCACCGCTTGACTGTCTGCAAACACGTTGACCGCTTCATGTGGGCGGTCAATGCTCAGCGCAAGCTCTGCTGCTTTCCCTATGGCGAATACTTCCGCCTGGAATATGCTTCATTGGCTTGGTAGCTTATACAACAGCCTCATTTCAGGGTCTGTACAGTATATGCCCTTTTTCACCCTCTCTAGTACATTGGGCTTCCATGTCAGCTTGCTGTCTAACACAATTGTCTTGTGTCTTCGGCGTTAGCCTGGATGAGTTAATCTTCGGGGGGACCCATAGCGGCACCTTGTATCTCTTGGTGAAGAGAATGAGGTCCGTCTTGTCCGCGTTTATGGTGAGTTCTACGCTCTTTGCCCACTCACATATCTCCCTCAGCGTTGATTCCATAATCGAGCTGAGTGTCGATGGACAGACTCCCGTGATAATTATGCTCATGTCGTCCGCATAAGCTGTTATCTTTGGGGCCTTCCCTTCGAATCTCTTGATCAGGTCATCTACCACCAGATTCTACAGGAGAGACGACAGGACCGAACCTTGTGGTGTGCCCCTGTGTGCTTCTTTCACCATGAAGGCGGTGCCCCAATCGGATTGTACCCGTCTACAGCTTAAAGGATTTCTTATCCACAACCTAATAGCGGGGGGCGTGTTGGGCGCTTCTAGGCGGTCTATAATAGCGTCTGTGGTCACGTTGTTGAATGCTCCGGATATATCCACAAACACTCCGAGAGCATATTTTTGGTTATGCAGGGCTTTCTCAATGGTGACTACTAATGAGTGTAGTGCCGTCTCCACTGATTTACCTTTCGTGTAAGCATGCTGGTTGGATGACAGTAGTCGTCCTGCATCATTTCTGATGTGTACGTCCAGCAGCTTTTCTAGCGTCTTTAGTAAGAGAGAGGTGGGACTAATCGGCCTATAATCCTTGGGGCTCATATGACTGCACTTCCCAGCTTTCGGCAGGAAGACCATCCTAAAAGTTTCTCCACGAGCTTCTTTGTGCCCTGCGTATTTCCTTCTTGTAATCCCTGAGTAGAATCTTGTATTCCCCATTGATTATATGATTATTCGCGTCTTTGGCGATTTTAAAAAATTCTCGGACGTTATTGCGTAGAAGCGAAAGATTACCATTCCACCAGGGTGGCCTGGTCCTCTTCCTGGCTCTAGATGTCGGGTATGATGCGCGTTGCGCATCTAACAATTCCCTGGTGAGGGTCTCTAGGGGCTTTTCTATGTCTTCAGCGGATTTTACTAGGCCCGGGCCAGTCGCGAGTCGTGTCAAGATTGTCTTCTTGAACTTCCCCCAGTTAGTGTTCTGGGGGTTTCTGAAAGAGGTTATTTTGGGAGAGTGTTCGAATTCGCATAGGAATTGCATGTACTTATAATCTGAGAAAGATGGTCTCTCAAGGACTTTCCATTCTGAAACCATAGTACTTTGTCCCCTTTCGAGTGTTAGGTCTAGCACGTTCGAGGAGGTGGGGCCTACAAAGGTGTGCTCTTCCCCCATGCTAGCTATGCATAGGTTGGATAGTAAAAAGTTTAGGAGTGACTCACCTCTGTCGTTGATGTCGGGACTACGCAGTGATGCGCGTTGCCGTCTGCACCCCAATCAGTTGTTGGTCGTTCGGGCTGGCTTCCACCATGCTCCTGAGTTCCTCCGGTGGGGCCGTTCTGTCGTGTGCCATGTAGAAGCTACCAAAAGGCGATTCCTCTCGCTCTCTAGCATGACAACAGCCAGGTCATATTTCCCGATGTGCCAGCCAAAGTTTTTTGCGAAATCGATAGAAATTTACAAGACCAATACAAAAATGAAAAAATATCAAAACATTTTTCAAAAGTGTGGGCGTGGCAGCTTTGGGCGGTTTGTGGGCGTTAGAGTGGGCGTGGCAACATGAATCGACAAACTTGCGCTGCGTCTATGTCTCTGGAGTCAGTATGCCTAATCTCAACTTTCAAGCTTTTGTAGTTCCTCGACGTTCATACGGACGGACAGACGGACATGGCCAGATCGACTCGGTTATTGATCCTGATCAAGAACATACATATATACTTTATATGGTCCGAAACTCTTCCTTCTGCCTGTTATATACTTTTCAACGAATCTAGTATACCCTTTTACTCTACGAGTAACGGGTATGAAAAGGGTTCGAATATTTCTATGCTTATCAATATCAATCATGGAATCGTATTCACAATATACCAGACAAGTAACGGCTTCACTAAAAGGTTCTGAAAATCTTCTTTTGATTCGTATAGTGCCTTGCGACATCAAATTTTAACATATGGTGTTATTTGACTGATCAGCAATTAAATCAAAGGCTAATATAAAACTGTTCGTATCAAACATTTCCGTGGTAACTTGAAGACCCCGACCATAATGTTTTATTCCGTTTGATCTAAAGAGCATATTATAGCCTCTTGAGCTTTGAACGTTTTCAGAGTTCGAGTAGTCTAATTCCAGAGCTTTCGAAGGAACTTGAACTCCATTCACCATTAGATTAAAGCGTTGCATTTTAACATGTTCAAAATTAAATGGATCTAGTCCTCTGTTGCCTGAGTATGAACAGTTTTGAATCATACTAAAAGCTAGAAAATTTGGTAATTGTCCAATTACAGCATTGTCTATGGATAGCGTTTTGTTTCCTGGGTAAATTGTTAACGAATTTACTTCTACTTTACTGAATGGGTAAAGAGCATTTTTTGTTTGTAAAACAAAAGTTTTCTTGAAAAGTTGTGCTTCTAATATCTTTAAATTTAATTCGGTATCTTTTTCCATTAAATTAAATGCAGTTTTTTTAATATTTATATTAATTCTTAAGTCAACATTGTTGACAAGAAGTTTTCCAAATAGTTCTACCTTATTACTATTTTAAAATATATTTTTCAGAGTTTCATTAGAGCTCGGATAAACGTATTTTCCTGATGTTAATCGTCCGAAATTTGGAAAATAACCTTGCGAGGCTAAGTGACTTTTTGAGGCGTCACTCCCATAGTTTACAACTGTTTGCAGATATGCTCTATAATGGTAATTATTATTACTCTGCGACACTAATATGGTTTTTAAATATACTGATTAAGTTCTAAATATTGAATGTAAGATATTGTTTACTACACCGACAGCATTTCCTTTAATGACGCTGTTGTCATTTTTTCTCAATTGCACCACAAGTCGTAAATAAACACTTAATAGATCTCAATATGTTTCACCATTTCCCAAACAAACAAATTCGATTGAGGAGGCACCATCCAAGGATGCAATTGGATTGGATTATAGGAAACCTCTTCGGTTCTTAGAATTGAACTTTGCGTGGGGAGTAGTGCAAACAAATCTAATTCGCCTTTAATAAATTCTATATGGTTACTTATTTTGTGTTAGAAAAAATATCCGTAATATTTAATTTCCTTGATCATTTTTCCTTTATGAGACGGTTGGGTATGTTGTAGTTTAGATGTTAAATGATTACGTTTTTTTCTACTACCTTGCTTTTTATTTATTTTTCCACTGCAATCTTGAAAGCGTGTCATTTTATTTATTGCTTTATTTGATAGATTTTGTAAAGCAATTTTACTCTGTTCTTGAATAATATTTCTTAAAGGCTTTCTACCAAATTCATTATTTAACAGCTTTTTCAGAGTCTGTAGCTTGATTTTCTATGGCATTTAAGCCCGAAATGAAAAGTCCAATAAAAAAGCTTCCGATTCCTCGACCTATATTCCTCGTTCCTATATTGGACAAACCTGCTCCACACTGATTTACATAATAATCCTGATATGATTTCACCATAATGACTATTAGTGTTCTAAGTCAGTATTTTTTGGGTATGTATTATTTATAGATTTGACCTTCTCCTTTTTCTAAAGTGAAGACTAACAAAGCGGCACTGCGGAAGTCTCGTAAGGTACTTTATATCCACTTGAATCTGTAATTAATATTGAGATTTCATTTGGAGAGCATATATCCAAAGGATAATATGCAATATTTTTAAACTGAATATTTATTTCTTTTCCGTTACAATGCATTACACGAAGACATCGAGGTCTCTTACTACCAACAGACCTGGGATTAATTAGGTAATAAAAATCAATCCACATTCAGATATTTTTGATTCAACAGCGACGTTTTTATATCTAAATGTTTCAGCATTCACTAAAATTACAAACTCTGTTTCTTCAGATAAATTAATTTCTTTTGCAGTTGTTCTGCTAATATAATTATTCAGATACATATCTGTAATGCCTACATCCCAGACATCATTCATGTCTTCGGGAATATTTACAATGTTTGTAAATGCACACTTTACATCATCAGGAAATACATTTAATGGGTCATTACTGAGCAATGTAATAAAGAAATCATTTACAAAAATCATTATACCCGTTACTCGTAGAGTAAAAGGGTATACTAGATTCGTTGAAAAGTATGTAACAGGCAGAAGGAAAGTTGAAATTAAGCATACTGAGTACAGAGACATAGACGCAGCGCAAGTTTGTCGATTCATGTTGCCACGCTTACTCTAACGCTCACAAACCGCTTAAAGCTGCCACGCCCACACTTTTGAAAAATGTTTTGATATTTTTTCATTTTTGAATTGGTCTTGTAAATTTCTATCTATTTGCCAAAAAACTTTTTTCTTGTTTTATTTGAAATTTCATCATCACTTTCTAGAGGTAAGCCTGGAAACTCTTCGTTTCTTGAAAGTAAAATGCCAGACTTTACCTTTTTTTTAACATTCAATAACTTGGCAGTTTCTTTTGGTTAAAATCTTCTTTATCAGTTTGAGGTAAATCCGAGTGCTCAGACATGTTCGGTGAAAACTTTGATTTTTGTTCATATCAAGTTTTTTATGATTAACTACGTTTTTTATTTTGATAGAAACTTTGTTCTTGTCGAGTCTTAATCCATTTATCATTTATTATTTAAAATTGGTAAAAATTTTGTAATTATTAATTCATTCCCTCGATCATTATTTAGTAATTTTTCTAAGGTATTCGGGTTCATTAAAATTACTTTATTTAAATTGTGCTTATTTTGAATCATTTTTTTAAATTTTTCCAAAAATTCTCGAAAGCAAGGAACTAATTAGAATTGGTAAAAAAAACCTTTTTGAATTAGGACTGTTGGGTCATGCCGCCGCCAAAACTGTGCAATAGACTAATCTCATACTGGTAATATTGTAAGCCGAAGTAGTTAGTGGTAGCAGTTGCGATGCCCATAGTGCAATCCGCTGTTCTCGCACGCATTTATCCGGCGCTCATTCCTTGTTCTCTTTGTTATCTACCTACGTTAAGCTTGGGCGCTGCATTTCGGCTGTCTGTCCCGCCAATTGTCACTTCTTTTTTTTTCGGCAAAGACTTAACTTGTGTCAAATAAACAGTATCGGAAAGTAAAAAAACTTTCTTCGGCTATTTATTATTCGCAACAGCTATTGAAAAAGCTCAATATCTAAACATTGGTGACCCCGACGTGATTCGTGTTAGTTTGCATGCATTAATTAATGCACTTATCCCGTTTATAAATAAATATAAATACATTAAATCGCAATCGGTTGGACAAGTGAGTGGTGATTTCGGTGATAGTGGCTGTGTTTAAGCGAGCTAGCATTACATATATACATACATACATTGCTACATATATCGTTACGTGCATTGACTCCGCTTGCATTTTCGGCATTTATTTTGTGCTCATCTTCCCGCTGAACAGAATTAAAAGCGATTTGTTGCTATGCCCGCTGAAAGTGACAAAAACAGGGTGACCTTTTTAAAGCGCAAAGCCAATGCGCTGTTCAGCAGGTTGCAGAGGCTAAAAACGTCGCTGTCTAATGAGACGCTAAGCGGATACGACGAACCCACTCTGACGGTGAGGCTGGAGCAGATTGATAAGCTGCAAAGTGCATTCAATGTTCTGCATACAGAACTGAAGGAATTGGATTTTGACGAAATTGGCAGTGAAATGAGCGAGAGATTCGATAAATTCATCGTTAAATTCAAGGCTAGTGTGCGCGCGGAAATAACCAAACGCAATGTGCATTTGGCGCCGCACTCAACGCTTGCCCCACCAGTGTTGTGCCCCACCAGTGTAGTGGTTAACAAACGCAGCCGCGGCCGATGCCGTTGCCGCCTGTGCAGCTGCCAACGTTTGGCGGAGGCTACGCAAACTGGGTGGATTTTTACTCCGTGTTCACGAGCATAATCGACAGCCATCCGGACCTCTCCAACATTGAGAAATTTCAACATCTGCGGTCATGTTTGAGGGACTCGGCGCTGGAAACTATCCGATCATTGGGGATCTCAAACGGCAATTACGAAGCGGCTCTAGAGTTGCTTTAAAAAAGGTTTGATATTCGGCGTCTCGTGTTTCAGGCGCACATCACCGATATTCTGGCTCTAAGGTAGTACGGAATAGTTCAATGGCATCGATTCGGGAATTGTCGGACAAGTTTAACGCGGCGAGCCAAGATAAATGGGAGGAGCGCTTGGAGGATCCGGTCTTTGCCAACCTTATTCCGTCGTGGGAATCGATGGCTGCATTCCTGGAGCAGCGATGTAGGACTTTGGAGGCCGTGGATTGCGCCATGGCAACCTATGCTAGTTGCTACCACCCAAAATTCTCTTGGTTGCATGCTTTGCCATAGTGCAGAGCATGCCATATATTATTGCCCGCAATTTAGAGACTCAGCGCCAGTAGATCGTCTGCGCGAGGCAAAGAGACTAGCACTTTGCCTAAATTGCCTAAAGGCAGGTCATCAGCTACGGCAATGCAGCTCGAGCCGCTGCCGCACCTGTGGAATCAGGCATCATACGCTGCTCCATCTAGATGGTCCGCCTTCCTCGCAGCCACATGTTCCGGTGTCTTCAAGCTCCCACGCTGAGCCTTCTACCCCGCCTTCGACTTCTTCTACTCTAATTGCCCAGGATCTCGGTAGTAACCTTGTGCTGCTAGCCACTGCAACCGTTCTAGTGCAGAATCGGTCGGGACTGTTCGTTCCCTGCAGGGCCTTGTTAGATTCTGGCTCTCAACTGCAAGTCTCTCTGCAACTTAAGAGGTCGAGGTCGTCTGGCTACGTCACTGGAATCGGGGATTCCAATTTCGCGACTGATGGATTCTCGGTAGGAATTGCGATGCGGTCTGTCACTTCGGGTTTCTCAACAAGCATAACAGCAGTTATCGCTCCCAAAATTCCAGAAAAACTGCAGCTCGCCGACCCGGAATTTCATAAAGCTCAGCGTGTTGACCTGTTAATAGGAGCTAGCCTGTTTTATGAGCTGCTGTGCGTAGGTCAGATAAAGTTGTTGCCAGGACTGCCACTGCTTCAAAAAACTCGTCTGGGCTGTGTTGTGTCTGGAGGCTGCGCGCCCTTGCGGTAGCGCCTTAATAGCTTCACGCGTTCCTTCTTCAGCCAGCAAGGAAAACAACATTGATGTTGAACTTGATTCACTTCTGCAGCGCTTTTGGGAGGTAGAAAATTGTTCCGGCCCAATAGTTCAAGCCACTAAGGAGGAGCTAGATTGCGAGGCCCACTTTGTTAAAAATTACACCCGACTGCCAGCTGGCGATTACTCGGTATGGTTGCCGCTAAAACTCCATTTGGACTCTTTAGGAGATTCATATCCTCAGGCTTTGCGGAGATTCTTGTCTCTGGAAAGGAAACATACAAAGCAGTCTTGCTTGAGGATTAAATATGCGGCGTTCATGAAGGAATATCGTGATCTGGGACATATGTCGCCTGTGCCTGCCTCCGAGGTCAGCTCGTGCCGATATTTTTTACCACATCACTGCGTCATGAAGGAGGATAGCACTACCACCAAGCTTCGCGTTGTCTTTGACGGATCAGGTACCACTTCCACTGGCTTAACGATGTGTTAATGGCTGGCCCGGTCATACAGTCCAAGCTATTTCACATCCTAGTTGCCTACGGCCCCAAACCAGCCTCCTTCTTGTCCGTAAGGGCTATGCAGCAGTTGACAATCGATGATCAGGCATCGTTTCCCATTGGATCAGAAATCCTTCGGCGCGATTTTTACGTGGATGATCTTATCTCCGGCTCCGGCACGCTAAAGGATGCTATCAGCATAATGCAGCAGACGGCTGGCATTCTTGCGAAGGGCAAGCTCAAGCTAAGGAAATGGTGCTATAACATTCCGCTTGTGCTGGAGGGTGTGCCCGCCGAGGACAAGGAGTCATTCATGAAGTTTGAAGATGGTAGCGATTTCACCAAAACTTTAGGTCTCGCTTGGGATCCCGCCTCCGACCAGGTATTTTTTTTCGTTCTGTGCCTTTCAGTCGCCATTGAGAGCCTGCAGGCGCTCTGTTTTGTCTGCGATTGCTAAATTTTACGATCCTCTCGGCCTGGTCGGTCCTGTAGTCACAAGGTGTAAAATCTTTTTGCAGCAGCTCTGCAGGGATAAGCTGTCCTGGGATGAAAGCCTCCCGGAAACTCATAACACGAAATGGCTTGATATATGTCGCAGTTTTGAAATAATAAGTCATGTTAGTTTCCCTCGGTTCGTGTTTAGCGTAGAGTCTGGTCTTGAGGTGCATGGTTTTTGTGATGCAAGCATTGATGCCTATGGAGCCTGCGTTTATGTGGTTTCTAAAGGGAATCAAAGTTTTAGCCATTTGCTTTGTTCGAAGTCGCGCATAGCTCCGTAGAAGACCATAACAGTACCAAAGCTGGAGCTTTGTGGTGCGGATCTTCTGGCTAAAATCATTAGGGAAATAGTTGGCTTTAAAGTATTTAAAGGACGCTACTATTGTTGGTGCGACTCGACGGTGGCACTTTCCTGTATCCGAGATGAGCTCTTCAGGTTCAACATATTTGTGACAAATAGGGTTGCTGCCATTCAGGAGCTGACAGATGTCACGGCTTGGCTTTATGTTCCAACAGCGTTTAATCTAGCTGACATCTTATCCAGAGAATCCCTGCCGTCTGAGCTTAGCGAATCGTCACTCTGGGCGCATGGACCCGCCTATCTTGCGGAGCCTGAAAAAGATTGGCCAACAGCTGTTTGTCCTGACAAACCAGTGCTTGAGCTTCGTCGAAGTGTGTTCATCGTAAAGTCGCCGTACGTGTATGTAATTGCTTGCTCCAAATTTGCAAATTCTTACCCCTCACTGCAACGAGTGTTTGCATTCATTTACAAATTTTGTAATGGAATTCGTCATCCTGGGCTCACCGTCGCACACATTCAAGAGGGTACTCAGATGATGCTGCGGTTGGTGCAGCGCGCGCAGTTATGGGAGGACATGCAGTCCCTAAAAGGGCTGGGAATAGTTTCCTCGTCTAGTCCCATATCCTCGCTTTCGCCGTTCCTGGATCAATTTGGACTTCTTAGAGTAGGCGGTCGCCTCCGGAATTCGTCATTGGACTTGGGCGATGCATTTCGGCTGTCTGTCCCGCCAATTGTCACTTCTTCGTTTTTCAGCAAAGACTCAACTTGTGCATTCGATATAGCTCATTGTCGGCCCTAGCTGCAACAGCTATTGAAAAAGCTCAATAGCTAAACAAGGACTTTTCTCTTAGAGTTTAATGTACGCTTTGGACACGAAATGTATCGCAATGCATTTTTATACTTTTTTAAAGCACTTACATAGATGCGCTTTAGTGACTTTATGATTTCCTCGTAATGTATTTAAAACTATTTCTACTATTGTTTTTACCAGCTCATTATCACCATAATAATAACCTTCCGTAGTTTGTTGTTGGCCTTTTTGAGAAAATACAATACATATATGTTTGTTCGCTTTCAAGCGATTTAGGCTCTTTTTGTAAACCATATTCGTTAATAGCACACTTTATATTTCGAATTAAAAATGTCTGATATAAATCTCAAGCGATCGTTTATTTCCTGAGTAAGATCAATAAGTAAATACCCATGTAGTTGTTCTGTTACTTCTTTATATATTCTAAATAACTCCATGGGGTTTTTCGGATAAATTTGTCTTCCCAGGCATTGAATTTGCAGTTTGTCACGAGGATTTTTAAATGCATATATATATTTACTGTTAAGTAAAATATCTCTGGTATTCGATGATGTGTGATATATATTTTGAGTAACCACAATAACAGATCAATTTCGGTGGTGGGAACCTTTATTAAAGAGTTCACATACATTTTTGTTAAAGGCTCCCATCATCAAGTCGTCCAGTATCAGAAGAAGAGGCTCATTAGTTTCATTTTCGATGGTTTCAGAAACTCCTTTAAAGTATTTAATATTATTATTGTTTCCCCATAACACCAAATAATTCGATCAATTGAAACAAAAAAAGATCATTCTTCTTGTTTATCAGATTTTCTAGAAATGTTGTTTTTCCCGATCCTGAAGGTCCGCAAATTAACATTGTGTAAGGATGTATAAAGTGTCTAAACAATTTTAATGTATATTCACTGTTTAATTTTATACAAGATAAACTGAAAAATGTATATTTTCCCGTTATTATACCCGTTACTCGTAGAGTAAAAGGGTATACTAGATTCGTTGAAAAGTATGTAACAGGCAGAAGGAAGAGTTTCCGACCATATAAAGTATATATATTCTTGATCAGGGGATCAATAGCCGAGTTGATCTGGCCATGTCCGTCTGCCCGTCCGTCTGTCCGTTTGTCCGTCCGTCTGTCTGTCCGTATGAACGTCGAGATCTCAGGAACTACAAAAGCTAGAAAAATGAGATTAAGCATACAGACTCCCAAGATATAGAAGCAGCGCAAGTTTGTCGATTCATGTTTCCACGCCCACTCTAACGCCCACAAACCGCCCAAAACTGCCACGCCCACACTTTTGAAATATGTTTTAATATTTTTTATTTTTGTATTGGTCTTCTAAATTTTTGTCGATTTTCAAAAAACTTTTTGCCACGCCCACTCTAACGCCCACAAATTGCCAAAAACTCTCAGTGTTTAAGACTCTCCTTCGCACTTCCACCAGCTGAGTAACGGGTATCAGATAGTCGGGGAACTCGACTATAGCGTTCTCCCTTGTTTCTTGTATATTTGTTTTAAAATATATTATGCTTTTTTCTGATTTCCTGGTCGCGTTTCTTGGCGCAGTTCATCTCGAAATGCGTATTACATCCGCAATAATTACAATATATAAGGCGAGAGTGTCCTTTATTTCGGGATTATTTCCACGCGACTTTTTAACGGAATCCATAGTAAATGATTGACGATCTAAATGGTTTACAAATTATTATTCCCGTTAATCGTAGAGTAAAAGGGTATACTAGATTCGTTGAAAAGTATGTAACAGGCAGAAGGAAGCGTTTCCGACCATATAAAGTATATATATTCTTGATCAGGATCAATAACCGAGTGGATCTGGCCATGTCCGTCTGTCTGTCCGTCCGTATGAACGCTGAGATTTCAGGAACTACAAAAGCTAGAAAGTGAAGCTTAAGCATACAGACTTCAGAGACATAGAAGCAGCGCAAGTTTGTCTATTCGTGTTGCCACGCCCACTCTAACGCCCACAAACCGCCCAAAACTGCTATGCCCACATTTTTGAAAAATGTTTTAATATTTATTTCATTTTTCTATTGGTCTTGTAAATTTCTATCGATTTGTCAAAAAACTTTTTGCCACGCCCACTCTAACGCCCACAAACCGCCCAAAGCTGCCACGCCCACACATTTGAAAAATGTTTTAAAATTTTTTTATTTTTGTATTATTTTTGTAAATTTCTATCAACTTGTCAAAAAACTTTTTGCCACGCCCACTCTAACGCCCACAAACCGCCAAAAACTGTCAGTGTTGAAGACTCCTTCGCAATTCCACTAGGTGAGTAACGGGTATCAGATAGTCGACTATAGCGCTCTCTCTTGTTTTTTATTTAACTTTTAACATATATGTCACCATTACTGTATATTTTATAGTTCGAGTTTTCTAAGAACACAAATAACTTAAACAAATCATATAATGAACTGCAAAGTGGAAGTTTATATACCCGTTACTCGTAGAGTAAAAGGGGTATACTAGATTCGTTGAAAAGTATTTAACAGGCAGAAGGAAGCGTTTCCGACCATATAAAGTATATATATTCTTGATCAGGATCAATAGCCGAGTCGATTTGGCCATGTCCGTCTGTCCGTCCGTCTGTCTGTCCGAATGAACGTCGAGATCTCAGGAACTACAAAAGCTAGAAAGTTGAGATTAAGCATATGTCCAGGGACATAGACGCAGCGCAAGTTTGTCGAATCATGCTGCCACGCCCACTCTAACGCCCACAAACCGCCCAAAGCTGCCACGCCCACACTTTTGAGCTATGTTTTGATATTTTTTCATTTTTGTATTGGTCTTGTAAATATCTATTAATTTCCCAAAAAACTTTTTGTCACGCTCACTCTAACGCCCACAAAGCGCCAAAAACCGTCAGTGTTGCAGACTCTCCTTCGCACTTCCACTAGCTGAGTAACGGGTATCAGATAGTCGGGGAACTCGACTATAACGTTCTCTCTTGTTTCTTATGTATTCTACAATTGGTAAACAAAATGGGTAGCTGAGTTAAACTTTTTCCGATATTTATATAATTATGTTTGCTGTTAAATACTTGCTTAAAAAAAGTTTTTTTTTAATTTCACCACGTACGACAACTGTACGGTATTTGTTTAGCAGTGAAAGTGGTGTATACTGAATATCTCCATACCGCCAAGATCGGAATATACCTTTAGTTTGAATAAAGCACTCTAAGCCAATGGACACGTGCATAACTAAAAGAATGAAATATTCTCGAAAGACCCAGGATCATGAAGTCATTTTTGGTTTCGAATATTACGTTGGTCATAACTTAAAGTTGAAATGTGGTCGGTCAACTTCCGTAATTATACCCGTTACTCGTAGAGTAAAAGGGTATACTAGATTCGTTGAAAAGTATGTAACAGGCAGAAGGAAGGGTTTCCCACCATAAAAAGTATATATATTCTTGATCAGGACCAATAGCCGAGTCGATATGACCATGTCCGTCTGTCCGTCTGTCTGTCCGTCCGTATGAACGCTGTGATCTCAGGAACTACAAAAGCTAGAAAGTTGAGATTAAGCATACAGACTCCAGAGACATAGACGCAGCGCAAGTTTGTCGATTCATGTTGCCACGCCCACTCTTACGCCCACAAACCGCCCAAAACTGCCACGCCCACACTTTTGAAAAATGTTTTGATATTTTTTCATTTTTGTATTGGGTTTGTAAATTTCTATCGATTTGTCAAAAAACTTTTTGCCGCGCCCACTCTAACGCCCACAAACCGCCCAAAGCTGCTACGCCCACACTTTTGAAAAATGTTTTGAAATTTTTTCATTTTTGTATTGGTCTTGTAAAATTCTATCGATTTGCCAAAAAACTTTTTGCCACGCCCACTATAACGCCTACAAACCGCCAAAAACTGTGTTTAAGACTCTCCTTCTCCCTTCCACTAGCTGAGTAACGGGTATCAGATTACGTCGACTATAGCGTTCTCTCTTGTTTTTCCATGATTTGGATGCAGCAAAGTAAAAATAATTACGTTTGATTTGATAAAGACCAATGGATGCAACCGCTCACATATAAAGAATATATACAGATGAAGCTTGACCAGTATGACTTCCTGATGCCAGATACTATTATTGATCATCCTTGCATGCCGTCAATAAAGTATAATTTTTGATTTAGAAAATCAGATAAGCAGTATGTTTTTGTAATAAATCAATATGGTAACAAAATTAAGTTCGATTGTGAGTCCTGGAGATCTTTATTAAGATTGGGCATCTTTTTTACCACATTTTTGTGCTGGAATTCCATATTACGACAACAAGTTATTTATCTTTATCACAAACATATAATTCCTAAGTGTGCATCCCTACAAAAGTTAGATATTCAACTGTCTGATTTAGAGGGTTCCTATGACAAAGATGTACAAATAGATTTAACTCGATTATGTTTTGAAATTTCCGAAAATATGCGTGTTGAAATAAAACTTGATGTACTAGTATATAAGCAATCACTAATCAAGCAACGTCTTATAATAAAAACAAGAGAGAACGCTATAGTCGAGTTCCCCGACTATCTGATACCCGTTACTCAGCAAGTGTAAGTGCGAAGGACAGTTTTTGGCGGTTTGTGGGCGTTAGAGTGGGCGTGGCCAAAAGTTTTTTGGCAAATAGATAGAAATTTACAAGACTAATACAAAAATGAAAAAATATCAAAACATTTTTCAAAAGTGTGGGCGTGGCAGCTTTGGGCGGTTTGTGGGCGTTAGAGTGGGCGTGGCAAAAAGTTTTTTTGCAAATCGATAGAAATTTACAAGACCAATGCAAAAATGAAAAAATATTAAAACATTTTTCAAAAATGTGGGCGTGGCAGTTTTGGGCGGTTTGTGGGCGTTAGAGTGGGCGTGGCAACCTGAATCGACAAACTTGCGCTGCGTCTATGTCCCTGGAGTCAGTACACTTAATCTCAACTTTCTAGCTTTTGTAGTTCCTGAGATCTCGACGTTCATACGGACGGACAGACGGACGGACAGACGGACGGACAGACGGACATGGCCAGATCGACTCGGCTACTGATCCTGATCAAGAATATATATACTTTATATGGTCGGAAACGCTTCCTTCTGCCTGTTACATACTTTTCAACGAATCTAGTATACCCTTTTACTCTACGAGTAACGGGTATAAAAACCTTGTAACGAACTGATTTTGTTTGTCTGCTCGCTACGGAATACGTGCGGCCAGCTCAGTAGAGTTTGTGCGTTCCTCCCACCAAATTTATAGAATAACGTGATCACCCGGTTACCAGTAATAACACTCGCAGTTTCGTTTTTGGATCTTTATTTTGTGCTTGGACTTACAAAGGAATCTGATTATCCGGCCTTGGTGCTGGATGGTTTGTTCACCGGCCTCGTTCCGCTGTCTCGCCGCTCCTGTCGTCCTGAATGTGGCGGACCTTCGTTGTTGGGCGCTCGTCGCTTGGGCTGAGAGTTGTTGTCTTACGCAGACTCACGGCAGCTAACGGCTGTGATCCCCAAGGCAAACGCCTCTGGAACAGAAACACGTCAACCCCACGTCTGGTTCGGACTGGTGGCGCCGGTATCACGCCTGTTTGGATCGCACGGACACACCTAGGCGATCGCCTGGTTCAAGTTCGCGGTCTCCTAAAAAGTTCTCCGGGTCTACACCACAATCCCTGCCGCTTATCCTGTGCCCTCCTTGGTTTGACTTCGCCTGTTGGGCGCTTCTGGGCTACTCGTGCGTCGTCGTACTGGACCTTAGCTACCTGCGTCTCAATTCGGAGACCTTCTCGTCCCGAACGTCTTGACGTAGCGATCTTGCTCCTTGTTGACTAACACGGCTAACACGGCTCCTCTGCTGACTTCGATTTCAAGTTGTTAATTCGTACACTTGTTCTCCTCGACTGACTGTCCCGCTTCCAGCATTCGGCCTGTTTATATAGGCCTCCTCTAACGGTTCACCCCTTTGGCCTCCAGTCTCCGGATCCAAAGTCCACGATTTTACCGTTGGCCCGGTCCAAAGTTCGATGTGTCCCGACATTTGCCTTTGAGCCTGCTGACTCTCCAAACTCTCTTCTCAGTAAGTCCGGAGTCTCCACCCTCTCTCTCTCCATTTCCCGAGTCTCCAAACTCTCTTCCTCTAGAGTCTCCAAACTCTCTTTCTCCAGCCCAGAGTCTCCAAACTCTCTTTCTCCGGTCTTCGCTCTCAGGTGTTGTCGTTCTCCTTCATGCCTTCCCTGCTTCCTTCCGATGGATCCGACTCCACGTTCTCGTCACCATTCTCCTCCTGATCCTGCTGTTTTAGGTCGCTGACATGTACCGTGCGTTCCTTTTTGTTCTTCCGGTGGCGAATCTTACATATCACTGGCGATATGAAATCCACAATTTGGTACGGTCCATCGAACCTCGGAGCTAGTTTGGCCGCAAACCCTTCAGCCGCTTTAGACAGATGGTGCTCCTTGGCCCACACCACTTCACTAACCCTTGGCTTCCACTGCCTTCTCCGCAGGTTGTAATGCCTTGCTTCGTCCTGGGACACCCTCTCTAGATTCCTCCGCACAATCTCGAAGACCTCTCTCATCTTCTCAGCGTTTCCTTCCTGTGACTCTGCTTGCCTTCCCGTACCTAGCGTTTCTCTGTCATAGAGTGCGTTCGGTAGTCTTGGCTCGCGGCCCTGTGTCAAAAATGCCGGTGAGTAGCCAGTGGAATCTGAAACACTGGAATTCACAGCCAGCATGATTTCGGGCCATCTTTCATCCCAATTCCTCTGGTTCTGTCCGGCAAACCGCGCTATCATTGTCTTCACAGTGCGGTTGGCCCTCTCCGGCGGATTCTCCAGTGGGGTATACGGTGCCGTAAATTGCTGCTTTATCCCCATGTCGTTGAGGAACTTTTTATAGGTCCGGCTCGTGAATTGCACACCGTTGTCCGTGATCACCACCTTCGGTACTCCAAATCGTGAGACTATGCGCTCCCTGAACGCTTTCTGCAATGTTTCCGCCGTGGCTGTTCGCAAAGGCACCAACTCCGTCCACTTCGAAAACCTGTCGATCAGTACCAACAACATACAGTGCGCGCGAAGTCAGGCACGAAACGTCAGTACCATGATGCGACTCCAAGGTATTGCCTCAGCTCTCGGACCGATGACGGTGGTTCTAGCTGGGCTATGGCTGCTACCTTTTCTGGGTCCGTGCCAATCCCTTGGCTTGTGACGCGGTGCCATAGGTACAGAAGTTCTTGTTTGAAGAACTGGCATTTCTCCGGGTTTACCTTCAGGTTTGCTTTCTTCAAGCGGCGGAATACCTCCCTGAAGTTTCTCTTGTGTTCCTCTAGGGTGCGGCCAATCACGATGATGTCGTCTTGATACGCAAATGCGTGCGGCGACATTTCCGGTCCAATCACTTTATCCAGGGCCCTTTGAAAAGTGGCTAACGCAGAGTGTAACCCAAATGGCATCACTTTCCATTGGAAAAGCCCTTTCCCTGGGACCGTGAAGCCCCGGCTTGACTCTTCCAGCGGTATTTGCCAATACCCATCCTTTAGGTCCAGACTGCTTATGAAGCGCGCCTCCCTTAGTTGGTCGAGGATGTAGTTAATCCGAGGATCTCGCGTTTATCTGCCTGAAGTCCACGCATAGTCTCCATTTTCCCGTTTTCTTCTTTACCATGACTATGGGTTTACAGGCTCCTTGAATGCTCTATCATCCCCCTCTCCAGCAGTTCGTCCACCTTCGCGTTGATCTCCCCTTGAATCTTTGGATTCTTGGGGTAGTATCTCTGCTTAATCGGTTTATCGTCCTTCATGTTTATCGTGTGATGAGCTACACTCGATGTGCCGGACATGGCGTGAAACTCCGCGAGCTCTGCTTCCAGGAATTCGTTCATGTCGTCCTCTTCGCCGTCCTTTGGGGCTACTGCGACCGACAACTTTTCCTCGAGCCACCCACGTCTGCCTTTGGCCGGTATTCGGATTTCATGCCCGGCGCACTTGATCTCGGCCCCGACTTGTGTGAGGAAATTCCACCCCAGCACCAACGCATCTTCTATCCCTGGTAATATAAGCAGGCTCATGACGAGTCGCCTGTTGCCGAACTCCACTTCTATTTCGAGGTTTGCGTTGATTTCGCCGCACCTTCCATCTGCCAACCTAACCTGCCGTCGTATCCTTGATATCCACGAGCAGCCAGCTTGCCCGCCAGCTCTTCACTTATGAAGCTTGCTGTTGCCCCGGTGTCGATCGTGGCCTTGTACGTGTCTCCACCGATCGTTACCGCTGCGGACAACTGCTGCTCCTCCTCAATTAATTTTCCAGTTAGTTTGGAGAGGCGGCACTCTGCGACCCCTGCTCGCCTCTCTGCGGCTGAAATCGCTGCCCATTTCCCGCTCTCTGGCAGCATTCTGTATTTCGGACTCCTATTTTTTCGCATATCCAGCAGAACAGCAGCCTCTGTTGTCGGCAGCCTCTTGTCCAATGATCGTGTCCACCGCACCTGCGACATGGGTTGGGTGTTGACCCGAGTTGCCCGCAAGAGTGTCTCTAGAGTGTCTCTGGGTGGTGACTGGCGGCCTACACAAGGTTGTGTTGTGCCGCCCCGACTGACCCGGGGTATATCGTGCCCACTGCCCCTCGCACCGCGTGCCTAGCTCTCTAGAGTCCTCACACCTTCTACACGTGACTGGTGTCGCGGCAGGGCTTTGTTGCGTCTGTACTTGTGCTCTTCCGCAAAGGCTTCCCGTTCCCTGTGCAGTTCCTCGTACTCATCTGCCAGGATCATGAGGGCCTCTAGGTCGTCCACGTGGTAGGATCTCAACGCTGTTCGGAGGTCTGGCGTGCAGTTCTCCTTGATGAGCTCCAACGTTTCCTTCTTCCGATACCCAAGGGGTCTTATCAGGGTCTGCATCTCTTGAATGCCTCCCTAAAGCCTTGCTTGCTTTGCCTCACCTTGTCCGCGAGCTTTGTGAAGTATCCCCTGGGCAGGAAGTACGTCTATGAACTCGGCCCAAGTCCTCCAGTGCTTGTTGTTGGCTATGTACCTCTGAGCCTTTCCTTGCATTAATTCCGGCATGGCTCGGGGAATCATGTTCAAGTCCAAACCGTACGTGTTTGCAGACCACTCCACCTGCTCCGGGAATTCGAGAGGCTTTTCTTCTCCGTCGAAACGAAACGCCCATTCTCTAACTTGCTTCGCCACCTTTGCGTAGTTCGGCTGGCTGGGCCTGGGTCTTTCTATACTTGGCCTTCTTTCCCTGCTCGTATCTCTCCGCTGACCTTCCCGCAGCATCTCCTCCATGCTCAGACTTGCGATGAGGTCTTCGCCTTCGGGGCTTGTCACCTTTACGCTTGGACCTGGTCTGTCTGGATATGCCGCCTCCAATTCTGTCCAGACTGCTGTGAGCTGTGGGTCGTTCTCCGTCTCCGCGTAATACTGCGCTAGGGCTAGGGATCCAACTTCTACCCATACTGCTTAATTTGTGTTTACTGCCGGGATAATCACCTTATTTGGGTGCCAGATGTAACGAACTGATTTTGTTTGTCTGCTCGCTACGGAATACGTGCGGCCAGCTCAGTAGAGTTTGTGCGTTCCTCCCACCAAATTTATAGAATAACGTGATCACCCGGTTACCAGTAATAACACTCGCAGTTTCGTTTTTGGATCTTTATTTTGTGCTTGGACTTACAAAGGAATCTGATTATACGGCCTTGGTGCTGGATGGTTTGTTCGGCGGCCTCGTTCCGCTGTCTCGCCGCTCCTGTCGTCCTGAATGTGTCGGACCTTCGTTGTTGGGCGCTCGTCGCTTGGGCTGAGAGTTGTTCTTACGCAGACTCACGACAGCTAACGGCTGTGATCCCCAAGGCAAACGCCTGTGGAACAGCAATACGTCAACCCCACGTCTGGTTCGGACTGGTGGCGCCGGTATCACGCCTGTTTGGATCGCACGGACACACCTAGGCGATCGCCTGGTTCAAGTTCGCGGTCTCCTAAAAAGTTCTCCGGGTCTACACCACAATCCCTGCCGCTTATCCTGTGCCCTCCTTGGTTTGACTTCGCCTGTTGGGCGCTTCTGGGCTACTCGTGCGTCGTCGTACTGGACCTTAGCTACCTGCGTCTCAATTCGGAGACCTTATCGTCCCGAACGTCTTGACGTAGCGATCTTGCTCCTTGTTGACTAACACGGCTAACACGGCTCCTCTGCTGACTTCGATTTCAAGTTGTTAATTCGTACACTTGTTCTCCTCGACTGACTGTCCCGCTTCCAGCATTCGGCCTGTTTATATAGGCCTCCTCTAACGGTTCACCCCTTTGGCCTCCAGTCTCCGGATCCAAAGTCCACGATTTTACCGTTGGCCCGGTCCAAAGTTCGATGTGTCCCGTCATTTGCCTTTGAGCCTGCTGACTCTCCAAACTCTCTTCTCAGTAAGTCCGGAGTCTCCACCCTCTCTCTCTCCATTTCCCGAGTCTCCAAACTCTCTTCCTCTAGAGTCTCCAAACTCTCTTTCTCCAGCCCAGAGTCTCCAAACTCTCTTTCTCCGGGCTTCGCACTGCCGTTACTACGCTTTGCCTTGTTGCGTAACTGGCAACGGAAGGCCCTCCTCATACGATCACCATCCGCATTTGTGCGGAGTTTCAACTCCTCACAACCTAAAACAAATCGAATCCTGATCATGAGCAAACAAGTTTTTAATGCTTGGAAAAACTTTAAACGCCAAAAATTCGTTCAAAAAGGAATAAATTATACATGGCAAATTAATTTAGTTGAAATGATTCCATTTAGTAAAGAAAACAAAGGATATTAATATTTACTAACCGTTATTGACACGTTTTCAAAGTATGCGTTCGCCGAAGCGGTTAAGACAAAGTCTGCTACAGATGTAGTACAGGCAGTGTCGGCAGTTGGACAATAACAACAACATAAGTGTAGTGCGATAGACTGCATTTGTGGCCCGTCAGGGCATCACTGTCCCCCTCACACTGTGAGCAGCTGCACAAGAGGGGAAACAAAAGCAGTGATTGTCTTACATTCAAATCTGCATATAATCGCGAGAGATGGCAAACTCTAGGAAAACGAAGCTTCTTGGCGAAGCTATGAGAGAAGCCGTCATGGATGAGGAGATTACAGGAGTGTTAACTCTGGCTGAAGAACTGGACACTAGCGGCAAGCTTGACCCATATGTTATAGCAGTATCAAGCAGTAATGCAGCCTGTGTCACTAGTACTGTGATAACAACTCATAGTCCAATGTATACCTACACTTCATCATCGCCCAGCATATGCAGTAGCGTGTGCTCAGCGTCTATGCCTCTTAAAGCATTGGGCGCTTCTATAGACTTCCCCCCTTTACCGGGCCTCAATGAATCTGATTCACCTAGATGGCAAAAAATCCAGAGCCAGAAGAGGAAGGTGCCATTGAACTCACCAAAAATTCAACGAAAACGTGCCGTTTCTAGAAATTTAGAACCCAGTGACCCTGTGTCAGCTAACAGGTTCGAGACACTATCAGTAGATGACGATGAGATGGACTGTATTAGTGTGGACGAACCATCGACTAGCGCTGAAGTAGCGGCCTACCGTTCTAATACCGCTTCTAAGGCTAAAGACAGCAACGTACATAATAAGAACGCAAACGTACAAAGTAAAACTGATTCATCTACGATAAACTCTGCTCATACTGGTAGTCCAAAACCACCTCCAATCGTTCTTATGGACGTGACAAACGTGAACGAACTTCTTATCGCTATCGAGGAAGTTACAAATCTTGAAAATATTGAAATCAAATCCTCTGTGGGCTCCACTCACAGAATCTACACCAAGGACGCTAATACCTACAGGGCTGTAGTACGACAACTAAATACTCTGAAAATTGAATTCCATTGCTATCAATTGAAAGACGAGAAGCCATTCAGAGTTGTTGTGCGAGGATTACACCATTCACAGCTCCATCACAAAATCAAAGAGGAATTACTCAGACAGGGGCATAAAGTTCAATCAATATATAACCCAAAAAGCAACAAGAGCGGTGAAAAGATGAACCTCTTCTTCATTAATGTAGAAAAGAATCTAAATAACAAAGATATACTCCAACTACGATCTCTATGCCGCCAACGCGTCAGTATTGAAGTAGCCAGAAAAGCGCACGACATTGTGCAATGTCGGAGATGCCAATCGTTTGGTCATACTGCAAGATATTGCTACAGACCTTTTATCTGTGTCTCTTGCGGTGAATATCATAAATCATCAGATTGTCCCAGAAGCAAAGAAGCACCAGCAACTTGCACTCACTGCGGAGAAAATCACCCAGCTAACTTCCGTGGCTGCAAATCCTATCAAAAATTGCTCAAAATGAACGACAATGTACAGAAAACTCCAATAGTGGGCATAAACAATAACTCTACACCTAAACATTATGAAAATGGAGTTTCTTATGCTCAAATAGCCAGAAATGCACTTCCAATCACGGAAAAACAAAACAAACGACCAGGAAACCTAACAAATAGGCTACAGGACGCCAATCAACAACAACATCACTACGGTGCAAAAAATCATGCGCACTTCTTCTCAGATGTTTCACAACAGCAAAATGCACAAGAATCTAATATAGAAACGGCAATTGCATCGCTCACAAAAGCTATCGAGGGTCTACACTCCATGCAAGCCCAGATGCTGCAGATGCTGGTCGCAATTAACGCGCAACTCACACAATGTCCCAAATAAAAATTCTCACCTGGAACACGCGAGGTGCTGCCGGCAAAATGACTGAAATCGGCCACCTTGCGGAGAGAGAGAATATTGACATTCTCCTTCTCACCGAAACGAAGACATCCAACCTTCAACTATTTGGATATGAAGTCTACACTTCAAATTTACCTGACGGCAGTCGCAGGGGTGGAGCTGCAATCCTGGTTAACAAAAAGATCAATCCCGAAAACTTTGTTGCTCTGTTAGTCTTGGTTGCACTTAGGATTTAATTACCTTTTTTAGTTTACTAACCGAAATCTTGATGTTTGATTTGCACAACACTTTCCAGCTGAGTAATCGCTTCTGTTTTGATTACGTGTCGAATCGCTAAACTTCTAACGCCAATCGCCCATGCTAAAGTCCAAATCGTGGGTGCCAAAATCCAAACATGTATAGGACAAATATTCATCGGATCAATCTACTGCCCTCCAAACTTCAGCTGGACTCAATCAGAATTTGATGACATATTCGCTAACTTCAACTTTCCAAGATCATTCATCAGCGGAGACTGGAACGCAAAACATCCATGGTGGGGTTCTGCGATCACCTGTCACCGAGGTAACTTACTTGCCGGTAGCGTCAACTCAATTAACGCCAACATCCTGGCGACTGGAGCACCAACATACTATCCAAGCGCAGTAAATCGAAGACCATCCTGTTTAGACTTTGCAATCTATCGCAACATTCCACACGACAAGCTAAACATCAGAGACAGCTGGGACCTTGAATCGGACCACCTGTCTCTCATCACTACATTAAAAACAGAAGTCACACAATGCACTCAACGTAGGCAACTTCTTAGCAAACACACAAATGTAGCTGTTTTCAAGGAAGAACTATGTAGATCGATACGCCTTAACATTAAGATCAACTCTGCTGCTGAAATTGACGACGCGGTAGACCTCTTCACTACCAATGTGACAAATGCGGCGAGGAGTGCAAACATGCACACTGTAAATAATCATAGCAGAGCCCTCATACGCCACTCGAATAGATTTGATCCAACCATTGCAGAGATGCTAGTCCGTAAGAGAGCACTGAGAAGACGTTATATTCGAACGCACAGTCCTGAGGATAAAGCTCAATGGCATAGATGCGCCAGAGAGCTTCACGTTGCCATGGCTGAATTGAAAAATGCGCAATTCGAACATATGCTAACCAATATGGATTATTCTAATGATTCCACTTTTAATATGTGGTCCTTTACCAAAAAAGTAAAAAGAATGCCACAGAAAGTTACGCCTCTGAAGAACAGCAATGGTAACTGGTGTCGCTCCTTAGAAGAGCAAGTACAAACATTTGCGGAACACCTTGGCGACAGATTCACTGCGTTTAATTTCGCATCCGAGGGGGATATCAACAGTATAAACGAAGTACTACAGCGCCCATTCCAGATGTCACCTCCAATAAGACCTATCCGTCTGGAAGAAGTCTCAAACATGATACGTACCCTCAAAAGACGAAAGGCGCCAGGTCACGACCTAATATCAGTCTCCTGCCCTCCTTATCGAAGGTAATGGAAAGGCTGATAGCTTCCCGACTTATAATACATCTAGAAGACAATGATACTATCCCAATGCACCAATTCGGATTCAGAGCTGGCCACAGTACGATTGAGCAACTGCACCGTGTAGTCAATCATATCCTGAAGGCCTATGACCATAAAGAATACTGCAACGGAATCTTCCTCGACATTCAACAGGCATTTGATAGAGTTTGGATCCCGGGACTACTAGCCAAAGTCAAAACAGCGCTGCCAGCCAACCTGTTTGAGCTCATCAGATCGTTTCTCACAAACAGAGAGTTTTGCGTCCAGTCCAGAGACGCAACCTCTGTAAATGTTGCCATTGCAGCTGGCGTACCTCAAGGAAGCGTCTTAGGACCGATACTTTACTCCATCTATACAGCAGACATCCCCAAGCCAAGCTATTATGAAATGACCAATGACAACAGCAAAATGCTGCTGGCCAGCTTCGCTGACGACGTCTGCTTTCTCAGCTCCTCGAACAGTGAGACCGAGTCGTCACAAATGCTGCAAACTTATCTCAACGAATTCGAGAAATGGGCCATGGCGAACAACATCAAAATTAACGAAAGCAAATGCGTAAACGTTTGCTTTACGTTACGCCGTAAAACAACTCCTGCGGTACACATTAATAATGTGGACATAGAGCAAGCAACTAATGCGAAATACCTAGGCCTCACACTGGACAAACGCCTAACCTTCCGAGATCATATTGCCAGAGTCGTCAAAATGTGCAACCTAAAGCGTAACCAACTATTCTGGATGCTAAATAAGAAAAGCAAACTACCTTTAAGATGCAAGCGTCAGATTTATCAGCAAATTATCGCACCTACTTGGAGATACGGCATCCAAATTTGGGGAGTGGCGGCTGCGTCCCACCGAAAACGATTCCAAACCGTCCAGAACAAAACATTAAGACAAATCACTGGCTGTGACTGGTTCGTTAGCGGCCAAACGCTTCACAATGATTTAAACCTGAGCCTTGTTGAAGACCAAATCTCGTTCTTCTCAAGCAGATACAACGATCGACTAACTGCCCACCGTAATCGTCTCGCCCGGAGATTACAGGGGGCTATCCCAATTCGCAGGCTCAAAAGAAGACATTTTGGGCTGCTTCTAAGATGATAGTATGAATATATTATTTACCTGAAACCTCACTACTCGAAATTTGACCTATTCCTATATATTAAGATGAAAACAAATTATATTTTATAATTAAGAGATTATTTACTTAAGACAACATTTAGGTTAAAGGCTTTAATTGACCTGTTCCTGAATAATATTAAATAAAGATGTTAATTAATTTAAAAAAAAAAAAAAATAGAGAAAATAATTAAAAGAAAAAAGAACCAGGTGCTTGTAAAGTGGAGCGGTTTCGACTCCAGCCACAACTCATGGATATCTGTAAATGATATGCTTAAGTAATCAAACACAATAAAATAATTTCAAATTCAATTTGGTTTTTGTTTATTTACATTTCTGTATTGTTTTGTAATTTACAAGGGTATACAATAATTTTTATACCCGTTACTCGTAGAGTAAAAGGGTATACTAGATTCGTTGAAAAGTATGTAACAGGCAGAAGGAAGCGTTTCCGACCATATAAAGTATATATATTCTTGATCAGGATCAGTAGCCGAGTCGATCTGGCCATGTCCGTCTGTCCGTCCGTCTGTCCGTCTGTCCGTCTGTCCGTCTGTCCGTATGAACGTCGAGATCTCAGGAACTACAAAAGCTAGAAAGTTGAGATTAAGTATACAGACTCCAGGGACATAGACGCAGCGCAAGTTTGTCGATTCAGGTTGCCACGCCCACTCTAACGCCCACAAACCGCCCAAAACTGCCACGCCCACATTTTTGGAAAATGTTTTAATATTTTTTCATTTTTGTATTGGCCTTGTAAATTTCTATCGATTTGCAAAAAAACTTTTTGCCACGCCCACTCTAACGCCCACAAACCGCCCAAAGCTGTCACGCCCACACTTTTGAAAAATGTTTTGATATTTTTTCATTTTTGTATTGGTCTTGTAAATTTCTATCGATTTGCCAACAAACTTTTTGCCACGCCCACTCTAACGCCCACAAACCGCCCAAAGCTGTCACGCCCACACTTTTGAAAAATGTTTTGATATTTTTTCATTTTTGTATTGGTCTTGTAACCTTCTATCGATTTGCCAAAAAACTTTCTGCCACGCCCACTATAACGCCTACAAACCGGCAAAAACTGTGTTTAAGACTCTCCTTCTCCCTTCCACTAGCTGAGTAACGGGTATCAGATAGTCGGGGAACTCGACTATAGCGTTCTTTCTTGTTTCTTATTGAGTATTAGTAAAGTTACTGCTAATTATATTATCTATATTATAATGACCGTGGGCTAAAGTGTTACAATTATCTGGTAAAATATATCTTTTATAATCCTTATAGTTAAGACTAATTTTATTAACAATTTCGGTATAATGAATGTGAGACCCACTACGAAGCGGCTTGCTGTGAGCCATAAAAAACCTTTTTATACTTAATACATTCAATATAATCTACATGAACCAACCTCTTAGTAACAGATTTTTTTACACCTTTAATTTTTTTTATACATTCGTCTTTAATTTTTCCTGGTTCTTTATTATCAGCCTGCATTATATTAAATTGGTTTTCTTGCTTATAGTTAGAAGTATCAAAGCTGTCCAAGTTACGGGGCTTGGACTGTCACCCGCTCTCCGCTCCGTCTTACGCTCTCCCGCTTTTCACCACAGAGTCTCCGCTGCGCTTGGGAGAGCCTAACTAATTAGAATAAGCACCAGTGTAAAAACTATTACGAACGATTAAACACACGCCCGGTCGCGCCTGCGCAATTACGAAAAGTCTAGTGTTCGCTTTTCTTCGAGTGTTTCTATTTCAGCATATTTGGAAAATTACAGGACAGCACCCCCCTACAACGCATCATTTTTGATCCATCCGAGCCAGATCACCAGGATTTTCAAGTTTGTCCACCTGCGAACAAATTATAAGATAAGTACGAAATTTCCATTCCTTTTAATTGCCGGTCTGCAGCAAAAGGTTCGAAAATCCAATTTCGTTCAATTTGCTGTAAAATTTGTTGTCAAATTACATATATTACATCAACATATATTATATCCACGTATATTACCGACATACATTGCGCATATTATCTGCATTCCCTTTAAACATATACCAAAGTTTAAATTGTTTCCCGTCGGCAAATCGAAACCACAAATAAAATTTATTCCAAGTGCCGACGCGGAAAAGGCGTTTTGTTTTCCATCAATTTTTTCCGTAAATTTCCAAATTAATTTCCGAGCAATAAATTAAAATCGGTTTTATATTTATTAAATTATTTTTTTTAATTTTTTTTTAAATTTAAAAAAAAAAAACCATAAATAAAATATACGACCGCCAAATACAAGTCGTTCACCCGACAAATATTTATACCCGTTACTCGTAGAGTAAAAGGGTATACTAGATTCGTTGAAAAGTATGTAACAGGCAGAAGGAAGCGTTTCCGACCATATAAAGTATATATATTCTTGATCAGGATCTATAGCCAAGTCGATCTGGCCATGTCCGTCTGTCCGTCCGTCTGTCCGTCTGTCCGTCCGTCCGTCTGTCCGTCTGTCCGTCTGTCTGTCCGTATGAACGTCGAGATCTCAGGAACTACAAAAGCTAGAAAGTTGAGATTAAGCATACAGACTCCCAAGACATAGAAGCAGCGCAAGTTTGTCGATTCATGTTGCCACGCCCACTCTAACGCCCACAAACCGCCCAAAACTGCCACGCCCACACTTTTGAAAAATGTTTTAATATTTTTTAATTTTTGTATTGGTCTTCTAAATTTCTATCGATTTGCAAAAAAAACTTTTTGCCACGCCCACTCTAACGCCCACAAACCGCCCAAAACTGCCACGCTCACACTTTTGAAAAATGTTTTTAATTTTTTCATTTTTATATTGGTCTTGTAAATTGCTATCGATTTGCCAAAAAACTTTTTGGCACGCCCACTCTAACGCCCACAAACCGCCAAAAACTGTGTTTAAGACTCTCCTTCTCCCTTCCACTAGCTGAGTAACTGGTATCAGATAGTCGGGAAACTCGACTATAGCGTTCTCTCTTGTTTTAGCTTCGTTATGCGAATAGCGTAGCACCATTTCAGGAGGAATAGCGTACCAGAGCGTCCATCTGACTCGAAACTATTAATTTTTGTTTCATGTGACCATATAACCTGAAAAACCAAATTTCGAGTCAGATGGATGCTTTTGGTATTTGCCTAGAGATCCCACAGTCCAGTCACCAAGTAACGTGAAGCAAACAGTGAAGCACGGTGGCGGATCAATAATGGTTTGGGGCTGTATATACAAAAACGGAGTTGGCCCCCTGGTCTTAATTGAAGGAATAATGCGGAAGGAACAGTATTTAAACATTTTACAACAAAATCTTCCATAAGTAATTCAAAATATGCGTATTGTTGCTGAAAAATGCATATTTCAGCAAGACAATAATCCCAAACACATTTCGATTTCGGTAAAAAATTGGATGTAAAAGTAAAATTTTCAGTCGCTGAAGTGGCCACCGCATTCTCCTGTTGTGAATCCCAAAAAAAATGGGTGAAGCCATGTAGAATCACAACTGGCAAAATATGCAGTCCCTCCAAGTGGAATGATGGAGCTGTGTGGAAGAACAAAGGACGTCTGGTACTCTATTCCTCCTGAAATGGTGCTACGCTATAAATGAAGACATTATTGATGAGCTAAATTCGGTCAGAGATTGCTTACTTACATTGAGCAGCAAATATCAAGAAAAAGACTCAGGCTGGGCTATTAAAAATTTTAATTATTTTGAAACTACTATAATAAAACTGGAAAACATTCCTGCCTACATTAAAGCGCCTAAAAAAATAAGAGCCTGTAATGCGCTTATAAACGTGCAGAATGCCGACGTATTTTGTTTCAAGTGGTGTATACTAGCATTTTTAGCTAATGAAAACCATGAAAATAGGACTTTTACAACCCCCCAGCAAAGGAAATATTCGAGAGAAAGGTGACAAAGCCTCAAAGCTATAACATTAATATTAATGATGAAACTATTGTGTATGGCGGAATGACTTTAGATTTTTCGGGAATTAAATTTCCAATCGAAACAAGAGAGAACGCTATAGTCGATTTCCCCGACTATCTGATACCCGTTACTCAGCTAGTGGAAGAGAGAAGGAGAGTCTTAAACGCAGTTTTTGGTGGTTTGTAGGCGTTATAGTGGGCGTGGCAGAAAGTTTTTTGGCAAATCGATAGAAATTTACAAGACCAATATAAAAATGACAAAATATCAAAACATTTTTCAAAAGTGTGGGCGTAGCAGCTTTGGGCGGTTTGAGGGCGTTAGAGTGGGCGTGGCAAAAAGTTTTTTTGGTAAATTGATAGAAAATTACAAGACTAATACAAAAATGAAAAAATTTCAAAACATTTTTCAAAAGTGTGGGCGTGGCAGTTTTGGGCGGTTTGTGGGCGATAGAGTGGGCGTGGCAACATGAATCGACAAACTTGCGCTGCTTCTATGTCCCTGGAGTCTATATGCTTAATCTCAACTTTCTAGCTTTTGTAGTTCCTGAGATCTCGACGTTCATACGGACGGACAGACGGACGGACAGACGGACATGGCCAGATCGACTCGGCTATTGATCCTGATCAAGAATATATATACTTTATATGTTGGAAACGCTTCCTTCTGCCTGTTACATACTTTTCAACGAATCTGGTATACCCTTTTACTCTACGAGTAACGGGTATAAAAATATGAGTTCGACATTTTGAGAAAAACAATGTCAACTTTATCATAAATATTTATGAAATTGATGAAGCAGGTGAAATAATTGTTGGTACCACGATTAAAACAAAAGAAAGAAAACGGAACCACATTAATATATTGGGAATAGATAATATTACCCAAAACATTATGCATTATGCGTATATAACAAATCTTTATACATTATGCTCTTCACAATTTTCTAAAGGAAAATCGGGAGGATATTTTTGTGAGAACCGTTTTCAGTGTTATCAGGTGAAAAGCACTACTCACAACAAACTGAAATGTGGAAAAGTGTCCTCATTTTATCTTGACACTAATACGACAACATCGTTTAAAGGGTATCACAAAAAATTATCTCCTCCAGTGGTAATTTTTGCAGACTTTAAGGCTGTTCTTGAAAATTATAAAACATGCTTGAATTTTTCTGCTTCCTCGTCAACCACGCAAGTACAAAAGCATACGGCATGTGCAGTATCTTTTTATATTTCCCATAAAGATTATCCTAATCTTAACGAGCTGTGGACCTACGAAGGTAAATAGAACAACATTTAAAAAAAATTATATTTAACTTTCATATTTAAATTTTATAATTTTATAAGCGTTGATTGTATACAAACATTTTGTAAAACTCTTAATGAAAAAACTAAGTCTGTATTACAAATATTGGGTTAACTCCAAGAAACCGAGGGATGACTCATTTGATGAACAGCTTCAAAATGGAAATGGTTGCGCCTGTGAAAAAGAAATAAATGCGAGCGACCTGGACAAATTCTTCGACCAATTTTCTGGAGAATACGTAGGTCCAATCCATAGGAATTGTAAGCCTAAGCTTAGTTTAATTTGTCTAAATATGATATCCATTTATTTGTTACTAAATTAGAGGGGGACTTAAGTCCCATAACTTGCAATAAAGAGCTCTATATAGCTCTTACGCAGACTATAAAAATCAATGCTACAAGCAGATATAAGATACATAGATTCAGTCCTATTTTTTTATACCCGTTACTCGTAGAGTAAAAGGGTATACTAGATTCGTTGAAAAGTATGTAACAGGCAGAAGGAAGCGTTTCCGACCATATAAAGTATATATATTCTTGATCAGGATCAGTAGCCGAGTCGATCTGGCCATGTCCGTCTGTCCGTCCGTCTGTCTGTCCGTCTGTCCGTCTGTCCGTATGAACGTCGAGATCTCAGGAACTACAAAAGCTAGAAAGTTGAGATTAAGTATACAGACTCCAGGGACATAGACGCAGCGCAAGTTTGTCGATTCAGGTTGCCACGCCCACTCTAACGCCCACAAACCGCCCAAAACTGCCACGCCCACATTTTTGAAAAATGATTTAATATTTTTTCATTTTTGTATTGGTCTTTCTATTTCTAGACCAAATTTCAAATTTCTATCGATTTACCAAAAAACTTTTTGCCACGCCCACTCTAACGCCCACAAACCGCCAAAAACTGTCCTTCGCACTTACACTAGCTGAGTAACGGGTATCAGATAGTCGGGGAACTCGACTATAGCGTTCTCTCTTGTTTTTCCTGTATTGCTTGGATATTAATTTGTGTTTGTTTTAGAAGTACTTACAACGCGGAGAAAAGACTCCAATTCCACCATTCATTTTCTCCGTTTCCAGTTGTAAATAAAAAAATAAAATTTTTACAACGTATTATTTTACATTTTATTTTACCGTGTTCCACAATCCAAGTGTTCTAACCGTAAATCAGGTGGACCTAATTACCATAAATCACAGTCACCTGTCCAATTAGTCGAAACTACGGCGTTTCCACTTCGTAAATCTTACACCACTTTCTCACCCATTACATCCTATACGGTCTTCTTCCGCTGCTTTATACCGTTTACGGCGGCAAGCTTAAATTTGATAAGTGCGGTCTAAGGAATCTGTCTACATTTTCAAAGGTGTGACCGGGCTCCAAAACGGCTTCCCTTCCATTTCGCATTTCTTCGATTATGCCCATCGGGGACGATAAGAAGAAATTGTCCGCTGACAAACCCAGGTCTATTTTTTCACCACAAGGGCCCAAGAGTCCAAGAATCCCAAGCATTTCGGTGAAAACGCCTGCGCAGATTTCCGACGACTGTGCTACTCCATCCAAAGCCACAGTACAGCGCTAGCCAAATTCATTTCGGTTTCTGACCGCTTAAGCGAATTTCAGGCTCAGATCAACACTCCGGAATCCGCAGCTCCAACCGTCACGATGCTTAGCGTCCGTCGCGACCAAGTCCGAACCCTATGGGACAAGGTTGAAAAGGAATTCAACCTCTGCTCAGAGTGCCTTGTGTCAGCAGGCGAAGCGGCAGCAGGCAACATGCCTATTCTCAGGGCTAAATACAGCTATTTCTATTCAGTCTATGAAAGGTGTGTTGCCCAGCTCGTTGATAAAATCGAGCAGGGCACGTCTCAGTCCATCCCAGCCGCGAACGCTGCGCCCCAGGCCTACATTTCCTCTGGCTGTCGGTTGCCTCCATGCGATACAGAAGTTTTCGCAGGCGACTATCTTTGCTGGCCGACTTTCCAGGATCTTTTCACGGGGTAACGACATATGTCCTCGCGACATATCTCATCCGAAATTAAATCGACATACCTCCTAGCGGAGGTTTTGTCGATTTCAAAACGACATATCTCCTCCCGAAGTTTTTTGAGTTTTGAAAACGACATATCTCCGCTAGGAGGTATGTCGTTTTAATTTCGGATGAGATATGTCGTTTTGAAAACGACATATCTCCGCTAGGAGGAGGTTTATTATCGGCGGAGATGTGTCGTTTTTGGAGATACATCATCTTAAAAACGACACAGCAGAAAAATTTAAGATAGATTGCGGATGAATAAAACGAATTGCTATTACATTGTTTAAATTTATTTAGTTATATATATATACATTTTTTATAGCCTCTTCGACTTCCTGTTGGCAGGTCGGGCATTTGGGATTAGTTTCAATTCCATTTTGTTCGTGGTTATCGACAAGTTGGTCCCAGCATGTACTACATATGTTGACATGGTTACAGGGGCGAAGCATTACAGATTTCGGATTCATTAAGCATACATTACAAGGATTTTGTTGTATAAATAACGAATCCGAGAGTTGGCTTAAATTTGATGAACGTGATGACGATGATGTGGAAGAGTTTAGGTCGGAACACATTCCAGAAAAAAGATCTTGTTTTGAAAATGTTTCATTTAGACCGACAGTCCGTGCCAAGAACACCTGAATATCGATTTCGCCTTTCTCGAACATCTCCATATAGTTCATTGGTATCCGATAATAGCGGCAAGTACAAGAATTTCATAAATAAAAGATAAGCCGGTTTATTGCATTTAAGCATTTTTTCTAGACCATATGTTTTTCTTGCATTTCTCTTGCATGCTTGAGTAAAATGGAACCAGCAAGAATAAAAATTCATGGAAGGATGCAAGTTTTTTAAGGCGTTCCGCATCGCTGTTTCGTAGTCGGAAATAAATGATAAGCAACAAATATTTGAATCTTCATAGGTGAATAAATGCTGATAACAGAGCTCCGTTTTGCGCGTCACTAAGACAAATAAGAATGGGGTGTTCTACATAATAATAAAAACAAATTAATTTTGACATTAAATTAAACTGAAGTAAAACACATACCTTCTGCATATGCTTTATGTAAATAATAAGTAGTTGCTTAAAATCTCCAAACGGGCATACTTTGAATGTAGCATCAATTAAAAAATGCCGACTCTGCTCCTCAATATTTGCTTGCATCAAAGTAATGACCTTGTCCGACGAAAATATGCAATATGCAAATGATCCAGACATGTAAAGTTTTTAAAAAAAAACATTTGGAGAACTGCCCTTGGTCATCCCAAAACGACTCATGATGTTTTCATCTTTAAATGCTTCAAGTACGTCCACTGCGGAAGTTGGAGATTTGGGTAGAAAGGGTTGCCTCTTTCTTTGCAGAGTGCGTTTGACAGTGTCGTAATTGACTTCGATCTCCGCTTGTCCTTCCGTTTTTCTAATTAAAGAACAAAAACGGATTTGTATTATGAATGCACTTGTGTATTTCTGTATTGTGTACTTTTCAAGAGTATTTACACACTCAACATAAAAAAATATATATCACAAAAATACCCTCTTGTTCGAAGAAGGCTGTACATGATAACCCAGCAAACAAAGAGCGGACATAATGCGGATGGATCCGAAAAATTTCCAATAAAGATATTAAAAACGGACGTAGAATCGGAGTTTCCGCTTAATTATCGAAACCTGACCCGAAAACGGGCGCTACCGATCGTCGGCGGAGACTGGTGGCGGTGGCCCGCTTTATATAGGGCTCTGGCTGGCCTAGTGTGCCCGCTTATTTGTCGTTATTTTCGCCGCCTTAGTGTGCCCACTCCCTCGGTGGAACAGTGTGCCCACATTTGTTTGGCTCTGGCGTATTGTTTAAATTTGAAGTTTATTTTATGATTATGTTTGAAGTTCAGTTTATTTCATTACTTTAATTTACTTCAATATGTATTCATTTCACTCCATCATTTTACTTTTATATAAATTATAAATTATTTATTATTATTATTATTATTGGTAACTATAATAAAAATAAATAATAACAATTTAAAGTAAAATAAATCATTGTTTTTTATATATATGTAAAAAAAGAAATGAAATTATTATTATTATCTGAAACGAATTTATTCGAACACATTTATAATATTATAAAAGTATCTCAAAAGATACCAAATACGTCCCGTGAATAATATTAAAAAAGTATCGCGAATGATACAAATCCGTTTCGTAAATAATATTATAAAAGTATCGCGAATGATATCGAATTCGGACCGGTTTTGATACCGCAAAAGGTCCGCAAACTCAATCATTTTCGGGTTCCGAAAATGATAGCTTTTGCTGCCACAAAACCCCTGTCAGATGATTAACTTAAGTATCGTTCGCGGATCTGAAATCGGACGTTTTGTCCGCCTGAAGTCCGCAAAACTATCGTTTTTAATATCATAAACGGAATTTTTGTCTGCTGGGATAACATCCAAAAGTTGGCGTGTATGTACATATGTATGTATTAGAGGTGGCCCGTGCACGAAACCTAGTCCCAAGAAAAAGACCGAGGCCTGTACGCCGCGCCCACCTCTAGTATGTATGTATTTACGGAAGCGCTAAAGGCTCATGTACATAGTTTTTTTGGTAAATTGATAGAAAATTACAAGACTAATACAAAAATGAAAAAATTTCAAAACATTTTTCAAAAGTGTGGGCGTGGCAGTTTTGGGCGGTTTGTGGGCGATAGAGTGGGCGTGGCAACATGAATCGACAAACTTGCGCTGCTTCTATGTCCCTGGAGTCTATATGCTTAATCTCAACTTTCTAGCTTTTGTAGTTCCTGAGATCTCGACGTTCATACGGACGGACAGACGGACGGACAGACGGACATGGCCAGATCGACTCGGCTATTGATCCTGATCAAGAATATATATACTTTATATGTTGGAAACGCTTCCTTCTGCCTGTTACATACTTTTCAACGAATCTGGTATACCCTTTTACTCTACGAGTAACGGGTATAAAAATATGAGTTCGACATTTTGAGAAAAACAATGTCAACTTTATCATAAATATTTATGAAATTGATGAAGCAGGTGAAATAATTGTTGGTACCACGATTAAAACAAAAGAAAGAAAACGGAACCACATTAATATATTGGGAATAGATAATATTACCCAAAACATTATGCATTATGCGTATATAACAAATCTTTATACATTATGCTCTTCACAATTTTCTAAAGGAAAATCGGGAGGATATTTTTGTGAGAACCGTTTTCAGTGTTATCAGGTGAAAAGCACTACTCACAACAAACTGAAATGTGGAAAAGTGTCCTCATTTTATCTTGACACTAATACGACAACATCGTTTAAAGGGTATCACAAAAAATTATCTCCTCCAGTGGTAATTTTTGCAGACTTTAAGGCTGTTCTTGAAAATTATAAAACATGCTTGAATTTTTCTGCTTCCTCGTCAACCACGCAAGTACAAAAGCATACGGCATGTGCAGTATCTTTTTATATTTCCCATAAAGATTATCCTAATCTTAACGAGCTGTGGACCTACGAAGGTAAATAGAACAACATTTAAAAAAAATTATATTTAACTTTCATATTTAAATTTTATAATTTTATAAGCGTTGATTGTATACAAACATTTTGTAAAACTCTTAATGAAAAAACTAAGTCTGTATTACAAATATTGGGTTAACTCCAAGAAACCGAGGGATGACTCATTTGATGAACAGCTTCAAAATGGAAATGGTTGCGCCTGTGAAAAAGAAATAAATGCGAGCGACCTGGACAAATTCTTCGACCAATTTTCTGGAGAATACGTAGGTCCAATCCATAGGAATTGTAAGCCTAAGCTTAGTTTAATTTGTCTAAATATGATATCCATTTATTTGTTACTAAATTAGAGGGGGACTTAAGTCCCATAACTTGCAATAAAGAGCTCTATATAGCTCTTACGCAGACTATAAAAATCAATGCTACAAGCAGATATAAGATACATAGATTCAGTCCTATTTTTTTATACCCGTTACTCGTAGAGTAAAAGGGTATACTAGATTCGTTGAAAAGTATGTAACAGGCAGAAGGAAGCGTTTCCGACCATATAAAGTATATATATTCTTGATCAGGATCAGTAGCCGAGTCGATCTGGCCATGTCCGTCTGTCCGTCCGTCTGTCTGTCCGTCTGTCCGTATGAACGTCGAGATCTCAGGAACTACAAAAGCTAGAAAGTTGAGATTAAGTATACAGACTCCAGGGACATAGACGCAGCGCAAGATTGTCGATTCAGGTTGCCACGCCCACTCTAACGCCCACAAACCGCCCAAAACTGCCACGCCCACATTTTTGAAAAATGATTTAATATTTTTTCATTTTTGTATTGGTCTTTCTATTTCTAGACCAAATTTCAAATTTCTATCGATTTACCAAAAAACTTTTTGCCACGCCCACTCTAACGCCCACAAACCGCCAAAAACTGTCCTTCGCACTTACACTAGCTGAGTAACGGGTATCAGATAGTCGGGGAACTCGACTATAGCGTTCTCTCTTGTTTTTCCTGTATTGCTTGGATATTAATTTGTGTTTGTTTTAGAAGTACTTACAACGCGGAGAAAAGACTCCAATTCCACCATTCATTTTCTCCGTTTCCAGTTGTAAATAAAAAAATAAAATTTTTACAACGTATTATTTTACATTTTATTTTACCGTGTTCCACAATCCAAGTGTTCTAACCGTAAATCAGGTGGACCTAATTACCATAAATCACAGTCACCTGTCCAATTAGTCGAAACTACGGCGTTTCCACTTCGTAAATCTTACACCACTTTCTCACCCATTACATCCTATACGGTCTTCTTCCGCTGCTTTATACCGTTTACGGCGGCAAGCTTAAATTTGATAAGTGCGGTCTAAGGAATCTGTCTACATTTTCAAAGGTGTGACCGGGCTCCAAAACGGCTTCCCTTCCATTTCGCATTTCTTCGATTATGCCCATCGGGGACGATAAGAAGAAATTGTCCGCTGACAAACCCAGGTCTATTTTTTCACCACAAGGGCCCAAGAGTCCAAGAATCCCAAGCATTTCGGTGAAAACGCCTGCGCAGATTTCCGACGACTGTGCTACTCCATCCAAAGCCACAGTACAGCGCTAGCCAAATTCATTTCGGTTTCTGACCGCTTAAGCGAATTTCAGGCTCAGATCAACACTCCGGAATCCGCAGCTCCAACCGTCACGATGCTTAGCGTCCGTCGCGACCAAGTCCGAACCCTATGGGACAAGGTTGAAAAGGAATTCAACCTCTGCTCAGAGTGCCTTGTGTCAGCAGGCGAAGCGGCAGCAGGCAACATGCCTATTCTCAGGGCTAAATACAGCTATTTCTATTCAGTCTATGAAAGGTGTGTTGCCCAGCTCGTTGATAAAATCGAGCAGGGCACGTCTCAGTCCATCCCAGCCGCGAACGCTGCGCCCCAGGCCTACATTTCCTCTGGCTGTCGGTTGCCTCCATGCGATACAGAAGTTTTCGCAGGCGACTATCTTTGCTGGCCGACTTTACAGGATCTTTTCACGGGGTAACGACATATGTCCTCGCGACATATCTCATCCGAAATTAAATCGACATACCTCCTAGCGGAGGTTTTGTCGATTTCAAAACGACATATCTCCTCCCGAAGTTTTTTGAGTTTTGAAAACGACATATCTCCGCTAGGAGGTATGTCGTTTTAATTTCGGATGAGATATGTCGTTTTGAAAACGACATATCTCCGCTAGGAGGAGGTTTATTATCGGCGGAGATGTGTCGTTTTTGGAGATACATCATCTTAAAAACGACACAGCAGAAAAATTTAAGATAGATTGCGGATGAATAAAACGAATTGCTATTACATTGTTTAAATTTATTTAGTTATATATATATACATTTTTTATAGCCTCTTCGACTTCCTGTTGGCAGGTCGGGCATTTGGTATTAGTTTCAATTCCATTTTGTTCGTGGTTATCGACAAGTTGGTCCCAGCATGTACTACATATGTTGACATGGTTACAGGGGCGAAGCATTACAGATTTCGGATTCATTAAGCATACATTACAAGGATTTTGTTGTATAAATAACGAATCCGAGAGTTGGCTTAAATTTGATGAACGTGATGACGATGATGTGGAAGAGTTTAGGTCGGAACACATTCCAGAAAAAAGATCTTGTTTTGAAAATGTTTCATTTAGACCGACAGTCCGTGCCAAGAACACCTGAATATCGATTTCGCCTTTCTCGAACATCTCCATATAGTTCATTGGTATCCGATAATAGCGGCAAGTACAAGAATTTCATAAATAAAAGATAAGCCGGTTTATTGCATTTAAGCATTTTTTCTAGACCATATGTTTTTCTTGCATTTCTCTTGCATGCTTGAGTAAAATGGAACCAGCAAGAATAAAAATTCATGGAAGGATGCAAGTTTTTTAAGGCGTTCCGCATCGCTGTTTCGTAGTCGGAAATAAATGATAAGCAACAAATATTTGAATCTTCATAGGTGAATAAATGCTGATAACAGAGCTCCGTTTTGCGCGTCACTAAGACAAATAAGAATGGGGTGATCTACATAATAATAAAAACAAATTAATTTTGACATTAAATTAAACTGAAGTAAAACACATACCTTCTGCATATGCTTTATGTAAATAATAAGTAGTTGCTTAAAATCTCCAAACGGGCATACTTTGAATGTAGCATCAATTAAAAAATGCCGACTCTGCTCCTCAATATTTGCTTGCATCAAAGTAATGACCTTGTCCGACGAAAATATGCAATATGCAAATGATCCAGACATGTAAAGTTTTTAAAAAAAAACATTTGGAGAACTGCCCTTGGTCATCCCAAAACGACTCATGATGTTTTCATCTTTAAATGCTTCAAGTACGTCCACTGCGGAAGTTGGAGATTTGGGTAGAAAGGGTTGCCTCTTTCTTTGCAGAGTGCGTTTGACAGTGTCGTAATTGACTTCGATCTCCGCTTGTCCTTCCGTTTTTCTAATTAAAGAACAAAAACGGATTTGTATTATGAATGCACTTGTGTATTTCTGTATTGTGTACTTTTCAAGAGTATTTACACACTCAACATAAAAAAATATATATCACAAAAATACCCTCTTGTTCGAAGAAGGCTGTACATGATAACCCAGCAAACAAAGAGCGGACATAATGCGGATGGATCCGAAAAATTTCCAATAAAGATATTAAAAACGGACGTAGAATCGGAGTTTCCGCTTAATTATCGAAACCTGACCCGAAAACGGGCGCTACCGATCGTCGGCGGAGACTGGTGGCGGTGGCCCGCTTTATATAGGGCTCTGGCTGGCCTAGTGTGCCCGCTTATTTGTCGTTATTTTCGCCGCCTTAGTGTGCCCACTCCCTCGGTGGAACAGTGTGCCCACATTTGTTTGGCTCTGGCGTATTGTTTAAATTTGAAGTTTATTTTATGATTATGTTTGAAGTTCAGTTTATTTCATTACTTTAATTTACTTCAATATGTATTCATTTCACTCCATCATTTTACTTTTATATAAATTATAAATTATTTATTATTATTATTATTATTGGTAACTATAATAAAAATAAATAATAACAATTTAAAGTAAAATAAATCATTGTTTTTTATATATATGTAAAAAAAGAAATGAAATTATTATTATTATCTGAAACGAATTTATTCGAACACATTTATAATATTATAAAAGTATCTCAAAAGATACCAAATACGTCCCGTGAATAATATTAAAAAAGTATCGCGAATGATACAAATCCGTTTCGTAAATAATATTATAAAAGTATCGCGAATGATATCGAATTCGGACCGGTTTTGATACCGCAAAAGGTCCGCAAACTCAATCATTTTCGGGTTCCGAAAATGATAGCTTTTGCTGCCACAAAACCCCTGTCAGATGATTAACTTAAGTATCGTTCGCGGATCTGAAATCGGACGTTTTGTCCGCCTGAAGTCCGCAAAACTATCGTTTTTAATATCATAAACGGAATTTTTGTCTGCTGGGATAACATCCAAAAGTTGGCGTGTATGTACATATGTATGTATTAGAGGTGGCCCGTGCACGAAACCTAGTCCCAAGAAAAAGACCGAGGCCTGTACGCCGCGCCCACCTCTAGTATGTATGTATTTACGGAAGCGCTAAAGGCTCATGTACATAGAGCGCTAACGGTTCTTAGAACAACACAAAGAATTTACTTACTCAGCCAAAACATCATTAAAAACTTTTTTGGTGTCATTATTGGAGCTACTTTGACACTTTTTTTTAACTTCAGACAGCACTTCAATTTTCTGCATTTCCTGGCCCTGCGGACCATGAAAATGCTGCACTTGCTCCGTCTTCGAATAAACGCGAGTCTTATCCGCACTTAGATAAACCCGAGCTTTGCAGTCTTTGATACGACACACGTACGCGATGTCACCTTCTTTTAATTGTCTATTTTTAACATAGATCTGATTGTCATCTGTCGTATACAATAATGTGGAGCACCCGGCTCGGCTTCCCTCCTTAAGTTCAAATTTAATATCCATTTCTTATTTTTTCCTTAAAAAGCGACTGAACACTGTGCCAAACCGAAATCAAATGGCTGTAGTCGCAAAGTAAAGAAGATCAGTGGCGCCAAGTCATACTGACGTTTACACAGAAAAAAATATTTTTATACAACTTCAAGTATTTATTAAGAATAATCTTATTTTTAAACCCACAACAGAATACAACCTAAAAACTATTTAAAGAATATACATACTGACCAAACAAGAATTTGTATAAAATAATAATATATAATAACATACTTAAATGTAAAATTAAAAAAAAAAATTTTAACGTTTATTTATGCGCATTTATACATGTACGTACTTAGAAAAGCGCACTTTTGCGCGTGTCTTTCTTTGCAAATGATCATATACATATGTACATTGTATGTCGTTTTGAAAGAGTCACATCTCCTACACGAAAATG
The DNA here is from genome assembly GCF_016746365.2 of Drosophila yakuba. Classification (NCBI taxonomy): domain Eukaryota; kingdom Metazoa; phylum Arthropoda; class Insecta; order Diptera; family Drosophilidae; genus Drosophila; species Drosophila yakuba. The sequence continues at coordinate 23,403,563 of NC_052529.2, forward strand.
TACTGGGAGGAGATATGTCGCGAGGACATATGTCGCTATGCCCTTTTCACAGCCATTTATATCAATAATCCGCGGCCGACTCCGGTTGAAAAGTTATTCCACTTAAATACCAAAACAAGTGGCGACGCGCATGCCATCGTTTCGATTTCGCCTCTCACCAACGAGGGTTTCCGCTCTGCGTGGGAAAACCTAATAGAGCGTTTCGAAAATAAACGATTGTTGGTAAACAGTCAATTGAAAATACTGTTTAATGTGCAGTCGATACCACAGGAATCTGGGGCGGCCTTGAAGGTACTGCAAAGTACTGTTCAAGGTTGTTTGACTGCCTTAGAACTGTCAGGCATCAACACTGAGAACTGGGACTGCCTGCTGGAATATCTGTGTTCATCCAAGCTCCCGAAGATAACTCTCTCCTTATGGGAGCAGTCGCTACATAAGAAAGCCGACATCCCGACATGGGCAGAGCTGAACACCTTCCTCACAGAACGTCATCGAACCCTAGAGGACATCGATGATGTGAGACCGTCCGTACCAAGTCAGTCGCATTCCAAAGCGATGAACTCAAACTAGAAAACTAAATTCCTATGAGACGAAAGTGGCTTCAAAATCGAAAAGTTGCGACTTGTGCAACAAGGAATATCATCCTGTCCGTGTATGTCCGCGTTTTCTCCAAATGTCGGTTGACGACCGGTCAGCCTACATTAAACGGAAGCAGTTGCTTTGCAAAGGGACATCAGCTTCGTGAGTGCAAAAGCACGCACAATTGTTTTACTTGCCGGCATCACACGTTGTTGCACCGCAACAACTTTTTTCCAGCAATTCAAGCCCTTCAAATGCTGCAAGGCCAATTTCCGCTAATCAGGCAAATTTCGTTCCAAATGAGCAAGCCGGTGTTCAAAATTATTTCGCCACGGGCTCAAGAGCTATCCTTCTTGGCACTGCCATAATCAATATTTCCCATCTTGGCACTAACTTTAAGGCACGCGGCATGATCGACTCCGGATCAGAGGCGACATTCATAACCGAGCGACTGTTCAATCTAGTTAGATTGCCATTCCAGGTGGTTCAAGCCCAAGTCTCGGGCTTAAAGCAAACAGTAGCTGCTCAGTCCAAGAAGCTCTGCAGTTTCACCATCCGATCTCCGACTAGGCCCGCGTTGCAGTTGGAGACGACGGCCTATGTCCTCCCTCAACTAGCCGGAAATCTGCCTTCCTACCCAATTCCGCAAAATTTTCTTCGGGATCTTCCCGATTTTCCACTGGCGGATCCAAAATTCTATGAGAGCGCACAAATAGATGTCCTTATCGGAGCCGACATTCTGCCTTCGGTGCTTCTGAGTGGAGCAAAAACCAACATCTGTGGCTCTCTCTTGGGCCAAGAGACCATTTTCGGCTGGGTACTAACTGGGCCAGTGTCAACTTCAGTCCAAAGCAGAATTTCCTCTTTTTCGACAGAGATCTCCCACGCGTACAATAATTCACTGAACAAACTACTCACAAAAATTTGGGAGGTGGAGAATATACCAACAAAGTTGGTAAAAGAATCCGATTCTATGTGCGAGAAGAATTTCATCAAACGACCACGAGAAACGAGTGCGGCAAATATGTCGTTACTCTGCCTTTTGGCGACCCATAACATATCGGCCAAAAAGAGATGAGGCCTTGAAAGCGAGATACGATTCGGTGATCCAGGAATATCTCGACTTAAAGCACATACGACAAGTTCTTCCTACCCATGATAGCAACGCCTATTATATGCCACATCACGCCGTCTTAAAACCGGAAAGTGTAACTACTAAACTCCGTGTAGTATTCAATGCCTCCAGCCCTTCATCGAATGGTACCAGTTTAAATGATATATCCTTCATGCTGTCCCTGTCTTACAGTCCGACTTAACCATTCAAATTCTGAAGTGGCGGTATTTCCGATATGTGTTCAGCGCCGATATCGAAAAAATGTATCGGCAGATCTGGGTAGATCCGAAACACACTCCATTCCAGCGAATACTTTTCCGTAACAATAGAGGGGAAATCAGAGATTTCGAATTGAAAACAGTAACCTTTGGAGTCAATTGCGCGCCTTTCCTGGCCATCCGAGTACTGCAGCAGCTAGCAGCTGACGTAGAACTCAGCCATCCAAAAGCTAGCAATATCATTCGAAATTTCATGTAAGTTAAGACCAAATATGATAAGAACACACAAGAATCCAAATCTCGATCACTCTACCACATGCAGTACATCCGCCACGAGCAGACAGTCAGCGAAGTCCCAATAACAACAACAAGCCCAATGCAGCCCAACATTAACCAAGAAATTGCACAACAAACAACAGCTCAGCAAGAACAGGCACATTGACTGCGACGGCAGTGCATCCGCCACGTGCGCTGCATCAGCAGAATGTCTGCACCGGCCAAGTCGTGGGAACGCCAACGACATCGGACACCATCAGCGACAACGGCGCAGCCACAACGGCAGCGGCAGCGACGGCTTCGACGACATCAGCGACGTCGGCAGAGAATAGGTTTAATTATTAATTGTAAAACTTAGTCCAGTTTGTTCCAAAACTTTTAAAAGAAAATTAAAAATATCTTTTAATTGGCGCCCGAACAGGAACCGGTAAACAGAGCCTTCGTCAAAAGGATCACGCGTAACGTTAAAGTACCTAAAGCAGCTACAAGTTCGCGTCGCAGTGCCTAAAATATAGCCACAGTGACCACTGACTAATCAACAACTACAAAAAATAAGTAGAAGTGACAAAAAATCGCACAGTGTAAAAGTGCCTTTAAAAAAGAAGCCACAACATCAAGTGCGTCCAGTGAACAAGTGCGAAAGATTCTAAGGTTCAGTTTAACCGGTCTAAGAACTATCGCCGACTCTCCTGTAGTGTCCGTCCGCAGGAGCCTTCGAAGGAACTCAGTGCCACCAAGGGTCCCGAGTCACCCACACCCGAGCACCGCAACGTCGCTGCCCAACGTGGGACAAAAAGGATCAAACCCAAGGGGTCATCGAGGGAACGTCGCCGAAAATGTTATTTATCGCGTAAGCTAGAAAAATAAATTTAAAAACAAACACTACTATACTAAAGAGAAGAATTAAAAAAAGGGAAAGAAAAGTAAATTTAAAAACAAGAAAAAATTTTGAAACAAGAAAGATACGAATCTTATGGAATAATAATCTATTGAAAATAAGTCAAAATAGAATTTAAACAACAATACTTAAAGAAATATACAATAAGCTTAAATAATTTTAGAAAAAATACATCGATATATAACTCAAACTAAAAATTCAAAAAGAAAAAACACCCGAAAACCCAAAACATCTATTAGTTGTTGTCCGAAATAAACAAATCCTTAAGCCTTTAACATGTCAAAAGATAGAGAATTGGCAAGTGCATTAGCTGCACTCAATATAGGTACCGATGGCGGGGAACAACCCGGGGTAAGCAGGCCTACGGCCACCAGTACACCAGTAGCTAGCCCAGAGCTAAAACAGGTAATTATGTCTCTCATCAAAGAGGCATTAGGCGGAACCGAGTTTATTGGGGAACTTTTGAATAAAGGCAGACCATCAGAAATGTTAGAACGGGTCATCTCTACCATACTTCCAATGCATCATGGAAGATGGCACCAAACTAAATTTTCTCATAGACACCGGATCGAACCAGAACTACATCCAACCAAATCTGGTGCCACACCCAAAAAAGAACGAAGGTAAATTTTTCGCAAATTCAGTGGGAGGACAAACCCCAATAACTCACCATACTTTTCTCACTCTGTTCAATAACAGAGATAGACCCATCAAATTTTTCTTACTGCCTACACTCAAAACTTTCCACAGCATCCTAGAGAACGACACACTAAAACAACTAAACGCGGTTATTAACGTTAAAAACGATATATTAACATTAAATGGAAACTATAATATCCGAGTGAAACAACTAGTGACTTAATCAGTAAACAACATAAAGCTCAGAATGGAGCATATGTCGAACAGTCAGAAGAATCTTATAAATTCACTCACCCAGAAACATTCAAACTTATTTGCGGACCCAGATGAAAGACTAACTTACACTACCAGAGTAATAGGTGAAATAAGGACATCATCGGATGCACCGGTGTATAGCAAACACTACCCGTACCCAACTTCTTTAAGGCCCGAGGTAGAAAAGCAGATGGGACAATTGCTACAAGACGGCATAATACGACCTTCACGGTCACCATACAACGCACCCGTATGGATAGTCCCCAAAAAAAGCGACGCGTCCGGAGAAAAGAAGTATAGGATAGTCATTGACTATCGAAAACTTAACTCCGTAACTATTTCGGAAAGGTACCCTATCCCTAAGATTGGAGAAATAATCGCACAATTGGGTGACAATAAATATTTCTCCGTTCTAGATCTCAAAAGCGGATTCCACCAGATACCGCTTAAAGAAAAGGGCATAGAAAAAACTGCGTTCGCAATCAACGGCGGAAAATTCGAATTCACTCGATTACCTTTCGGTTTAAAGAACTCACCGTCTATTTTCCAGAGAGCATTAGACGATATTCTAAGGGACGAAGGAAAAATATGCTACGTGTATATCGACGATATTATCGTCTTTAGTCGGTCCGAAAATGAACATGCCACGCACTTAGATAAGATATTTGCCACATTAGAAAAAGCCAATATGAAAGTGCAGATGGACAAATGTGAATTCTTCAAAGAGGAGGTAAATTTCTTGGGATTCACTATCTCACAAAAAGGCGTCAAAACAAACGCGGATAAAGTAAAAGCAATAGAAAAGTTTCCGATCCCCACAACACTAAAAGAACTTAGATCTTTCCTAGGTCTGGCAAGTTACTATAGGCGTTTTATTCGCGACTATGCTAAACTTGCAAAACCACTGACTAACTTATTGAGAGGCGAAAAGGGTCGCCTCCCAAAAAATATTTCAAATAAAACAAAGATAGATCTGAACAACGACGCGATAAGCGCATTTGATAAGATAAGAAGAACTTTAGCCTCACAAGACGTCACACTGGCGTACCCAGACTTTAGTAAGGAATTCAAGTTAACAACGGACGCCTCAAACTTTGCTATAGGCGCCGTCTTAGAACAAGAATCCCGACCGATCACTTTCATTTCCCGTACGCTCTCGAAGACCGAAGAAAACTACGCAACAAATGAGAAAGAAATGCTAGCAATAGTTTAGGCACTTCAGAGCCTACGAATGTACCTTTACGGTACAGCCAAGGTGATAATATACACTGACCACCAACCGTTGACTTTCGCTCTTAGTTCAAAGAACCATAATGGGAAACTTAAAAGATGGAAAAGCTACTTAGAGGAATACAACCACGAGCTAAGATACAAGCCGGGTACCTCTAACGTAGTAGCCGACGCACTTTCCAGAATCCCAACAAACCCCCAAATAAATAGTACAACGGCGACGGTTCATAGCGACGAAAGTTCCTCGCATAATTTGATACCATTCGAAAATGTCGAAGAGTCGTTCGAAATTTCCTTTCCTACTTTTCATAGGCACATAATAAAAAAGAAATCAGATTCCGAGGAAGATCTGGTGGATATTCTAAAAAAACACCTAAACCCAAAAATCGTGAACGGGATCTTCACACCCGAACACGTAATGGCAAAATCCAGAATATTTACCCACAGCACTTTAACAATTACAAAACTAGATACACGCAGAAACAAGTCACAGACGTGAGTTCAGAGAGCGAACAGGATAATATCGTAGCTTCCGAACACATGAGGGCGCATAGAAACGCCATTGAAAATAAAATCCAGATACTAAGCAAGTTTTTCTTTCCTGGCCTTCGAAAAAAAACAGAAGCCACGGCAAAAGCATGCGGGACTTGCAAAATAGCCAAATATGACAGACATCCGCATTATGGGGAGATTCAACCAACCCCCATACCGACGTACCCCGGACAAATCATTCATGTAGACATCTACACGACCCAAAAACAGCTTGTACTAACGGCCATAGATAAATTTTCAAAATATGCCCAGATAAAACTATTAAGATCAAAAGCATCGGAAGATATAAAACATCCACTAAGAGAAATTATGATAGCATTCGGTATGCCCAAGCAGATTGTAACAGACAACGAAAAGGCTCTAAATTCAGCAGCTATCAAGTTTCTGCTGCAAGAGCAGCTGCAGGCAAAAGTCTACACGACACCGCCCTATACTTCGACTAGCAATGGGCAAGTCGAAAGATTTCATTCAACTCTAACAGAGATAATGAGATGCCTTAAGCTAGACGAAAGCACACTTGAATTCGAAGAACTACTCTTTAAAGCAGTTGAAGAGTACAATACTTCAGTTCATTCAACAACACAAAAAAAACCAATAGACTTATTTTCGGAAACCAATTAAGCGCAAACCACCAAGAACTTAAAGATGTTAGGAAAAAGATCAGCGAAAAAATAGAAAAAAAACAGAATACAGACTTAGAATACCACAACCAAAGAAATAACCCAATAAAGAAATACGAGGTAGGGGAAACAGTTTATGTGAAAATAGATAAAAGGTTAGGGTCAAAACTAACGTGTTCAACATTGAAGAATACGAATCCGCGTTCGGTGACATATCGAACAGATTAAATGAAATTAATAAAGCGCACCCACTTCTCTCTTTCTTAAAATTCGAACTTATGAAGTCGGAATCAGACTTAAGAAAACTTAAACCTTTTAAAAAACAAAAAAGGGCAATAGATGCTTTGGGAACGGCATGGAAATGGTTGGCCGGTTCACCGGACCACCATGACAAAGAAATAATAATCAATAAAATAAACGAACAGCTCGAGAACAATAATTAACAGTTAATAATAAATAAAGTACTAAATGATAGAATTAAGCAGTTAAGCTTAATAACCAACAATATAATTAAGGCGAAAAAATCTCTATTGCAATATAAATTACACATACTTAAAGAAGAACTTAATAACCTAGTTCATGCAATAGATTGGTCAAAAACAGATACCATAAATTCCATTATATTATCAGAATACGAAACTGAACAAATCGAAAACCTATTCAATAAAGAGATTGTTTTAATGAACATAGAAGAACTGCTAGAATTTTCCAAAATAAAAATTGCCACCAACGGCAAAAACCTATTGTACATTATTAGCATACCTTTAATTTCTAACGAAACCTGTACACATACAATTTTAAAACCAATAAAAAAGGGTAAAATAATTTACGAGATAAAATACACTAAAATCATCCAATGTAACCAAATAAATTACGGCCTTAAAGGAAATTGTGAAACCCATAACGATAAGTCAATTTGTAATAAAATAAACCTAGTAGACCTAAGCAACGACACGTGTATCACACCGCTACTAAAAAGTCGAACACCTAACTGCAAGATCATCAATAGCCAACACGTAGCGGACCACGAGGAAATCCTGACCGGCACCATTCTCCTGAATGACTTCAGAGGCACCGTACTCATCGACAGGGAGGAGACAACCTTGGAAGGAACGTTCCTAGTCCAATCCCAGAACTCTACAATCGTCATAGCAAATGACGTGTATGAGACGAAGATGATGACGTACGCCGAGGCTGCACCCCCAGTTCTTCAACTCCAAGCACGAGAGAGCAAGGTGGAAGAAGTTCTTTCGCTACAAATGCTAAAGGAATTCAATATCAACAATACCAGGGAGCTTGAGATGATAAGAGACGACAGCACCAAGACAGCAACAATCAACGTCTCGGTGACAGGAACTCTGCTTTTGGCACTCATCGCGGCAATCGGCTGGATAGCAAAACAAAAGCTATCTCATAGGGGCCACCAGCTAAATAAGGAAGTCGAAACACCAGGAACAAAACCAAAGACACCTACTGGACCAACCCGGAAACGCCTCTACATCGCATCCAAGGACGTCTGCGTCTAAAGGGGGAGGAGTTAAGACCAAATATGATAAGAACACACAAGAACCCAAATCTCGATCACGACTCCACCACATGCAGTACATCCGCCACGAGCAGACAGTCAGCGAAGTCCCAATAACAACAACCAGCCCAATGCAGCCCAACATAAACCAAGAAATTGCACAACAAACAACAGCTCAGCAAGAACAGGCACATTGACTAAAGCTACGACGGCAGTGCATCCGCCACGTGCGCTGCATCAGCA